>NC_044034.1:363756386-364059758 GCF_901765095.1 Microcaecilia unicolor
GTTTTCCGTATTTTCACATGCAGCCCCTTATGAATCAAAATTATCACTCCTCCTTTCCCTCCTACTGCCGGGGAATCTATGACCTCACCTACCCACCATCTCTTTAGCTTCTCATGCTCTGTATGTGTCAAGTGCGTTTCTTGTAGGAGGGCTATTGTCGTTTTCTGGTCATTAAGGACCTTCAGGATTTTTTGTCTCTTTATAGGTGAGTGAATGCCCCCCACATTCCAAGTCACAATCTTTAAAGTTGTCATCCCTGTGTATTAATGTGTGACTCCAATTCTGCTTTCCATTTTTTATACACCCCGGAGGTGTCCCAGCCTCCACCTCCCGGGTTCAGTTCTTTGTCTACATTTCGCCCACCGTTATTAACGATCAGCCACATCTTTCTTACATACATCACATTCACCCACATTCGCCCATTCTTCTTAACCCTTCTTTGGCCTACCCCTCGCTTCCTATTCCGCCCTCCCTTCTTCCCCTTAAACCCTTCCCCCCCCTCTCCCCCCCCAGTATACTTTACCCCCAACATGCCCCAAGGCAAGTGAACTTCCGTGTCCCCAGGATTAGGACACTCTCTTATTGTTCTGAGGGCTACAGCCCTCTGGTGTCCTTGATCAGTAAACAGTCTGCGCACAACTGCAACCAGAAGTCCTTTTGGCTCGCAACGACGAGTCACCATCAACCTGTGTGTTAATCAACGCAAAGTCTCCTCCATGTTTCTGCTGTCTTTAATCCCCATCTCTCTGTCGGCCTTTCATCGTGATCTGCTATTCGGAGTTCACTTCAGCCACTGCTCTCTCCAGGTGTTCCTCCTTCTGCTCCTTTCAGTTTATTCACAAAATCTTTAGCCTCCCTTACTGATTCAAAGAAAACTGCTTGGCCATTATGAATCACCTTCAATCTTGCTGGGTACAGGAGACTAAACTTATGCTTAAGATCAAACAAAGCTGAGCAGATGGGGGCAAAGTCCCTTCTGGCTGCAGATACTTTTTGCGAATAGTCTTGGAAACATAAAATTTTTTTTCCTTGGTATTCCAGTTTCTGCCCTGCTCTCAGGCACTGCAGAATCTCCATCTTATGAGCATAGTTCAGGATCTTTAATATGGTCACCCGTGGTCTCTCTGTATTGTCACGTCTGGGTCCCAGCCGGTGTGCCCGCTCTATTCTCAACTTGCCTTCCAGACCTGGTTGTTCCAGCGCTCCTGGCAGCCATTTTTCGAGAAAAGCACTCAGATTTTTTTCCCCCAAACTCTCTGGGAGTCCCACTAGTCTCAAATTGTTCCTCCTTGAGCGGTTCTCAAGGTCCTCCAGCTTCGCTTCTAGCTCTCCCATTCTACGGGCCATTTTCGGGTGCTCCTCTGCTACTTTCCGGATCTCCTCCTCCGCCTGCCCCACTCGCTGCTGTACCTCGTGCAACTCCGTCATCAGCGTGGTTTGCCTCTCTTCCATGCCGTCCAGCTTATCGATGATCAGTTGCATTTTATGATCGATCGTCTGTTCCACTGCCGCCTTCACTTCCTCAGTGATCTCCGCGGCCCAAAGCGAACTAGGCGAGGGCGAGTCAGGCGCTCCTTTATCCGCCATTTTGTTTTCTCCGGGGCGTGCTCGGTCTTTAGGCTCTTTCCGCCCTATTTTCGCCGCCATGGCTCGCGGTTTTCAGCTGTTTGGCTCTCGCCTGTGCAGGGCACCTTCCCGCTTTCAGATAAGCGCTTTATTTTCGTTTAGAACGCTGTTTACGAGTGCGGATCACTTCGTGTCCCGGAGAAGCTTCACCTTCCGCCTCTCTACTCCATTCCCCAACCGGAAGTGTTCTTTTTCCTTTTAAGTGACTGGCCTGTTCTCTGTAGACAAGAGAGGAATATTAGAACATAAAATTCCTTGTCATCAGCAGCAGATTAATCCATTATGAATGGGTTGTGACTTACCAGCAGGGGGAGATAGAGAACACTGAAAACCATAGTGCCTCTAGGATGGCTAGCTCCATCTGTCTCTCAGTATTTCTCTATCTCCCAGCAGGGTTGGATGCAGCTTGTTCAGCTCCTTGAAGATTCTACCTGGGGTGGCTCCTGTGCTTTTGCCAGTTGTAGCAGGGGTGTTGTGGCTAAGTGGAGCCCACTTTAAAGGCACATAGGTTCGCCCTTTCCCTGTCTTTCTCACCCTCTTCTGCCTCCGGAGTATCTCTGTAGCTGTTTGCCTCCAACTTTCCTCACAGCGTTAAAAAAAAAAAAATCGTGCTTTGACAGCGCTGCTATTTCTGAGGCTTTTCCTGACTGTGCAGTGTGATCGGAGCTTGTGGACTCGGTCCTTTGAGGTAAGAGCAGTACTCAGCTCCTCTGGGGAGGGCCCACGGACAGCGTTCCGATTAGGGTGATTTTCGCGCGAAGCCGCCATTTTGAATTTTATTCTGCCGTTTTTTGGCAATGGCTGCTGAGGGAGTTAAGTGCTGTTCCCGTTGTGGCAAGTGCAGATCATCAGCGGGGCTCTGTAAAACGTGCTGTTTAGGCGGTAGAGCGATGATTCTTCCCGCTCGATGGAGCTGGCAGCGGGCGCCATCTTGGAAGCGCCGCATGGCTCGACCCCGCGGTTGCCGAGGAGTCTGAGAGCAGAGGGGCGCCTTGGGCCGAGGCTACCAGAGGAGCTCCGTTCCCCCTGGCTCCTAATTCAGAGACGGGAGGTCAGGGTGAGTTTTTCTCCCCCGAGTCTGTGCTTATTTTACATAGAGCTCTTTTCAGCATGAAGGCTTTACCGCAGGTGTCTGACTCTGCGTTGCTACCTGGTCCCCCTCCGACTGATGATGGCCCGGGGCTGATGTCAGACGTGGATTCCCTTGAGCGTTGGATGCATGCTAAGCCTAGACGGGTAAATTCCCTGTCGGAGAGTGGCCCCCCCCCCTCCCTGGTCGGGCTGTGGGGACTCTGAGGGATCTGGCAGGCCTTCGTGGTCTGAGGAGCCAGAGGAAGGTGCCGGTTTGCCACTGGATCTGGATGGATCCCACTGCGGTTTGATGATCCTGTGAAAGGCGAGGCCTCCTCTGGGAATTCGAGGATGGCTAGTACTAAGAAGCCTGCTCGAGCCTTTCCTTTGCATGACTCCATCCAAGAGTTTATTTCTGCTCAATGGGCTGACCCTGAGGGGCTCTTGAAAGTGGCCAGGACGATGGGGCATTTTTACCCTCTGAGTGAGGAGCACTTGGCCCATTTTGGGATGCCTAAAGTGGATGCCTTAGTAACGACGGTGACAAAAAAGACCACCCTCCCAGTAGAGGAAGGGGTCGCACTGAAGGACATTCAGGACCGGAGGCTGGAATCAGCGTTAAAACGGTCCTTTGAGATTTCGTGCGTAGCCTTAAGGGCGTCTGTTTGCAGTTCTTATGCTGCTCGAGCCTGCCTCTCTTGGTTACAACAGGCAGTAGAACAGCCCGTGGATGGTGCGGAGTCCCTTGCTGAGGTTGCACCGTGCAAGGAGTCGGCCTTGTCATTTTTAGCTGATGCCCTCTATGATCTGGTCAGAGCTTCGGCTAAACAGATGTCTGTGGCGGTGTCCGCCCGCCGCCTTCTATGGCTACGGCATTGGGTGGCTGACATGGCCTCTATGCAAAGGCTGGTGAAGTTGCCCTTTCAGGGCCTTCTGTTATTTGGAGAGGAGTTGGAGAAGATTGTTAAAGACCTGGGGGATGCTAAACCCCAGTGGTTACCTGTGGATAGGCCGCAGCCTTCTTCCAAGGGTCAGTTGGTTCCCTCCTCCTCCAGACCTCGCTTCCGTGAAGCTAGAAGGTATCGCCCGGGGCGCTCTGCTGGGTTTACTCAATGTGCCCGCTTTCAGCAGAGGAACTCCTTTCGCTCGGACATACGCTCCGCAGCGGCAGACTCAAGGCCAGGAGTTCAGGGCCGTCTTCCACAATGATGGGACGCTGGTCCACTCCTCCTTTACAGCTGTATGAGGACGCCTTTCCCTCTTTCTCGAGGAGTGGACCAAGATTACCTCAGATCAGTGAGTCCTGGACCTGATCAGAGAAGGTTACCGATTGGATTTCGGTGCCCCGGTGAGAGACGTGTTTGTGGAGTCCTGATGCGGCACTGCCGTCAAACGGGCGGCGGTAGAGGAGACTTTATAAGTCTTGTTGCACCTTGGAGCGGTGATCTCTGTGCCTCCCGCTGAACACGGCTACGGTCGTTTCTCCATTTATTCTGTAGTGCTGCGAAAAGGCGGGTCTTTTGGCCCATTCTCGACTTAAAGAAAGTCAACAAGTCACTAAGAGTGCGGCATTTTCACATGGAAACCCTGTGCTCCGTCATGGCGGCGGTACAGCTAGGAGAGTTCCTCACGTCTCTGGACCTAAAAGAAGCTTACTTGCACATTCCTATATGGCCCCCGCACCAACGGTTTCTCCGTTTTGTGGTGTTGGGAAAACATTTCCAGTTTCGGGCCTTGCCTTTTGTCCTCGCCACAGCTCCCCGAACCTTTTCCAAGGTAATGGTGGTAGTAGCTTCCTTCCTCAGGCGAAAGAGGGTATCCGGGTTCACCCATACCTCGATGACTGGCTCATCAGAGCGCACTCTGCAGAAGAGAGTCGTCATGTAACAGCCAGAGTGGTCTCAGTACTGCAAACTCTGGGCTGGGTCGTCAATATTCCTGACCTAAAGCGGTGTTAAGCTTCAGAATCAGGTCCGTCTGCTCCTGAGGATGCCTCGCCTTCGAGCTTGGGACTTTGTCCAGCTGTTGGGGTCGATGACGGCCACCTTGGAAGTGGTGCCATGGGCGAGAGCGCACATGAGACCTCTGCAGATTGCCCTGCTTCAACGATGGTCTCCTTTGTCCCAGGATTATCAACGCAGACTCACGTGGCTCCCTGCGGTCCGACTCAGTATGGAGTGGTGGCTCTCAGACAGCATGCTGCGGCGAGGAATGCTGCTAGCGCTTCCCGATTGGTACCTGGTGGTAACGGTTGCCAACCTGAAGGGCTGCGGCGCATATTGCCAGGGAAGTTATGCCCAGGGTCTGTGGACACCCGAGGAAATGGGGTGGTCCATCAATCGCTTTGAACTGAGAGCAATATGCCAGGCTCTTCTGAGCTTTCACAAGACTCTGGAGGGACTGGCTGTCGGAGTTCTGTCGGACAACAAGACAGCAGTGGCCTACATAAATCGACAAGGTGGCACTCAGTGCCAAGCACTGGCCGCAGAGGCCGCTCAGATATGCCACTGGGTCGAGTTATATCTGCAGTTTCTGTCAGCAGCTCACATAGCAGGTCAGAGCAACGTGCAAGCCGATTTTCTAAGCAGGTATCAAATCGACCCAGTGGAGTGGGAACTGGCAGACGAAGTGTTCCTTCAGATCTGTGCCAAAGGGAGAATGCCCGTAGCGGATCTTATGTCCTCAAGCATAAATGCCTAAGTTCCGTCCTTTTTCAGCAGACGGAGAGATCCTTGCTCGGCGGAGTTGGATGCCTTGGCTCAACCCTGGCCTCCTGTATGTGTTCCCTCCTTGGCCCTTAATAGGGTGACGACTCCTGCGAATTCGGCTGTATCAAGGAATGGTGAGCCTCATTGCCCCGGACTGGCCCAGGCGGCCGTGGTATGCGGACCTCCGGCGGATGCTGGTGGAGGCTCCCCTTCCCTTGCCTCTGGTACCGAATCTGTTGACGCAGGGCCCGGTGACCATGGAGGATGCATGCTGCTTTGGTCTTACGGCATGGCTATTGAGAGGGTGCAATTGAGAGACAAGGGCTATTCTAACAAGGTCATCTCTACTCTCTTGCAGGCCCGCAAGCGTGCCACTTCCGTGGCCTATGCTCGGGTCTGGCGCCAGTTTGAGGCTTGGTGTGCTTATAAAGCGATCACACCCACGCGGGCTTCGATGTCGCTGGTACTTGACTTTTTGCAGGATGGTGTTCAAAAAGGCTTGGCCTATAATTCCCTGCGTTTTCAAGTGGCAGCATTGGCAGGTTTTTGGGGAAAGCTCTCGGGCCTCTCCCTGGCTGCGCATCCGGACATTGCACGGTTTCTTAGAGGAGTGTTTCGGCTCCTGCCTCCCGTGCGCGGGCCCCTTGTCCAGCTTGGAACCTGGGGCTAGTATTAAGGGCTCTTCAGTGTTTGCCGTTCGAGCCGCTGAGGCGAGCTTCGGAGAAGGATGTGACTCTAAAGACAGTCTTTTTGGTGGCCATTACATTGGCGAGACGGGTGTCTGAGCTCCAGGCGCTATCCTGTCGAGACCCATTTCTGCAATTCTCAGAGTCCGGAGTAACGGTACGTACTGTGCCTTCCTTTCTGCCTAAGGTGTTTTCAGCGTTTCATCTAAACCAGCCTATTTATCTGCCCTCCTTTACTAGGGAGGAGTTTCCGGAATCTTTCGGGCAGTTGCACCTTCTGGATGTGCGAAGGGCTCTGTTTCAGTATCTGCAGATGTCTAATGCTTTCAGGACCTCTGATCACCTTTTTGTATTGTTGTCAGGTCCTCACAGAGGGTCTCCAGCGTCTAAAGCTTAAGGAAGCCATTTTTTCAGCATATCTGCTATCTGGCTGGCCTCCGCCTGAAGCCTTTAAGGCACATTCCACAAGAGTGATTTCTTCCTCTTGGGCTGAGACGGGAGCACTCTCTCTTCAAGAGATATGTAGTGCAGCTACTTGGGCTTCTAAGCTCTCTTTTGCCCGTCATTACAGGCTGGATGTGGCTGCCAGGAGGGAGGCGCTTTTTGGAACACAAGTGCTTGCGCATGATGTTGCTTGTTCCTGCCCTATCTATGGATTGCTTTGATACATCCCATTCGTAATGGATTCATCTGCTACTGATGACAAGGAAGGGAAAATTAGGTTCTTACCTTGGTAATTTTCTTTCATTTAGTCATAGCAGATGAATCCATTACGAATGGGTTGTGTCCACCTACCAGCAGGGGGAGATAGAAAACACTGAAAACCATAGTGCCTCCTGGATGGCTAGCTCCATCTGCCTCTCAGTATTTTGAAGCTTCCAAAGCAGTGTTAAACCGCAAAGTAGCATAACATGAACGCCCCAGAACAGGAGCAATAACACAAAGGAGGGACGAACTCAACCTCCTGTAGTAGAACAGAAATCCTGAAGACTGTTTTCCAACTTCTCCCAATGAGGGAACATGTCTGCAGGAAAAACTGAACACAAAACAGAGTCAATCAGGGAGGGATCATGGATTCATCTGCTATGACTAAAGGAAAGAAAATTACCAAGGTAAGAACCTAATTTTCCCTTTTTGCCTGCAAATTAAGCCCTGGGTGTAGGTGCATTCTACTGTGTGCATAGATGTTTGTTTTTAGGTTAAAAGCAGGACGCATGTTATCTAGGCTGAACGACCTTTCAGCATTTTCTTCAAAGCTAGGATCAATATAAAAGTGTGCTAAAAAGAGACAAGCAACGCTAGAGACTAATTTCAAAATTCTTGGTGTATCTGCAACTCTGAATACCTGCAGAACCGAGGATTTTGAAATTAGTCTTTAGCATCGGTTGTCTCTTTTCAGCACACTTTTACATTGATCTTAGCTTTGGAGAAAATACTGAAAGGTCATTCATAAACTATTTTGAAAAGTTATAGAAAAGATAGAGGTTTGGGAGGGGGTCATGTGACAAGATGGCTTGTGAGCTCCTAAACTTTGTGTCAAAACTTTTACCTTTTTCAAAGTATGCCTCATACAAAGTGTAAAGGCTCTGTCAGGGGAGATACCTCGACCCCCCCAGACCTCCCGCTGGGCAACAAACAATGGAGAGAGGCGCCACAACAGCACCTACCCTGGTTTCCGGGGGTAGTCCTGCAGCCTCTTCGGAAGGAGACCGTGGAGACCTGGGACTTGATGTCACCTTATCCTCCCCCGGAACTCGAGCCGCCGCCCCAACCCGAAGGGCGCTATCTTCAACGGGGGGTCCTTGGGACCGGATGTGGTTACACAAGAGCCCCTGGATTGAGGAACGGAGATAGCGAAGGCTGACGGAGGGAAGAACGGGAAATTCCCCCTTCCTGAGCTGAGAGCTCCAACTATCAGATCTGGGGCGGTGACGCTGGAGAGTATCTAGGAAGCTCTCCAGCGTTTGGATACATCAGTAGCCAATTCTACAAAGGAAATTTTGTCTCGTTAGTAAGGTTGATTTGCTTTCTAACAGTATGGAAAATACAAAACAAGAATGTTTTTCGCAGTTGACGGATTTGAAACAAGAAGTGAAGACTTTACAGGAGTTTAATCTAACAACAATTAAAGATAGGACTTTTATTCATCGGAAAATAGAACAGCTTGAAAATTTTCACTGTAGACTGACACTACGCTTCTTAAATTTTCCAAAGTCCTTGGGGGTTAGTCCATTGGATGTATTTAAGAAATACCTACAAGAAATTTTACGTTATTCCCCAGAAATGTTTCCACCTATAAGTAAAATCTATTATATACAACCAAAAAAAGCTACTAACCTACAATCTGGGTTAGAGACCTCTGAATTGTTAAAACAAAACAAGGATATTTTGAATTTGTCTGATTTTCTTGAAACCTCTATGACCGAAGACTCTGAAAGATGGACTTTGTTAGTGACTTTTGTATTTGAACAGGATCTAGAGTCGGTTAAATGACTTTATTTTAGAAATGCAAAAGCACTTTTATTAGGTAAAAAGATATGGATGTTTCCAGATGTAACTAAGTCTACTCAAGAGAGAAGGAAAGCTTTTCTGTCTCTTAGAGCTGAAACTTTGACTCTGGGAGCATTATTCTATCTTAATTATCCCTGTAAATGTGTGGTTAAGTTCCTAGGGATAAAGTATGTGTTTTTCCAACCTGTACATCTTAGCGAATTTATAAAAATTAAGAAATTGTCTACTGGTTAGAACCAAAACTGAGTAATATTTGAATGGTTAGGTGTGTGCTAGGCTATAATAATGCTATTACAGTTTTGCCTTAGGATTTCTCCTGTCTATTTTTCATTCATGTGGCCCCCGATTTTTGTGGTCTAAAGAGGATGAAAATTTTTCTTTATTGCTTGAATAAGTTATGACTTTAATATATGGATCTGTATTGCCTGTTCAAGTTTGTATATGGCTTGTAAAATAAAATTGTAAAAGTATTAATAAAAAAAAAAAAGAAAAGATAGAGGTTTTGGATCAGAAACACCAAAGAACCAGAAGAGCCACTGAAGAACATGAAAACTCATTCACTTGGAATTCGATGCACATAAAACCCCTGAGGCAGGTCATTCTGGCCAAAACACGAATCGTGTCGGGTCTTGGTGAAGGCTTCAATAAAGTAATTTTCTGGACACTATTGTTGAGGACTTTTTTTTTGTCTCTTCCACTGTTGTGCGCTTGTGTGTTTTTCTATTAAAAAGTAGCTACGTTTTCTGAAGTTTTGTTTGTTTTTTTTTAATTTGTAAACCACTCTGACGTTTAGTTAAGAAGAGTGGTAAAGTATTTTAAACTTATCAACTTTGTATGAAGGTTCACTTCGTTGCCAGCTCTGTTTCATTGCAGCTTTCTCCTTTTCTGTTGTGGTTCATCTACTATGATATTTGCACCCATGTTCCATCAAGTTGAGGACCACTGCTTTGGTCACCTAAGACCTAGCCCACTTCTTTCTTCACACTCCCATAGCACAAGTGGGTGTTAGTACCATCAAATGGAGGTAGACAAACTGAGTACCAGTGACCTTACCAATATGGTGGTGCTCCCTGGAAAGATCCAATGTCTCTACATCAGCAGATGGTAGGTTTTGCTGTCTGGTATTCCTGGTTCCCTTGCCTAGATCCCTGCTCCAGCTTGGTTGAGCCTAAGGGTTGCTCCCAGGTTATCCAGTCCCCAGACTGGACCTGGTTAAATGCGGAGCTTGGCTACGCTGTCCAGTCACTCTTCTTAGCGTCCACTGGGTGAGGCTTTTGACTTGGTCCTACTGGACCCTGCCTGAATGTTGCGGTTCCCATCCCCTCACTCTGGGTGGGTGTAATCCCTCCCCCGGCTCCCCTGCAGCTGCCAGGCATAGTTAAACAATAAAACAAAAGCCTAATTGGCTTTTCCTGGCTTAACTTTATTCCCTTGTGCAGATGATAAAGCTGTTACTGAAAATAATTAAAAGCAATGCTCAAATAACCTTATCAAAAAGAAAAAAAAAAAGACCTAGGCAAGAATGGTGGCCGTTTTGTCCCAGCTTGTCATCTTCTCCTGCTGCTGTTTCTCAGCAACAGGATTCTTCATAGTCTCCTTTGGAGCTCGAGTGGGGGGCCTTGCTTTTCCTCTCATGTTGGGTCTGCCTGAAGGGGTGGTGTCCTGATGGGGCTATTGGAGATCTCTGTTTTATTTTGCCGGGGGGGGGGGGGCTCCAGAGCTTGAGCCAAGTTTTCAAGTCCTACAGGAGGCGATGGGGCCCCCAGGGCCCGGATGTTATTGACTGTGGGGGCCCTCTTCTGGTGGCCAAGTGCCACATTTGGGTTCAGGGGATTGCGGATGTCAGCTTCGGGGCAACTGGGGAGGATTTAGAGGTCCTCTTTGACACTCTTCCTCTGAGATTCAGATTTAGACAGCACTTTGCCATGGGAAGAAGAGAAGGAGCAGTCCCATGTGATCCAGCTCTTCTGTCATGAGAAGCTCTCTCATCTTATTGATAGTATAGAAACTGTCAGGATGCTCAATTCTTATGCTGCGTACCCTTCTGAGTAGTTTTCTCTCTTGGAGGGCCTTGAGGGGCCCTTGAAGCATTTTTCTCTTCATAAGATTCTTACCTCTGCATGATGCTGGCAGAGTGGGAGGCCCCGGATGGGGCTTTCAAAGGGGCTTGGGCCCTCGATAGTCTGTTTTACTTTTCCCCTCAAGGAGATGAGGACGTATGTGTACCTTAAAGTGGATGTTCTCCTAACTGCAGTCACTAAGGTGACCGCTGTCCCTGTTCAGGGCGGGTCAGTCCTGAAGGACAACACAAATTTGCCAGAACTATATCGGAAGAATACATCCAGGATTCAGTTATTCCCCAAACATCTAAATTATGCTGATGAATTTATTCCCTAACCAGGTATCTGGACTTCAGCAAGATACTGCTCTGTATAAAAACAAGTGCAAATGGATGATATGGGGATGGACTAATGTGTTGTAAATTGCTTGAGAAACCGGTTGAGCTGCAGACCAGAAGGGTAGTGGTTAATGGAGCCCACACTACTGAAAGCAAAGGCTTGATCGTGTGATCACTTTCTGCTGCTTTTCATTTGTCTTGGCAGTTGCTGTCATAGAACTTTTAATGGTGGATTTGTTTGAAGAGGTGGAAAAGTAATAGCAAATGTAAAAACAAAAAAATCAACAACCTAGGAATGGTCGATGTTCAAGAGCTGGAAGATGTCAAAGTGGAAAGAGATCTGGGTGTAATCATTTCGGATGACTTCACGATAGTCATTGTGTTAGAGCAAATTGGATGGTTAATGGTATGCTTATTTGCATAACCAGATGTATTAAGGAAAAGGAGGTAATATGGTTTCTTTCGTGATAAAATTGCCTTTTCTGCTGGCATAGCAAGTTTGGAGTACATTTTAAAATGATAAAGATAGAAAATTGAAATGCTAAATAAGACAGGAAAGTGTTCAGTCATACTAAAGAAGTAATAAAGAAATATATTAGATCCACAAATTTAATAAAAAATTTGAGTATGACAACCTACTCATGCAGCGAATCAGTGTACACTTCGCAGTACACTGCCATTGATGGCACTGTTCCCAAAAGGTGGGTTATTAGTTCAGACTGTAATTTTGGGTACGAGAGTTCAAGTGAATATACCTTGGTAGTGCATTCCATAAGGAAGGCACTACATAATGAGAAGCATGTTGCCTCATTTCATGTTTTGCATCTTATACAGCAGAAATATGTAACGGACAGTCATTAAGAGATTGTAACAGTCTAGGGGGTGTATTAGGAACAATTGTGGTAGCCACATAAGGTCACATGTAGCACAGTATTGTCAAATATTGGCACACCACAGTCCACTCCAGTCCAGAAGGATGGCAAAGACTCACTCTCACCACGCTTGGCCACGTCCAGCTGAGGAGTCAGCAGAGTGGTGTGCCCCGAGGTTTTGGCAACACTGAATGCAGGTGAATTGTGAAAGGTGAATTGTAGGTCGGGGTCTGTGCCCTGTGAGAGCCCAGTTCTGGACGGCCCACTACCCACAATGCAGGCACATAAGTAATGCCACACTGGGAAAAGACCAAGGGTCCATCGAGCCCAGCATCCTGTCCACAACAGCGGCCAATACAGGCCAAGGGCACCTGGCAAGCTACCTAAACGTACAAACATTCTATACATGTTATTCCTGGAATTGTGGATTTTTCCCAAGTCCATTTAGTAGTGGTTTATGGACTTGTCCTTCAGGAAACCGTCTAACCCCTTTTTAAACTCTGCCAAGCTAACCGCCTTCACTACGTTCTCCGGCAACGGATTCCAGAGTTTAATTATGCGTTGGGTGAAGAAAAAGTTTTTCCGGTTTGTTTTAAATTTACTACACTGTAGTTTCATCGCATGCCCCCTAGTCCTAGTATTTTTGGAAAGCGTGAACAGACGCTTCACATCCACTTGTTCCACTCCACTCATTATTTTATATGCCTCTATCATGTGTTTGGGCTCCGAGGTGCTTGTTTTTGTGTGTTGCGTGGAGCTGCCCCCACCCCTTTTACCTTTGCTGGGGGTTTGCCTGCATCAGTGAATGATCAAATAGAACTTAGCTGGTACATAAAAATAATACACTACACAAAGTTGCAGGCACCCTATTCGGAGCTGCTCGACCCACCATTGAAGAACGACAGCCCAGACCTCTCACCTGGAGGTAATGCAGCAAGTATGTGCCCTCTACACTGCTCCTCTCGGCTGCCACGATTAACCACAGCATCCTCCACTCTCCGTGCAAGTAGTTTGCTGATCGGAGCACCAAACTACTGAAAAAAAAGTGTTCTTCCCCAAGCTGCCCGGAGCACCAAATGGTTTGATTTAAAATGTACTCCTGTGATATCAGAGCTCACATGCTGTGCAGCTACTAATGCACTCTTGATTTGATCTTCCCACCTGCCTAATTACTCACTGCCGCAGACACTTATAGCTGAACACTTTTGCCTCCCACCTACTGTGGCAACACCACTACAGTTAATTTTTCAGCCTTGATTGTGCTCTCTCAGGCTAATTCTGTTGCCACAAGAATTATATTGAGTAGTAACTACTGTATAACACATTGAACTTCCATTACTCATTTATCCTTTATATGTGACCGTTACTGAAGGACATTTTTCATTGCTGCAGGTATTATTTTTATGTACCAGCTAACTTCTATCTGATCATTCACTGATGCAGGCAAACCCCCAGCAAAGGTAAAAAGGGGGGGGGGGGGGAACCCCCCAGCTCCACGCAACACACAAACACAAGCACCTCGGAGCCCAAACACACACACATTGACACTCAAACACCCCCAAGCCAGAAGTAGCCCCCAAAAATGGCCAACTAAAGGGCATGGATCTTCTACTATACAATAACAATGTGGATAATGGGGATACCAGCAACAACTCCAACTGAATGGAGCAAAATACCAGTACACACAACAGGAAGAAGATGACCACTCGATCAACTGGAAGAGCCCAATCACCAACTAAATAACAATGCAGAGGCCAAACAACTAGCAACATGAAACCAAACATGAACAACACCCAACAAAACAACAAGAACAAAACAGCAAACCACAGAGACAACTACAAACTGTTTAAATAATCAACTTTAAACACAACGCTCTGAGTGAGCCCACTCCCCGGTGCTGGCAGATGCTACAGTGCTTCAACTTTTCTGTGTCCCCCTTTTCTGATCTTTTTTTTTTACTGCCAGCCACTTAACGTGGGAGGAACCAGGAAGAAAAGCCACTACAGTGCCGCGTGCTCGTTCATGCTGTGGGGAACTTTTTTTTTTTTTTTTGTGGCTCAAACATGGGGTGAACCGGGGAAGGCAGAAAATAAAACTTAACCACGACAGAGCTGCTAGCTCATTCATGCCTCAGGGTTTTTTTCCCCCAAGAGAAAGAAAGCGTGACTGCCTCTCCCAAAAGGTGCACACCTTTACTCCGAAAGGGTGAGCTCTTCCCTGCTAGGGAGATGGGGAGGAAGAGGGGGGAGTGACTTGGGAACCCCCAAGTGTAGCACCCCAGAGGCTGGAAAAGAAGACTTCTAACTACCTAGCCTCTACAAAATAGATTCCCTAGGCACAGAAGGGTTTTAGTTATTTTTTTTTTTTTAAAGCTAAGAAATAGAGACTAATGGGCTCACCTCCTTCCACCTGCTGGAGACTGAGAATACTGAGCCTAGGGTCACATTGTCAGGTCTCTTATTGGCTCTAGAGTCAGAAGTTCTCAGTTTCCACCTGCTGGAAGGAGTTCACAACCCATCAGTCTAATCCTGGGCCTGTCCGGAGGGACTAAAGGAAAGCAAATTAGCAGGTAAGATCTAATTTCTCCTTTTGTCCCGATACAAATAGGTTACATAAACGTGAGATTGGCAGTAAATAAGACAACACTACTAAGAGACTGGATAGAAACAGAACAACTTGGACTACTGCTCATAACTGAAACGGCTGCACCTCGAAGATGACCTTGCACTACTAGACCATGCCCACTGGCATACAAAATAATACATACCAACTGAACCAAAAGGAGGGGAGGAGGCATTGCAATAATATACAAATCCTCCACTGCAGAACCTATCGCTAAACACATCCTGAACAATCAAAATCTGGCATGCAGTCACTGACAAAACATTAACTTACCAACTATGCATCATATTATTCTACCGTCCTCCAGGAAGCTGGACAGATGGCCAAGATGATTTTATATACTTTGTATCAAACATCTGCACCAATCACCCAAATGTCCTATTAATAGATGCAGGGCTGGCCCAACCCGGTAAGCATGGCAGGGGGGCACTGACCTCTGGAGGGCGCTGCCGCGCCATACTTACCGCCGCCGTTTACCTTAGCTCCCGGACCCCGACAGCAGCCCAGCCCTCAGTTTTCTCCGCTGGTACCTGCTTCGCCCTGGGGGATTTAAGTCTTGTATTTATATTTACCTCTGACGTCGCAGCAGCTGCGCAGCATCAATGAAAGCGCTGCCCGAGGTCTCTAGCCTTCTCTTTGCTTGTTCGTTCCCTCTGTGTCCCACCTTTTTCTGACATTTCCTTGTGAGGGCGGGACACTGAGAGGGAACGAACGAGCGAAGGGAAGGCTAGAGACGTTGGGCACCGCTTTCACTGACTCACAGCTGCTGCAACGGAGGTAAATTTATAGTTAAACATTTTTATTGATGACAATTCGTACAGGAATACAGCTGATATTATGGATACACATGGTTTCCAGAGTAAACATGTACACTCAAACACATAGTACATTCCGTCATCAAATCTTTTTAACATTTAACCCCACTCCACCTCTCTACAGTGGTGGAAATAAGTATTTGATCCCTTGCTGATTTTGTAAGTTTGCCCACTGACAAAGACATGAGCAGCCCATAATTGAAGGGTAGGTTATTGGTAACAGTGAGAGATAGCACATCACAAATTAAATCCGGAAAATCACATTGTGGAAAGTATATGAATTTATTTGCATTCTGCAGAGGGAAATAAGTATTTGATCCCCCACCAACCAGTAAGAGATCTGGCCCCTACAGACCAGGTAGATGCTCCAAATCAACTCGTTACCTGCATGACAGACAGCTGTCGGCAATGGTCACCTGTATGAAAGACACCTGTCCACAGACTCAGTGAATCAGTCAGACTCTAACCTCTACAAAATGGCCAAGAGCAAGGAGCTGTCTAAGGATGTCAGGGACAAGATCATACACCTGCACAAGGCTGGAATGGGCTACAAAACCATCAGTAAGACGCTGGGCGAGAAGGAGACAACTGTTGGTGCCATAGTAAGAAAATGGAAGAAGTACAAAATGACTGTCCATCGACAAAGATCTGGGGCTCCACGCAAAATCTCACCTCGTGGGGTATCCTTGATCATGAGGAAGGTTAGAAATCAGCCTACAACTACAAGGGGGGAACTTGTCAATGATCTCAAGGCAGCTGGGACCACTGTCACCACGAAAACCATTGGTAACACATTACGACATAACGGATTGCAATCCTGCAGTGCCCGCAAGGTCCCCCTGCTCCGGAAGGCACATGTGACGGCCCGTCTGAAGTTTGCCAGTGAACACCTGGATGATGCCGAGAGTGATTGGGAGAAGGTGCTGTGGTCAGATGAGACAAAAATTGAGCTCTTTGGCATGAACTCAACTCGCCGTGTTTGGAGGAAGAGAAATGCTGCCTATGACCCAAAGAACACCGTCCCCACTGTCAAGCATGGAGGTGGAAATGTTATGTTTTGGAGGTGTTTCTCTGCTAAGGGCACAGGACTACTTCACCGCATCAATGGGAGAATGGATGGGGCCATGTACCGTACAATTCTGAGTGACAACCTCCTTCCCTCCGCCAGGGCCTTAAAAATGGGTCGTGGCTGGGTCTTCCAGCACGACAATGACCCAAAACATACAGCCAAGGCAACAAAGGAGTGGCTCAGGAAGAAGCACATTAGGGTCATGGAGTGGCCTAGCCAGTCACCAGACCTTAATCCCATTGAAAACTTATGGAGGGAGCTGAAGCTGCGAGTTGCCAAGCGACAGCCCAGAACTCTTAATGATTTAGAGATGATCTGCAAAGAGGAGTGGACCAAAATTCCTCCTGACGTGTGCAAACCTCATCATCAACTACAGAAGACGTCTGACCGCTGTGCTTGCCAACAAGGGTTTTGCCACCAAGTATTAGGTCTTGTTTGCCAGAGGGATTAAATACTTATTTCCCTCTGCAGAATGCAAATAAATTCATATACTTTCCACAATGTGATTTTCCGGATTTAATTTGTGATGTGCTATCTCTCACTGTTACCAATAACCTACCCTTCAATTATGGGCTGCTCATGTCTTTGTCAGTGGGCAAACTTACAAAATCAGCAAGGGATCAAATACTTATTTCCACCACTGTATGTAATATCTTAATCATTTTGTGTTGCTAATGAACACACTGGCCCATAAATGAATTCAAAGGTTACAAAAATTGAAATGACTTAGGAATCTATCATATACAACAAAGAGACAACACCATCGATCTGTGTTCTGCCCTATCCTACCCTCTTCCCCCTCTACTCCCCTCCCCTACCCTAGCCACCCCACGGAGGTAAATTTAAATACAAGATTTAAACCAGAGAAGAGGGCAGGCAGGTGGACATGGGAGCGGGAGGGCAGGGGAGAGAGGAGCATTGCTGGATATGGATGGATAGATGGAGGGCAGGGGAGTTGCTGGACATGGGTGGATGGAGGGGAGGGCAGGGAGAGAATTGTTGAACATGGATGGAGGGGAAGGAAGGGAAGACAGGAAGGAGATGCACATGGATGGAGGGGAAGGGAGAGAGAAGAAATGCTGTACATGGATGGGAGGGGAGGGAAGAGAGAGGAAGGAGATGAGATGAGGGAAAAGGAAGAGAGGAGAAAAACTGCACATGGATGGAGAAAATAGGCAGAAGCTGGAACCACTGGACAGGCATGTCTGCGGACCCAGCTTTTACTTATGGATATAGAGCAAGAAATGAAGAAGAAAGGAGGAAAGTAAAGAAATAAATGGAAAGGAAGCCCTGGAAACGGAGTTAAGAGGACAGATAGCAGCAGAATCAGATACTGGGCCAGCATGATCAGAAAAACAAAGTCACCAGACAACAAAGATAGAAAAAATCATTTTATTTTCATTTTAGTGTTTGGAATATGTCCACTTTGAGAATTTACATCTGCTTTCTTATTTTGCAGTGTATAGCAATGTGTTTCTTTCTATTTTTCTGGTATTGTGCTGCATGCAGAGTCTAACTTATTAGGATTTCAGGTTCATTTTTGAAGAATTTGAAGAGGGGCTATCTCTGTTCTGCATGTGTGACTGCAAGGTTGCAAGTTTCTGAATAGGGATCTGTTTGTTAGATTCTGAGATTTTGCTAGCACATTGTTTTTCAGAGTTGGCAAGACTGTCTGTTCTCATAATTCCTGGTCTTTATGCTAGTTTGGTTTGTGTAATTTTGAGTATAATGGAGCTGTAACAGCTTACAGAAATTATTTATAATGAAAACAAAAAAAAAAAACCCCCACAAGTTAATTTTCTTCTATATTGGTGTAATATTTTCAGTGATGCCATGGCTGGTAAAAGGGTTGTGACTACTGTAGGGGTGGAGCCATAGTGATTCCGCCACTGGATGCGGTAGGGGCGCCAACTAATAGGCTGCAGGAGGGTGCCAGAAACCCTAGGACCGGCCTTGAATAGGTGACATAAACCTGCACCTAGAAAAACAAAATGACACAAACACCAGAACACTAATGAACTTCATAAACCAATGGAACTTCATAACAGCACAAGGAGTCTCATCACACACAAAGGTCACCAATTAGACATACTAGCCCACAGATTCTCAATGAGTAACGACCACTTATTATCAAGCCACACACAGGAAGAGGTACCATGGTCAGACCACAACAACTCACTTTCACACTACAATGAAAAGAAAACGGTGCGAAAAGAGCCAAGAACCCAACACATATTTACCAGAGAAAAAGTAAACAAACTCACATTCTGGACAGCAACAACAAATGAACTCAGTGACATACCACCTGAGGATAAACACTTCATGAGAAACTTTGACTAAACAAGTGAAAATACAGTAAACAAAATAGCACCACTCAAAACAAAAATCGGAAAACAATCATGTCCCTGGTTTAATGACAAACTATTACACATGAAGAAACTCTGTAGGAAACTCGAAAGAGCATGGGCCAAAAACAAAAAAACCCAAACAAAAACATATGGAGAAAAGCCATAAGAACATACTCAAACAGCGCAAAGAAAGTGAAAGCGGAACACTACAGTACATATACGAACCTCGACCAACTACAAATAAACATCACAGACTACCTACAGGACTGCAAAACACATGGCAACCACACCACAGCAGACAGAATATGGACCACGTTCAAACCACCCCAGCTAGACACAGTAAAGACACTATTGACAAAATATGCATATATACTGCCTACTTGACAAATACCCTAACTTAGTGATAAAAACTCCACCAGACAGGTACATCGATTACCTCACCAAACACATCACATTCATGTTTGAAATAGGTCAATTTCTAATAGACAAAGGTGACATAGTACTTGCACCTATCCCCCAAAACACTACCAGCATGATCAGTGATATCACAAATTATTGACCAGTTGTCTCAATACTACTACTGACCAAACCGATGGAAGGTCTATTAATATAGCAACTAACGGAATATTTGACAAAATTCTCAATTCTTCATATATCCCAATCAAGTTTCAGACCACAACACAGCACTGAGATGGTACTACTACTACTTAACATTTCTAGAGCGCTACTAGGGTTACGCAGCGCTGTACAATTTAACAAAGAGAGACAGTCCCTGCTCAAAGAGCTTACAATCTAATAGACAAGTGAACGGTCGGTCCGATAGGGGCAGTCAAATTGGGGCAGTCTGCTAAGCACCCTGCTAATGAAATTCAGAGTCATAGTATTCCAAGGACAAAATGTATTACCACAACAATTTGAGATGTCAAGTATGTTCGACCTAGTAGATCACACCACACTAATGATTGTGCTCAACAACATAGGAATCAGCGGTGCAGTTCCAACATGGTTCAGTGGCTTCCGAAAGACCAGATCCTACATTGTAAAGATGTCCAACCAAACATCAGCCTCATGGATCTCTGAGTGCAGGGTACCACAGGGATCGCCAGTATCACCAATACTGTTCATTGTAATAATGGCACCACTCGGGGAAAAAATGGAATTAATGGATTTCAACCCATTTATATATGCATACAACGTTACCATCTTCATACCTTTCCAAAACAATATCACAAACCTAGAGAACAAAATAAAAAAAGGATTGGACCTCGTGGAAGAATTGGCAATGACTTTCAAACTCAATAGAGACAAAACCAAATTATTAGTACTATCCAGCCCACACAGTCCCACATCCTACCAAAAATTCACAATCAACCAACAAACATACCACATCGAAACACAAAATACTAGGAATCATTCTTGACAAACATCTAACACTAGACAATCAGCAGTAACATCAAAATGTTTCAGAACACTATGGAAACTGAGAAGAATAAGAGATGATTTCCATAGACAGTCTTTCTGGTTACTGGTCCAATCAACGGTACTATCACAATGCAGCATACATAGCGTGCAAGGAAAACACACTAAAATCGCTGCAACCGGTCCTAAAACACGGTAATAAGGTTTTCAAGAAATTGAAATATGAAAGAGCAACCCCGCTGCTTGAAACTCTACATTGCTATCAGTCAAGGCAAGAATATTTTTGAAAGATACTATTTGGAATGGCACCCGAATATATGCGTAAAATGATTGAAATAGCCTCAAGAAATGCCAGCCCAGTAAACAGAAACTACCTACACCTACATTTACCCAACTGCAAAAACACCATCTACACAACTATCTACACATCAGGATTTAGTTACCAGGGTTCCAAATGGTGGAGTTCTAGACCGAAAACCATAAGAAGCATTACAAATTCTTTCCAGTTCAGGAAAGAAATGAAAACCTACCTCTTCCAAAACTTCTACAGCTAATCACAAATATATCATCACCTTCCCTTCAGATCTACCTGTTCAACAACTGTATGAATAAATATCACTGAAATTCTACAACTGAACACAGTATCTACCAGTATCTTTTCCTCTTCAAATCTATCTCTTCAAAATCTCTATGAATAACCACACGAACTATAGATGCCGTCTCCAGATTGTACAACACTGTTGTAACTCCATCAAAATGTAAATTGTAAGCCACTTTGAACTTAACATTGTTTTTGGATAATAGTGGGATACAAGAATACATAAATAAAAATAAATATTGCTTTTTGTATTGAAGATTGTGCCTTTGTAGGAACATTGAGTGGATGGAAGGGTTAAGAAAATGATACAGGGCGTGCAACAGAAACTTCTCAAGAGGTTAAAGATGCTTTAAATGTCACAAGAGGGAAGCTAAACATCCACAAGCGAACAATGGCTCAAAAACAAAAGAGCCTCGGTTTCTTCTCTTCTCCCCCCCCCACTCCAAGCTATTAAAAAATATATATATTTTGTCTACCCCCCAGAGCAATTGCTGCCATTCTGTGCCACATAGCTACCAATGCACAGTGAGGAGGAGAGTGGCTACATCCTTCTCTGCTGCCTTGGGACTGACTGCTGATTTAAACTGCACAGGATACTGTTCAGCCCTGTGGTTCACATTAACACTGTCACAGGACTGTAAAAGAGAAGGATGCAACCCAATGAGCACCGTGTTTTGGTGGCTATATGGAGCAGAAGGGCAGAAATAGTTGTGGGGGTAGAGAGAACTTGGTTAGGTTTCCCCCCCCCCCCCAGTTTGTTGGAGGTTGGGGACACCGAGTATATTTTGCTGTCGGGGGGGGGGGGGGGGGGGGGGGGAACAGAGCAAACTGGAAGGGGTGTTCTGGGGACGGGAAGAGAATGCAGAGCTTTTATTTTGGCATCAGGGTTGCAGGAGGTGAGGGAGCACATTTTTCTTTTTAATGGAGGAAGGAAGGGAGCAGACAACTCTGAGGGGGTTTGCTCTCTTGGGGGTGGGGTATCCCTGGGGAGGAAGAAAGCATGTATGTTTTTTGCTGTGGAGAAAGATGCTGAGAAGTTTTGCTCTGGGGGTAGGGGGGGACAGAGCAAGTTGAAAGGGTGTTCTGTGTCTGGTTGGGGATCTGGCAGGGAGAACTGGAGTCGGAGAGGGCTAGTGGTCTTGCTTGGATGGTGGGGGCAAGAGAACTGAGGAGGGCAGGGAGTTAGTGCTTTTGCTAGTGAGTAAGGAGAGAGAATAGGGGAATGGAGAAGGAAAGAACTCAAGGGGAGGGACAAAGTTGCTGAGGGTTGAACCTGCCAGAAAGAGAGGAGATCAAGCATAAGATGTACTTGAAGCTAATTTGAGGATAGAGGAGCTTGATGCAGAAAGTTAACACAAGAGGAAGTGTGCAGTTATTGCGATGTACACACACGTTTCTGGATGCACAGTGCAAAGGGGTTTAGCACAGAAGTTAACTTCTGCAGTACACATGGGTGCACAGCATGTTAAAATGAATGGTAATGAGTCCGTTAGGCATTCTGCTATGATGCACAGAAGTAAAAGGGGATTTTAAAGCACGCATAACACTGGGAATTTACTGCCATGTCTGAGGCAGCACAGAAGAATTGGATGAGTTGATTTGATTTAATGCTATTTTTTTTTTAATTTGTTTTTCTGTGACCATCATAAATCCATGGAACTTTGAAAGACAGAATGAGAGGTAAGAGAGCTCTGTGTGCATGTCTGAACAAAACGAAAGTGCCAGCTCACATCTGCACATTAACATGAGCCTCGTAAAAATGTTTGCAAGGCAGAGCATTATTCTGGTTCATGCTGAGATGCATGTTAGTACTTCGTTTTCTTTGGACATGTGCACAGTGAAGCTGCTCTTACTGTAGAATCTTTGTGAGCATGTGCCTTGTAGGCTTTCCCTGATTAGTGCACAAACTCTGCACACCTTGAATTCAGGGCTGTGGAGTTGGTACGCTAAACCTTCAACTCCTACTCCTTTATTTTTTGTACTGTCTGGCGCCGACTGATATTAGGCTTTTATTTATTTTATTTACTTTTGTTCTAGATCTAAAGTACTTTCTTCATAGGCTCCAGGTTGAGCCTGAGGAAAAAGTAAGTTGGGGATCCAAGCCTTTCTAAAAGGGAAATTGAGCAAAAAAATAAAAATAAAACATGCAGAATTTAAAAAACTTATGCACAGTATACCCCCAGTAGTAGAAACTGCAGGACAGAATGTGTAAACATGACAAAACCATATATTTTTACTGAGAATTGTTTAAGCTTGGACCATGACACTGGTAGAGAGGGACAACCGAAAATCACAATGCTTTGGACAGAGCATGATGATGAAGGGGTGGTGGGGAGTAGCAGTAGAAAAAGTTATTTTAGGACATTCAGTTGTGAAGGGTGATTGATGGCAGGTGGGAGCAGGGTTAAGAGGTTGGATGGGGGCATAGGAAGGAGTGTTTGAAGCAGTGAGAATTTGGGTTTAGAAAACTAGAGCCTGGCAAGATTGGATGGGCCAGTTGTTGCTCTCTGCCAACCTTTACTATGTTGTCACTATTCTACAGACTCAGGAAGTACATGCGCCCTATTCTGGAGGGAGCTGTAATTTATGGCTCTATGCTGATTAGTGTCCCTTGCATTGGCAGGTGGGGATGGATAGCTATAAAATGGAGGATGGTTCTCAGGTATTTTTGAATGAAGTGTCTGGGTGCCTTATTTCTCATTCAGGTGTTCCAAAGGGGCAGGAGTAAACTGCTAATTTAAGTAATAAAAGAGCAGATAAGTACCAGATTACCTTTTTTCACTGATGTCTTCAGGTGAACCTTTGTTGGAAAAGGTTTTAGTCATCAGTGGCCATCGTAACTATGTGGTGACTAAGATTGAGAAAAACATTTTGCTTTCGTAACTGTTTATGGTTTTCAACTTATCTAAGTAAATGCTATTTGTATATCTGTTCTATTGGGTCTGTCAATTTCAATTGCTGTATATTTTTCTTCCTCTCCAGGTTATGCAATGGTCTCTGCAAAACGATCTACGCTTGAGGTGGAGCTTCTTAAAACAGGCATATGCTGGTACTTTGTATTTATTAAGGGGACTATAGTTTCTTCTGACAAGACAACTACATAAGCAGACAAAATTGCAAAGATCTGCCCCGTGTCGAGTATGACAGCCACGACCCGTGGCTCCCCTGTAGGAGGGAATGAAAGCCAGGGCCAGGCTCCCGATGGACAGTCCCAGCCTCCCCTTCAGCAGACTCAGGTAACAAACTGAATAATTTTAGTTCTAAAAAATTGTGCTTGTTAACCTATGTGAGATAAAAGGTGGATATGGTAAACTATAAACTTCTCCTATAAACTTTATATATCTACTCCTAAATGAGTATCAAATCTTACACTAGTTCCAATAATTTTAATTTCCACCTTAAGTAACTACTACACAGGTTTTTTCAATTTATCTAACACCTTTTTCCTTGTCATCAAGCAGATGAATCCATTATGAGTGGGTTGTGTCCATCAACCAGCAGGGGGAGATAGAGAGCACTGAAAAACCATAGTGCCTCATGGCCAGCTAGCTCCATCTGCCTCTTCAGTATTCTCTATCTCCCCAGCAGGGTGGACGCAGCTTATTCAGCTCCTTCAGAAAATCTGCCTGGGGTGGCTCCTGTGCTGTTGCCAGTTGTAGCAGGGGTGTTGTGGCTGGTGGTGCCCACTTTAAAGGCACATAGATACGCCCTTTCCCTGCCTTACCCAGCCCCCGATGTGGATGTAAACACATAGGCTAGCCCTGTCCCTGTCTTTGCCCACGCTGTGGATGCAGGCACATAGGTTTGCCCTTTCACTGCCTTTTCCACGCTACTGATCCTCCGGAGTGGAAAAATTTGCCTCTTGTGCTGTTGCCTCTAACTTTCCTCACAGCGTTAAAAAATAAAAAAAGTCGCGCTGTAGCGCTGCGATCCCAGAAAAGAGGCTTTCTTCTGATTGTGCAGCATGATCGGAGCTCTGTGGACTCGATCCGGGGAGGTAAGAGCATTTTGTAGCTCCTCCGGGGAGGGCCCGCGTTTGGGACGATTTTGAATTTCCCGCCGTTTTCGGTGATGGCTGCGGAGGTTAAGTGCTGTTCCCGTTGGGGCAAGCGCAGATCAGCAGCAGGGCTCTGTAAATTGTGCTCATCTGACGTCAGAGCCGGCCCGAGCATGGCGAGCGAGGGTTCTTCCCGCTCTGTGGAGCTGGCAGCGGGCGCCATTTTGGAACAGCATGGCGCGACCCCTGCTGAGGCGGAGGGGTTTGAGCCTGGAGGGGAGCCTCGTATGGAGGCTAATATGAGAGCCATTACCCCCGGACTGGAACCGGGAGGCCAGGGTGAGCCATTGTCCCCTGAGTTTGTTTTGCTGCTGCATAAAGCATTTATGTTAAAAAGAGCTCTCCCGCAGGGGTCTCAATCGGCCCAGCTGTCTGTGTCCCCTCCAGTGGAGCCCGGCCTTGAATTGCCGTCAGGTGCGACAAGCGCAGAAGGGTGGATTTCCCTTCAGAGAGTGCCCCCCCCCCCCCCCCCCCCACCGGGGTCGGGATGTGAGGGGTCTGGCAGGCCCTCGTGGTCTGGAGAGCCAGAGGAAGGTGCAGGATTGCCATTGGATCCAGATGATCCTTCCACAGTGAGGATTTTCCACCGCAATGAGCTGCCAGCGCTTATTTCTAATGCATTGCAGGCCCTCTCTATTGAAGATCCTGCGAGTGCTGAAGTCTCCTCTGCTAATCCGAGGATGACAAGTACTAAGAAGCCTGCTCGAGCCTTTCCTTTGCATGACTCCATCCAAGAGCTTATTTGGGCTCAATGGGCTGACCCTGAGGGGCCTTTGAAAGTTGCCAGGGCTATGGGGCAATTATACCCTCTAAGTGAGGAGCATTTGGCGCGCCTAGCTGTGCCTAAAGTGGATGCCCTAGTCACGGCTGTGACAGAGAACTACCCTCCCAGTTGAAGGAGGAGTTGCCCTGAAGGACATGCAGGACTGACGCCTTGAATCAGCTATAAAGCGGTCCTTTGAGATTTCAGGCCTATCCTTAAGGGGCGTCTGCATGCAGCTGTTACGCTGCCCGAGCCTGCCTTGCTTGGTTACAACAGGCAGTGGAACAGCCTGGAGATAGAGCGGAGCCCCTTGCGGAGGTGACACCGTGGATGGAGTCGGCCTTGTCATTTTTGTCTGACGCCCTCTATGATCTGTTCAGAGCTTCGGCTAAACAGATGGCTGTGGCAGTGGCCGCTCGCCGCCTTCTATGGCTACGGCATTGGGTGGCTGACATGGCCTCTAAGCAAAGGTTGGTGAAGTTGCACTATCAAGGTCTTCTCCTATTTGGTGAGGAGCTGGAGAACATTGTTAAAGGCCTGGGGGATGCTAAACCCCAATGCTTACCCGAGGATAGGCTGCGGCCTTCCTCCAAAGGTCAGGCGGTTCCCTCCTCTTATAGACCTCGCTTCCATGAAGCTCGAAGGTACCGCCCGGGGCGTTCTGCTGGGTTTACTACACGTTCCTGTTTTCAGCAGAGGAACACCTTTCGCTCGGACAAACGTTCCGCAGCAGCAGGCTCAAGGCCTGGAGTTCAAGGGCGACTCTCTCAATGATGGTGCGCTGGCCCTCTCCTCGCTCCCTTTTATAGGAGGATGACTTTCCCTCTTTCACGAGGAGTGGGCCAAGATTTCATCAGACCAATGGGTTTTGGACCTGATCAGAGATGGCCACAGAATAGAATTCAATGCCCCAATAAGAGACGTGTTTGTGGAGTCCTGATGCGGTTCTGCTGCTAAAAGGGCGGCGGTAGAGGAGACCTTGCAAGGCTTGATTCACATAGGGGCGGTGTCCCCAGTGCCTCCCGCCGAACACGGCTCTGGCCGTTACTCCATTTACTTTGTGGTGCTGCGAAAAGGAGGGTCTTTTCGGCCCATCCTAGACTTAAAAGAAGTCAACAAGTCCCTGAGAGTGCGGCATTTTCACATGGAAACCCTGCGCTCCGTCATTGCGGCGGTACAGCCAGGAGAGTTTCTCACGTCTCTGGACCTGAAAGAAGCTTACTTGCACATTCCTATTTGGCTCCCGCCCCAGAGGTTTCTGCGGTTTGTGGTGATGGGAAAACATTTCCAGTTTCGGGCCTTGCCTTTTGGCCTCGCCACAGCTCCCCGAACCTTTTCAAAGGTAATGGTGGTAGTAGCTGCTTTTCTCAGGCGAGAGGGTATCCAGGTTCACCCATACCTAGACGACTGGCTCATCAGAGTGGGCTCGGCAGTGGAGAGTCATCAGATAACAGCCAGAGTGGTGTCAGTACTTCAATCTCTTGGCTGGGCCGTCAATTTGGCCAAAAGTCACCTGACCGCCTCTCAATCTCTAGAATATTTGGGGGTCCGGTTCGACACAGTCTCAGGATATGTGTTCCTACCCGAGCAAAGGCAGTGCAAGCTTCAGAACCAGGTCCGTCTGCTCCTGAGGATGCCTCTCCCGCGAGCTTGGGACATAGTCCAGCTGTTGGGGTCGATGACGGCCACTTTGGAAGTGGTGCCATGGGCGAGAGCGCACCTGAGACCTCTGCAGTGTTCCCTGCTTCAACGATGGTCTCCAATATCTCAGGATTATCAATGCAGACTCAGTGGCTCCCTGCGATCCAGCTCAGTATGGAGTGGTGGCTGTCAGACAGCATGCTGCGGCGAGAATGCCGCTAGCGCTCCCTGATTGGTGCCTGGTGGTAACAAATACCAGCCTGAAGGGCTGGGGTGCACATTGCTCGGGAAGGCATGCCCAGGGTCTCTGGACACCCGAGGAGTCGGAGTGGTCCATCAATCGCTTGGAGTTGAAAACGATATTCCAGGCGCTTCTGGCCTTTCAATTGACCCTGGAAGGATTGGCTGTCAGAGTTCTGTCGGACAACACGACAGCAGTGGCCTACATAAATCGACAAGGCGGCACTCAGTGTAAAGCACTGGCCGCAGAGGCCACTCAGATATGCCACTGGGCCGAGCTACATCTGCAGTTTCTGTCAGCAGCTCACGTTGTAGGTCAGAGCAACGTGCTAGCCGATTATCTCAGCAGGAATTAAATCGACCCAGTGGCGTGAGAACTTGCAGACGAAGTATTCCTGCAGATTTGTGCCACATGGGGGACGCCCGTAGCGGATCTTATGGCCTCAAGCGCAAATGCCGAAGTCCTGTGCTTTTACAGCAGACGGAGAGATCCTCTCCCTTTTTATACTGTATCCGCACATCCAAAAATTCTATCTCATTACCCTCTATATGGGAGGAGAACTGGATGTTAACATCACACTTGTTTAAATATTGTAAAAAGTCTTCTGTTGTGTATCTCCATCCCATATAAAGCAGTACGTCGTCTGTATACCTTTTCTATACATAAATATGTGACATGAACTTGCTTCCATACACACGTTTATTTTCAAACCTAGCCATGTATAAACAAGCCACAGTGGGAACCACCGTGGCTCCCATGGCTGCGCCTTTTGTTTGTAAATACACTTGTTCGAACTCAATTATTTATCACTTTCTTAGCAATCTGATTCAGAAAGTCATTTAAATTCATGGAATACTCCATGTCATTTAACTGATTCTCAATAACATCTAAAGGCTGTAAACTTTATAAAGAACTGTCTATATTTAAAGACTAGAAACCTAATTGTATCACATTTTCTGCATTCCCTCCCTCTCATTTCTACCTGGCTAATCTTTTCTTACCTTGAATGTTCTGATTGCACTGTATTTTTAAAAAATTGTTATATTTGATGATATTTACTGTTGTTTGATATTGTTTACTGGGCACTGCATTTGAAAACATTTATATTTTCACAGCTAGCAAAACCCTCAGATCTTTCTTTTTAGGCCCTACCCTCAGCCCAGACAGCGGTGTAGTAAGGTTGTTTAATGCAGCTTTGGAGATTGGTTTCACAACTAACACATTCTACAGATACTTGGCTGTTTAAACACCTTCTAACCTTCCCCTCATCTCACCCACCCCAAGGGTAAAGCTATATAGTTTGCCTAATCCACTGTTTATTTCCAGAAATTAATTCTATCCTAATTGCATCTGTTTTTTTGAAAGCAAATCATTTCTGACTGAAGTAACTCTCCAGCCTTCTGTTTTGAATCAGGTTTCTTTCCTGTGTTTAAATTAAAATAATCTCATTCAACATATACACCAGTTTTTTATATACCTCTAATAGAAGGATATTAATCTAACTTCTCCTTCCTTTAAAATTGTTCCCAATAATAGACAAGGAAGTATATTGAACTACACCCACAGAGTAAATCTGAATAAGTTCCTAGATATCTCACAATAAATCCATCTGCTTCCTGTATCCCTCAGAACAGGTGTAAGAGGAAAAAATAGAGTTGGGACTTGGCAGCCCTTTTGTTTCCCTTTCATTTCCTTTGAACCACAGCCATAAAAAGCTCCTACACTTGAAATATGGCAAAGCAACACCGTGCCCCTAAAGCTGCGGCTCCCATTACAGCTATTGCCTCTGTCCAGACTGAATGCTTGGTCCAAGGCAAGATTCTGGTTTCATGTGATAAATGTATGCACATTAAATCCTTCATGAAAAAAGTACAAGAACTAAGAGAAGAGGTGGCAAAACTTAGAAGCATCTGTGACAACCAGAAATTCATCCTGGAGATGCATGGTGAAACATTGGGGATCTCCAGCAAAGGGAGAAAAGATCTTGTGCAGAAAGAGGACAGCTGGATGAAGGTCACTAGATCCTGCAAAATCAACTCCCCAACTCCCTCTTCGGTTGAACTGAAGAATCAGTTCACAGCCCTGGAGGCAGATGAGCTCAAAACATCTCAAGAAGAAGAGGAGACAATGATCAAGAATCCCAAAGCCGCTAGATCGGTGGCCAAGAAGAAATGAAAGGTAATAGTTGTTGGTGATTCTCTTCTGAGGGGTACTGAGGCACCCACCTGCAGACCAGACATGATCCAGACATGATGTGCAGGAAGGTGTGCTGTTTGGTGCCAAGATTCGAGATATAGCGGAAAGATTGCCTAGACATTAAGTCTACTGACCACTGTCTTATGCTGCTCATCCATGTTGACACAAATGATACTGTCAGGTATTCTACTGAACATATCAAATGTGACTTTATGGCTCTGGGTCAGAGGGTAAAGCACCTAGGTGTTCTTATCGATCCTTCCGGTTGAAGGTAAAGGCCGAATGAGGGACAGTCTCATCCTGGAGCTAAATGTGTGGCTGCGTGGATGGTGCCAATGCAAGCGCTTCGGGTTTCTGGACCATGGGATGATTGTCCAAGAACTACTGAGCAGTGATGGTGTCCATCTTTCAAGGAAGGGACATAGTGTCTTTAGTAACTGACTGGCTAAAGTACTAAAGAAGACTTTAAATTTCCTGGACAAGGGTGAGATAAGCCCCCAAGTCATAAATAACCTTCAGGAAGTTAAGACATCAAATACCCATATAGAAAAGGGAAAAAAGAGTCACATCTGTTGAGCTGTGTATACCAATGCCTGTAGTATGGGAAACAAATTTCTAGATCTGGAAGCTGCAATGATAGAAGCCGACTTGGATTTAGTGGCAGTCACGGAAATGTGGTTCACGGAGAGCCATGACTGGGATATAATTATACCTGGCTAGAATCTATTCATGAAGGACAGGGTAGGAAAAGGTGGAGGAGTGGCGGCATATTTAAAAATATTAAAATTGACAGAACTGCAGGACCTATGGGGTAAGGAAGAGGCACTGTGGGGTTAAACAGGGAAAAGAAAATGTATTTACATTGATGTAATATATAGGACGAGAAAGTCCTAGGAGTAGGGTATATAGGCTCTTCCAAAAAACCAAGGGAGACGAAAGTTGAGATGATCTTTATTAGAACAACTCTAAAGACTCAACACAGGAGTCTTGTGATGCTTGTTGTCAAGGAGAGATGATGTTTCCAAGACAACATGCAACTTTAAATGAGCAAAGTAGATCCGAAGTCTGTAGGTAGACTGGTAATTTCTGTCAGCAAAAAAGCCAGTGCCTTGCTGGGCATCAACATCGACCCAAGTAGTACCGCTCTCGGCGTTGGGAGAGGAAGTTTCTCTAGAGTCTGAGAGTAGGGCTGTACTTTGGGGCCCTTTGTGGCAAGGTCCCACTGAGGTGAGGCAGGCACAGACTCACTCTGTCCATACAACTTTGAGGAGTCTGATCTGGACCGTTTGTTGAGTCAGAGGCGGATCCACATTACTTCTTGATGGAGGAGTCCTATGGTATCTCTTCTGACTCCTCCCCACCACAGAGGAGATGTAAATCCCCACCTGAGGGTCTGTGTTTCACCAGATTTGTTAAGGAGATGTGTTCTGCCCTCCCATTTAAGTTGGAAACAACCCAGGGCTGAGATGCTGTTGTACTTGGATTATGATACTCCTCCCAGGGGAAGGGGTCATGGTTCTGCTACACTCTATCCTGAAGAACGCACTGATGAAAAACTGGGAATCTCTCCTTTTAGTGCAGGTCATGCCAAAGAAGGTAGATGTACAATACTATTTGAAAAGGTGCAACTGCCTCACCATGCCTTGCTAGTCGAATCCACCCTCAAACGTGCCAGAAGTTCCAGTACTCATGCCTTGGCTTCCCCAGGTAGAGAGGCCCAGACCATGGACTTATTTGGGAGGAAGTTTTATCAGGCCTTTGCTCATTGCCCGCATTCAGACCTACAAGCACTTGCTTGAAGCCTCGTAGACTCTCTCCCTCAGAATCTTTGCCAGTTGACCAGAAAGCAGTGGGGCGCAGAACTTATCTGGTCGTGGGCACCTAAGACACTTTGATGTTGAGTCCAGGCTGTCTGCTATGGGTGTGAAGATGTATAGACTCTCATAGCTTCATGTCTCTAACCTGGAATCAGTGGTTTAATAGAGATTGGTGGACCTAATTTGCTAACGTGATAGCCTTTCTGTGGGGACAAGGTGGAGGAACTAGCTGACCTTATTTAAAAAAACGGAACCAAACAAACATACTGACACCATCCAGTTCCTCTGTTGGCAGCCTCCAGCTGCATCCTCAACTAGGAGGTTCTCCAGTGGGCCTAGGTGGAGACCCTACTCTCAAAGGCATAGCTTTCTACCACCTTCCCTCTCTACCCAGCCGTCCTAATCCTATTGGTCCCGACCACATCAGCCACAGACCCAAAAGTCCCAGCCAGCTGCTCCCCAGTCAAAGTCCCACTAACTGTCCTGGATGGCTTATCTGTTAGTAGGAGGCAGAATTTTTTCACATCAAAGATGGCCCCTTGTAATCTCCGAACAGTGGGTTCTTCAAATAGTTTGTCTCATTTACGCACTACATTGGTATCAAAAACCACCAAGTTGCCCATCGAGAGCAGCATCAGTCATGCAGTTGAACCCTTGCCACCAGGAGAAGAAGGGAAGCGATTTTGTTCCAAGTACTTCCTTGTACCCAAGAAGACAGGGGCAATCTCATCTCAACCCATCCTATTCTAGACCTACCATTTGAGAGGGGCCCAATGGATTCTAGCTTCCCAGTGGACCCAGGCCATTGGGAACCTGGTGGATGCCATCTGTGTCCCTCCAGAACTAATTCACTCCTTATTCTGGTGGACAATTCAGCCAAATTTGACCATGGAACTACCATTCAAAATTCCACCTCCTCAGAAGGTGCTGACAACGAATGCATCCAACCTCAGATGGGGAGCTCATGTAGAGATGGGCTTCACACCCAGAGGACATGGTCCACTCAGGAGACAGATCTCCACATCAACCTCCTAGAGCTAAGGGCCATTTGAAATGCTCTAACATCCTTTCATACCCAAATTGTTCATACTCAAACCGACAACCAGGTTGTAGTGTACTATGTGAACAAGCTGGGGGTGGGGTGGGAGGGTGCAGGATCCAACCTCTTGTGGCGGGGATGTGACAGTGGGCCATCCTTTATGGGATGGTTCTGTGAGCCTTGTACCTTTCTGGCAAGGAGACGGCCTGGTGGACCAATTGAGCAGGGTGATTCAGCCTCACGAATGGTCTCTCAACATGGGTATGGCCTGCAAGATCTTCCTGAGTGAAAATTTTGGTCACTCATCTCAACAGAGTCCCCCAGTTATGTTCCAGGTTCAGATCAAACAGCAGAGTGGTGTCGGATGCCTTTCTCCTTCATTGGGGAGAGGGTATTCTGTAAGCATAACCTCTCGTAGTTCCCCTATAGCCATACTGGGTCAGACCAGTGGTCCACCTAGCCCTGTTTCCGACCGTGTCCAATCCATGTTTCATGTATCTGGTGGAAACCCAGATAGGAGCAACATTCCATGCTACCAATCCCAGAATAAGTTTGAGTTTCAGTAAAATCTTTTCTGTGATACTTATTGTCCTTCACTGGCCGAGACAGATCTGGTTTCCTTTTCTTCTGGAGTTGTCCTCTGAAAAACAGTGGAGATTGGAGTGTTTTCTAACCCTCCATATGCAGAACAAGGGATACCTTCTGCATCTCAACCTGTAGTCCCTGGCTGTCATGGGCTGGATGTTGAGAGCATATAACATAAGAACCTAAGTGTTGCCATACTGGGAAAGAATGAAGGTCCATCAAGCCCAGCATACTGTTTCCAACAGTGGCCAATCTAGGTTACAAGTACCTGGCAAGATCCCAAAACAGTAATAATACATTTTATGCTGCTTATCCTAGAAATAAGCAGTGGATTTTTCCTAAGTCCATCTTAATAATGGCTTATGGACTTTTAGGAAATTATCCAAACCTTTTTTAAACCCCGCTAAACTAGCTGCCTTTAACCACATTCTCTAGCAATGAACTCCAGAGTTTAATTACATGTAGAGTGAAGAAATTTCTAGATTTGTTTAAATTTACTACTTTGTATCCTCATTGCGTGCTCCTTAATCCTAGTATTTTTGGAAAGAGTAAACAAGCAGTTCACATTTACCCATTCCACTCCACTCATTATTTTATAGACCTTTATCATATCTCCCCTCAGCCATCTTTTCTCTAAGCTGAAGAGCCCTAGCTGCTTTAGCCTTTCCTCATAGGGAAGTTGTCCCATCCCCATTATCATTTTGTTGCCTTTCTCTGTACCTTTTCTAATACCACTATATCTTTTTTTTAAGATGCGGGGTCAGAATTGCACACAGTATTCGAGGTGTTGTCGCACCATGGAGCTATACAAAAGCATTATAACGTCCTCATTTTTGTTTTCCAATCCTTTCCTAATATTACCTAATATTCTATTTGCTTTCTTAGCCGTCGCTGCACACTGAGCAGAGGGTTTCAACGTATCATCTACGATGACATCTAATGGTGTAACCTTACCCATATGCATCACTTCGCACTTGCTCACATTAAACGTCATCTGCCATTTGAATGCCCAGACAGGTCCTCTTGTAATTTTTCACAATCCTCTTGTGATTTAACATCTTTGAATAACTTTGTGTCTTCAGCAAATTTAATTACCTCACTAGTTACTCCCATCTCTAGATCATTTATAAATATGTTAAAAAGCAGCAGTCCCGGCACAGACCCCTGTGGAACCCCACTATCTACCCTTCTCCATTGAGAATACTGACCATTTAACCTTATTTTCTGTTTTCTATATTTTAACCAGTTTTTAATCTACAGTAGAACACTTTTTCCTATCTCATGACTCTCCAATTTCCTCTGGAGTCTTTCATGAGGTCCTTTATCAGATGCCTTTTGAAAATCCAGATACACGGTATTGACCAACTCACCTTTGTCAACATGTTTGGGCAAGGCAACTGGGAGCATATAAGGTGGCCTCCATAGACCCTCAAACTAACTATTTGTAGGCCATCACCCACCCACACTGTCAAAGGGGGGGGGGGGGGAGGTAAGGGGGCTCCCACCTACACATGGCTCCTCATTAGTCATAAAGCAGTGATCAGTTCCAGCTCAGTGACTCCCTTGGTGAACTCACTTGAACACTCTATGTAGACTCCCAGCTTTAGTGTCAGATGCCACCATCATTTTCAGGTAGGCCGATCAAAATTATGCAGTGAGGTGAACTCCGAGCAGATCCTCTGGAATGTCATCTGCATCAGCAAAGCATCTGTAGGTTGCCCATTACTAGAGTATAAGCCGCCATCCTTATAGAAGATCGGTAAAGTGGCTCCTTAAGAGTAAGATCATGTAGCCCCAGCCTTAGTCCAGTGTATTATTCTTGCTGGAAAATGATGTCAAAGTATCTTAATACCGTTATCAAATCGCTTCCAAAAAAATGGTCTATATAAGCATGACAAAGGCAATCTAATATAATAATTCGCACCTCTAACATTCTGAAGCTGACTCCGTGGCAGTGAAGCTGTGTAGTGCTCCTGGGGTTCGTAATCGCCCTGCCCTTGAGGGAACTCTGTATAGTTGCCAGCCCCTGCGCCTCCCTCCCTCTCTCTCTCTGCCCTCCAAGCACGACCTGTCCTCCGGCAGCCCCTCGCCTTCCTAAGTGCTGGCTGTATTTTAAGAATTCTTACCTTTTGTGTGCGGCGTCCACAGTGAAGGCGAACGGCGCTTCAAACTGCCTTTGCATGTTTCCTCTGGTCCTGCCCTTCCGGACAATGTACAGCAGATTCTCAGAGGACAAGCAGGCTGGGAATCGGCATAAAAACATAGCAAAAAACAAAAGATTTGCCAGAGTCTTCTGGTGCATGTGCAGCTGCGCACCGAGCATGCGCAGACTGACTTTTTGCTCGCTGTGCAAGCGTGTTCCTCAATTTCTTTTCTTCCGCGCGAGGATTAACAGCTTTTTTTTTTTTTGTGGTTCCTGTCTTCGCTTCTGGGAAAGAGCCTCCTTCATTTTTGAAGCGTGTTTTTCACTACATTTTTTATTTTCATTTAATTCGGTTTAAAAAAAAAAGTGTTTCCCTTTATTTTTTCTTAGTTTTGTTTGTCCTTTTTAAAGTTCCCTTTCTTTTTCGATTAGCGGCCGGGTCTCTCCCTTTTTGTGCCTTTTTTCTTGGCACAATCGAGCCTTTTGATTTCGCTGGTGCGATCTTCCCTTCCATGTCATCGAAGACTCCCAGCGGCTTCAAACGTTGTACTTGGTGGAACCGGACCATCTCAGGTACAGATACGCATTCCTGGTGTATCCAGTGCCTTGGGCCTGACCATAGCCCAGCTCGTTGTGTCCTTGTCTTCGTATGAAGAAAAGGACTGAATTGGCTCGAGAAGCCCAGAGAGAGAAACGTTTTGGGGCTCGGTCCGGTCCTTTGGCATCGGAATTGAGGTCGGCGGCATCGACATCGGGAGTGGAGGTAGGCATAGATGCTGAGGCCACAGCATGCTGGGAGTAGTGAGGCATCGAGTGGGTCTCCACCTGTCTCGAGGCCTCCTGCTGTACAGACTCCCTGGGACCATCCTCGTCAGCACAGAGAAGCCTCGGTGAGGTGCATCGAGCGAAGGCTAAGAAGCACCGACACTGTTCCCCCTCAACGCATGGTGCCAAGAGCTCCGGGGGCTGAGGGATTCGGCACTCGAGAAGCGTCAGCGTTGGGAGGACAGCTCCCCCTCCATACAGGAGGTGCTAATGCGTAGACCTCTCAGCAGTCCGATTCCTTCTCCCGAGCCCCACAGACTCTGCCACCGACTGCTCCACTGGCCCCGCAACCTTTTCTGATGGCGACTCTCGAGCGCATCCGAGCTTTGCTTCCAGAACTTCTGGAAGGATTGCTGAGTCAGTCTGCTTCGGCATCAGGGGTGCTTGCTCCTGCTGTGTCTACTGCTGCAACAGTGTTTGTCCCTCCGCCTGTGGTGAGGTCCCTGAGCTTGGTGCCGCTTGTGGTTCCTGTGTCAGCTGCCACGTCGCCGCTCGACATTGCCATCGAGACCGTAGGTCCTCGATGTCGAGGCAGGCTCAATCTCTCGGCGGTCCCTGAGGGAAGTGCTTTCCGACACTGAGGAGAAGCGCTTGTGGGAGTCATAGAGGAAGATCCCAGATACTTTTCCTCCGATGAGTCCTTTGGGATTCCCTCTGAACCTTCCCTTCCACCTGAAAGGAGACTGTCTCCTCCTGAGAGCCTCTCCTTTTCATCGTTTGTGCAGGAAATGGCTGAGGCCATTCTGTTCCCTGCAGATGTGGAGGATGAGCCCAGGGCTGAGATGCTCGAGGTCCAGGACTACACCAGTAACAGCTCCTTTGCATAAGGTACTCCGGGAAGTCCTTATGCGAAACTGGTCATTCCCTCTGTCTGGTCCTGTGATACAAAAGAAGACTGAGTCCCAGTATCGGATCCATGGTGAACCTGGGTTGATAAGGTCTCAGTTACTCCATAACTCCATGGTAGTGGACTCCGCCCTCAAGAGAGCCTAGAAACTATGCCTTGGCGCGCCCAGGCAGAGAACCTAGGACCTTGGATTTTTTGGGGATGGAAGACATAAGTCACTATGCTCGCTGCCCGCATCCAATCTTACCAGCTCTTCACGAGTGTTCACTTGCGGTACTTGGTGAGGCAGCGATCTGCTTTGGTTGATGCCCTCCCTCTGGAGCAGGCCAAACCTTTTCGCCAGCTGGTCAGGCAACAGAAGGCGTGTCGTAAATTCCTGGCCAGGGGCGCATACGACACGATGTGGCATGTCAGAATCTCTGCTCAGGGTATAGCGATGCGCAGACTCCCATGGCTGCATGTCTCTGACCTAGACCATGTGGTCCAGAAGAGGATGGCGGATGTACCTTGCTGGGGGGATAACCTTTGCGGAGAGAAGGTAGAAGACCTGGTTGGCCAGATCAAGAAGCACACAGATGCTATGGCTTCTCTCTCCCACCGGGCGCCTTCTGCTACATCTGCCTCATCTAGGAGGTTTTTTGGGGGGCTGTGGCGTGCTCCCTATTCCTATGCTAGGCGTAGGTTCACTCTGGAGTCCCGCCAGCCTATTCAAGCTCAGCCCTAGCGCGCTCGTTCCCGTCAACAGTGTGCGCCCAAGGCCCCTGCTGCTCCCCAGCAAAAGCAGTGGACGGGCTTTTGACTGGCTCCAGAGCAGCATAGCCACAATAACAGTATCCGTGCCGGACGACTTGCTGGTTGGGGGGAGGTTGATGTTTTTTCATCAAAGGTGGCCTTTCATAACCTCCGACTGGAGGATTATTTAAGTAGTTCGGTTAGGATACACACTCAGTCTGGAATCCAAACCTCCAAATTGCCCAGTGGGAGCTCATTCGTAGAGCTCCTCATCACAGCCAGATACTTGCAGAGGAATGCTCCGCCCTTCTAAAGGCCCATGCTGTCGAACCCGTTCCACCAGTGGAAGAAGGATTGGGATTCTATTCCAGGTACTTGTGCAAAAGAAAACGGGGGGGGGGGGGGGGGGGGGGTGGAGATGCATCCCATCCTAGACCTAAGGGCCCTGAACAAATTCCTAGTCTGAGAAAAGTTCAGTATGGTTTCCCTGGGCACCCTTCTCCCAATGATTCAAGAAATTGACTGGCTATGCTCTCTGGACTTAAATGAGGCTTATACTCACAGCTCATGGGAAGTACCTTTGATTTTGCCTGGGAACGCAGTATTTTCAGTACTGCCATTTGGCCTGGCGTCAGCTCCGAGAGTTTTCACAAAATGTCTAGCAGTAGTCACAGCGTCGCTACGCAGACTGGGAGTACATGTGTTCCCTTATCTCGACAATTGGCTAGTGAACAGCACCTCAATCCGTTTGAATGACTGTTCAGGTCCTGGAACTACTAGGGTTTGTAATAAATTATGCCAAGTCCCATCTCACTCCTGTTCAGAAATTGGAGTTCATTGGAGCACTGCTGGACACGAGTACAGCTTGAGCCTATCTCACCGAGGCACGGGCAGACAACCTTCTGTCCCTAGTGTCTGTGGTTTGAACGTCTCAGCAGGTCACAGGTCGGCAGATGTTGAGACTCTACAATTCATGTTACACCCATGGCATGTCTATACATGAGGTCTGCTCAATGGACCCTAGCTTCTCAGTGGTTTCAAGCTGCAGGGAATCTAGAGGATGTGATCCAACTGTCCAGCGTCTTTTGTTCTCTCTTCAGTGGTGGTCAGTCCGAACCAATTTGACCATGGGACACCCATTCCAAATTCCTCAGCCGCAGAACGTGCTGACGATGGATGCATCCTTCCTGGGGTGGGGAGCTCATGTAGATGGGCTTCACACTCAGGGAGCCTGGTCCTTCCAGGAAACAGGTCTTCAGATCAACCTCCTGGAGCTCTGAGCGATCGGGAACGTTCTGAAGGCTTTTAGAGATCGGCTGTCCAACCAAATCATCTTGTTTCAAACAGACAATCAGGTTGCAATGTACTACACCAACAAGCAGGGGGGCACTGGATCTTGCCCTCTGTGTTAGGAAGCTGTCCAGATGTGACTTTTGGGCATGCCGTCAGGGCATGTTTCCCCAACCACTTATCTGGCAGGCGTAAACAACAGTCCTCACCCAGAATGAGGGATCACTTCTACATCCCAGCCTCCAGTCTGTGGCTCTCACTGCCTGGATTTTGAGAGCCTAGAATTCGCTTCCTTGGGTCTTTTGGAAGGTGTCTTCCAGGTCTTTCTTGCTTCCAGAAAAGATTCCACTAAGAGGTGTTACTCTTTTAAACGGAGGAGGTTTGCCATCTAGTGTGACAGAAGGCCCTAGATCCTTTCTCTTGTCCTACACAGATCCTGCTTGAATACCTTCTACACTTTTCAGAGTCTGGTCTCAAGACTAACTCAGTAAGGGTGCACCTTAGTGCAGTCAGCACTTATCAGCGTATAGAGGGTAAGCCTATCTCTGGACAGCCTTTAGTTCACTTTATGAGAGGTTTGCTTTTGTCAAAGCTCTCAGTCAAACCTCCACCAGTGTCTTGGAATCTCAACATCGTTCTCTCTCAGCTAATGAAAGCTCCTTTCGAACCACTGAATTCCTGCCATCTGAAGTACTTGACCTGGAAGGTCATTTTCTTGGTGGCTACTTTCAGCTCGTAGGGTCAATGAGCTTCAGGCCCTAGTAGTGGATGCACCTTATACTAAGTGTCATCACAACCAAGTAGTCCTCCTCACGCACCCTAAGTTCCTGCCGAAGGTGGTGTTGGAGTTCCATCTGAACCAGTCAATTGTCTTGCCAACATTCTTTCCCCGTCCTCATGCCCACCTTGGCAAAAGCAGCTTGCACACCTTGGACTGCAAGAGAGCATTGGCCTCTTACGTGGAGCGGACGAGGCCCTTCAGACAGTCCCCCCAGTTGTTTTCTGCTTATGATTCCAACAGGAGGGGAGTTGCCATCGAGGAAAACGCACAATCTCCAATTGGCTAGCAGATTACATTTTTTTCTCTATATGCCCAAACTGGGTTGTCTCTAGAGGGCCATGTCACGGCTTATAATGTCAGAGCCATGGCTGCGTTGGTGGCTCACTTAGCCTTTATCGAAGAGATTTGCAAAGCTGCAACATTGTCTATAGTCCACACATTCACATCACACTACTTCCTTGAGCAGGATACCCGATTAGACAGTTGGTTTGGGCAGTCGATGATGCAGTATCTGTTCGTGGTTTAGAATCCAACTCCACCTACCTAGGCCCGTTTTTATTCTGTTCCACTGTGCACTCTCAACTAGTTGTATATAGTTTCAGGTTAATCTACATTATGTGCTCACCATTGCGAGGCCCAATTGACTAATGTTTCTTGTTTTCGGTGGAGCCTGGATGCTAAGGATACCCCATGTGTGAGACTAATCCAGCCTGCTTGTCCTCTGAGAAAGCGAAGATACTTACCTATAGCAGGTATTCTCAGAGGAGAGCAGGCTGGTTATTCTTACAATCCCGCCCACTTCCCCTTGGAGTTTGTTTGTTTTTTTTACTTAACTGAGGTACACACTCGCACGACGGAGCGGGAAGTCAATCCACACATGTGGGGTGCGCCTCTGCACGTGCGCCAGAATACTCTGGCAAATCTTTTGTTTTTTTGCTATGTTTTTATGCCGATTTCCGGGCCAGAGCAGATCACCGATCCATTTGTGAGAATAGTCAGCCTGTTGTCCTTGGAGAATACGTGCTGTAGGTAAGTATCTTCACTTTTTCTCAGCTGCTCACTTCTGGATCCGGGAGATTGGTTGCTGCTGTTGCAGGCTTTTGAACTCATCCAGGACCAGTGGAATCCACTGATATTTGGTCTCATGGCTACCTGTTCCAGTACCAAATAAGAATGTTTTTTTTTTTTTTTTTTTGAGCCCTGGTTTAGCTGTGACTGCATGATGAATCCCTATATGTCTATTTCTCCATGGCCAGTGATAGGCTGACTAATGCACAGGATTGCATAGCATTCTCATCTTTGTCTTCCTGGTAGCTCTGGATTGACCCCGTCATCTGTGGTATGCAGGCCTTATGAGGCTGTTGGTGACTGAGCCACTGCCCAGAGGTTAGTCCTCTGGCAGGGCCCAGTGAAAAAAAGGAAGATCTGGATCCCTTCTGATTTATGGTCTGGCCCCTTAAAGGAGGTGCTTAGAGAAGCATGGTTTTCTTCAGTGTTCTCTACCCTGCTCACGTCTCAGAAGTTCACCTGGCTTATGTGCAGATGTGGAAGGTTTTCAAGGGTTGGTGTGCTGGATGGTCGCTTTCTCCTTGGAAGGCTCAGGATTGTGATATCACAGGCTTTTTGCAGCAGGGCCTGACATTGGGCTCCTTGAAGATCTAGGTGGTGGCCCTCTCGTTTTCAGGGCAAGGTACAGGGCCTATCCTTGACACTGCATGGGGAGGTGGTTTAGTTTTTTAGAGGGGTGATACATTTGTGCCTGTCTTCCTTTAGTGAGACCTGAATTTTCTTAGTGCTTTCTGAGGATCCTTTTTGATCCTTTAAGGTCGGCTTCCATTAAAGACATCATGCTCAAGACAGTTTTTTTCTGGTTCTATCTTTCTGGGACTCGTATCTATGCTTTGAGAAAGATTTGGTTTCCCTTTGCACGGTTCCTTCATTCCTTCTCTACGTGGTCTCTTCATTACACATGAACCAGGAGGTCTGTTTGCTCACCTTTGTAGCTGAGGGATGTGCTCCTACGGATTGGAGGTTACACATATTGGATGTTCGGCTTATATTGCTGGGTTTTTTGAATGAGATGAGTGACTTCAGTCTTTCTGATATCTTCGTCCTCTTCCACTGCCCTTGGAAGGGTCAGGCAATTTCCAGGGTCTTTATTACGAGCTGGATCAGGCAGGTATTTAGGCTATCTACATTTGAAAGAATCATCAGGTGCCTGCAGGTAGAGAATGACACTGGGACAAAGTTTGTCCCTGTCCTCGTCCAGTCCCCGCGGGCCCTGCCCTGTCCCCGCAGGCCCTTTCTCCATCCCTGCCCCCATGGGCTCTGCCCTTATCTGCAGTAGCATCAAACAATTATGATTTTATATTTAAATCTTTTTATTAAAGTATATAAAGGAACAATATGCTATGCAACAGTTGTGTATAAATTACAAATAGAAAACAATAACAGTGAGCAGCTGTAATAATCCTCCTCATCACCACCCTCTACCCTTCCAACCCCAACAATAGCTGATTTCTACTACCCCAAGGAATCCTAATCCACCCTGTTAAAATGTCTAGGGGTACAAAATACCACCCGTTCTGTATGCCCTAGAGGGAAGAAATATGCCCTATGAAGCACTTTTATGATTTTTTAAATCTGTGGATGAATAAGAAGTCATCAACAATATCAGGATTCAGTCTAGCTGTTCCATAGTTCTTCCTGCAATAGAAGATGTTTTCTTTGAAGATCTGCTGATTGCAGGATGTACAGGATCCCCCATGCAAATTTTGCTAGTTGAGGCCAGCATGTTTGGTTGTTTTTCCAAAAAAAATGAAAATATTGTCTGAATCACTCAAACATAAATAACAGTCCAGTTCATTAAGAGACTTCAAAGTAGAAAATGACATGGACACAAAGTTTGTCCCAATCCCTGCCCTACAAGCTTGGTCCCCGTTCCATTTACCTCCGGCGTTGAAAGCCCATTCCACTCGGGCACAGGCTACCTCCTGGGCAGATGCCTGGGTGGCCCTGGAGGAGACTTGTAGTGTGGTGACGTAGTTATCTTTCCATTCCTTTGTGAAGCTTCACAGGTTGAATGTGCTGGCCAGGGCATGTTACTTAGGCAGAGCAGTCATTAGCAAGGATTTGTCTTCCCTCTACCCAGTAGTTCTGCTTTGGTACATCCCACTTCAGAATGGTACGGCCCAGATGACTAGGAAGATGGATTTATGTCTTACCTGATAACTTTCTTTCCCTTAATGGAGCACTTCGTTCTGAAACCTGCCCTCGGAAGACTCAGGTCTGGGGTTATCAGCATGCTCTGCACTTTTTCTTTTCAGTAAAAAGACATTCTGGAGGATGCAGGGTAATGAGTTCTACTCTGTAGTGTTATGCTTGCTTGATGATCATTGCAGCTGCACTGGTTGATGGGACATGGGTGTGCATTACAGAGCCTTCTGCTGCTTTGGCAGACACATACTGGAGATTTCCATTGAGCCACCAGACAGGTTCAGTGAGTTCACTGAAAGATCACTTTTTTTTTTCCCTCTACCTTCATCTGCTAGAAGGAGGGGATTATGGCCATTTGTTCAGAATTGCACGACCTAACTAAAGGAAAGGAGATTCACCTATGATAAATTTGTAAATTAATTTACAATCAAACTTTAATAAAAATCAAGACAATGCAGCCCCTACCCCCATTCAGCAAATATTAAAAGCATGCCAGTTTTAGATGAACTCCAAAATCATTCAGCAAATAAACCATACCAGCCCTCAGTCTTACCTAATTCTCTTTTACGACTGAATTTTCCAAATGCTTATTTATTTTTTTTTCTAAAATGCGGGATTCATCCCTGACTAGTCCAGGAAGTTCATGCCAAGCTGCTGACCTACAGCAGATATCCTCCTAGCTTTGGATCACACTAAGTGGGCCACTTTAACTGATGTCGCCCTTAATATGCCCTAGTAACTTGGTCTCAGATGGATGACCAGAGCTCATTCATCCCTTCCAAACCTTATTCATCCCTTCCAAACCTTATTCATCCCTTCCAAACCTTCTAAAGAAACTTATCAGTGAACATTTAAACTCTGCAGTTGGCATTTCAGATGTCATATGTTACCCACTATGGATGAGAGGTTTCTGAATTTAAAGCAGGAACTTCTTGAGGTCTATGATTTATTAGATCTGTTGGTGTGTCTTTGTTGTCACTCCCAGAGTTTTATGAGGAATGGTTGAAGAGCACTGGGGAAAGTGCCATTTATTGGCTTGCCTCTGTCTTCTGGAACAAACTTCCAATGGATTTGCATAAAGAAGAATTCCTTGATTTATTTAAGGGGAAATTAAAAGCCTATTATTTCCAGAAGGCATTTGAGTTGGTCAGCTGACCTTTGGCTGTAACACTGGGAGACCTGTGAGTTTGAGGGGAATGATTCTCTTTTTATGTTTAAACAACGTTTGACAAGGTACCTCATGAAAGGCTACAGAGGAAATTGGAGGGTCATGGGATAGGAGGAAATGTCCTATTGTGGATTAAAAATTGGTTGAAGGATAGGAAACAAAGAGTGGGGTTAAATGGGCAGTATTCACAATGGAAAAGGGTAGTTAGTGGGGTTCCTCAGGGGTCTGTGCTAGGACCGCTGCTTTTTAATATATTTATAAATGATTTAGAGATGGGAGTAACTAGCGAGGTAATTAAATTTGCTGATGACACAAAGTTATTCAAAGTTGTTAAATCGCAACAGGATTGTGAAAAATTACAAGAGGACCTTACGAGACTGGGAGACTGGGCGGCTAAATGGCAGATGACGTTTAATGTGAGCAAGTGCAAGGTGATGCATGTGGGAAAAAAGAACTCGAATTATAGCTACGTCATGCAAGATTCCACATTAGGAGTTACGGACCAAGAAAGGGATCTAGGTGTCGTCGTCAATAATACGCTGAAACCTTCTGCTCAGTGTGCTGCTGCGATTAGGAAAGCGAATAGAATGTTGGGTATTATTAGGAAAGGTATGGAAAACAGGTGTGAGGATGTTATAATGCCGTTGTATCGCTCCATGGTGCGACCGCACCTTGAGTATTCTCCGAGGACAAGCAGGCTGCTTGTTCTCACTGATGGGTGACGTCCACGGCAGCCCCTCCAATCGGAATCTTTACTAGCAAAGTCCTTTGCTAGCCCTCGCGCGCCCGCGCGCACCGCGCATGCGCGGCCGTCTTCCCGCCCGAAACCGGCTCGAGCCGGCCAGTCTTCTTTCGTCCGCACTCGGTACGGTTGTGTTTTTCGCCGTGTCGAGCCCCGGAGAGTCGACCTCGCGCGTCCTTTGTTTAAATTGACGTGTTTTTTCTTCGGAAATTGCTGTCTTGGTTCGGGAAGTGCTCCGGAAGCCCCCTCGGGTTTCTTCTGTCCCTTCCCGTATTTTTTCAGTCTTTGCCCCGGTAAGTTTTCTTTCGTCGTCGGGGTAGGCCTCTTTTCGGCCTCGGTCGAGATTTTTCTCCCTCAAAGTTTTTGGTGCTCTATTCGTCATTTCGGATTTTGATTTCGCCGGCGTGATTTTTCCGCCCATGACATCGAAGCCTTCCAGCGGCTTCAAGAAGTGCACCCAGTGCGCCCGGGTTATCTCGCTCACTGACAGGCACGCGTCATGTCTTCAGTGTCTGGGGGCCGAGCACCACCCTCAGGCCTGTAGTCTGTGTTCCCTTTTGCAAAGGCGGACTCAGGTAGCGAGATTGGCCCAGTGGAACGTTTTGTTCTCGGGCTCTTCGTCGGCATCGGCACCGGGGGTATCGTGTGCATCGACGTCTTCAGCGTCCAGAGCTTCATCCTCGGCCGCCAGTGCATCGAGGCATCGGCCCTCTGCATCGGCGCCGAGACATCGGATAGCTGCATCGACGTCGGTGGTACCGGGACCTCGTCTGCTGATGTCGTCGGACGGTGGTGCATCGTCAGGAGTGCAGGTGAGGGCTGTCCATTCCCCTGCTGGTGGCGGTGAGCCTTCGGGTGGGTCTCCCCCTACCCTGAGGGCTCCTGCAGTACAGCCCCCCCGAGACCGACCTCCTTCGGCCTCGGCCCCGAGGAAGCGACGGCTGGATTCTACGTCCTCCTCGTCGGTACCGGGAAGCTCCGGTGACATGCTTCGGAAAAAGTCGAAGAAGCATCGACACCGGTCCCCTTCCCGTGTCGGTACCGAGAGCTCTGGGTCGCCGAGGGAGTCGGCACCCAGCAGGCATCGGCATCGAGAGGACCGCTCACCCTCTGTTCAAGAGGTGTCGATGCGCTCCACTCTGGACAGCCCGGAACAGCCTCCTCGCCCGGAACAGGTTCTGACGTCGACGCCTGCATCGACTTCCATGCCTTTCTCCGCAGCCGCTCTGAACGAGAGCCTCCGGGCCGTTCTCCCAGAGATCCTGGGAGAGCTGTTGCGCCCTACCCCTCCGGTACCGGCGGTGCTTGCGCCACCTGTACCGTCGAGCGTGGCGCCGGCTGGCCCATCGCCCGAGGTGAGGTCTCCGGCGTCAGTACCGCGTGCGGTGCCGGCTGCCGTCGCCTCCCAGGAAGGCTTCCCGACTACGTCGGCGGAGGGAGCTTCGCCGATGCGGGCGAGGGAGTCTACCTCTCGACGCCCCCATCATGGACGTGGCTCCACGGAGTCGAGTCGGGCACGGTTGCAGACACAGGTCCGTGAACTTGTGTCTGACACCGAGGGTGAGGCCTCGTGGGAGGAGGAAGAAGACCCCAGATATTTCTCTGACGAGGAGTCTGAGGGTCTTCCTTCCGATCCTACTCCCTCTCCTGAAAGACAGCTTTCTCCTCCTGAGGGTCTGTCTTTTGCTTCCTTTGTCCGGGAGATGTCTACGGCCATCCCCTTCCCGGTGGTTGTGGAGGACGAGCCCAGGGCTGAAATGTTTGAGCTCCTGGACTATCCTTCTCCACCTAAGGAAGCGTCCACTGTTCCCTTGCACCATGTCCTGAAAAAGACATTGCTTGCGAACTGGACAAAACCCTTAACTAATCCCCACATCCCCAAGAAGATCGAGTCCCAGTACCGGATCCATGGGGACCCAGATCTGATGCGCACTCAGTTGCCTCATGATTCTGGAGTTGTGGATCTGGCCCTAAAGAAGGCTAAGAGTTCTAGGGAGCATGCTTCGGCGCCCCCGGGCAAGGACTCTAGAACCTTAGACTCCTTTGGGAGGAAGGCCTACCATTCTTCTATGCTCGTGGCCAAAATCCAGTCTTACCAGCTCTACACGAGCATACACATGCGGAACAATGTGCGGCAGTTGGCGGGCTTGGTTGATGCTCTTCCCCCCCGAGCAGGCGAAGCCTTTTCAGGAGGTGGTCAGGCAGCTGAAGGCGTGCAGAAAATTCCTGGCCAGAGGGGTGTATGACACCTTTGATGTTGCGTCCAGGGCCGCTGCTCAAGGTGTGGTGATGCGCAGGCTCTCATGGCTGCGTGCCTCTGACCTGGAGAATAGAATCCAGCAGCGGATTGCGGACTCGCCTTGCCGTGCGGATAACATTTTTGGAAAGAAAGTTGAGCAGGTGGTAGAGCAGCTCCACCAGCGGGACACCGCATTCGACAAGTTCTCCCGCCGGCAGCCTTCAGCTTCTACCTCTACGGGTAGACGATTTTTCAGGAGAAGGAAGACTGTTCCCTACTCTTCTGGCAAGCGTAGGTACAATCCTCCTTCTCGACAGCCTGCGGCCCAGGCTAAGCCCCAGCGCGCTCGCTCTCGTCAGCAGCGTGCGACTCAGCAAGGCCCCTCGGCTCCCCAGCAAAAGCAAGGGGCGAGCTTTTGACTGGCTCCAGCAGAGCATAGCCGACATCCAAGTGTCAGTGCCGGGCGACCTGCCAGTCGGAGGGAGGTTGAAAGCTTTTCACCAAAGGTGGCCTCTCATAACCTCCGATCAGTGGGTTCTCCAAATAGTCCGGCAAGGATACACCCTCAATTTGGCCTCAAAACCTCCAAATTGTCCACCGGGAGCTCAGTCTTACAGCTTCCAGCACAAGCAGGTACTTGCAGAGGAACTCTCCGCCCTTCTCAACGCCAATGCGGTCGAGCCCGTGCCATCCGGGCAAGAAGGGCTGGGATTCTATTCCAGGTACTTCCTTGTGGAAAAGAAAACGGGGGATGCGTCCCATCCTAGACGTAAGGGCCCTGAACAAATATCTGGTCAAAGAAAAGTTTAGGATGCTTTCCCTGGGCACCCTACTTCCCATGATTCAGGAAAACGATTGGCTATGCTCTCTGGACTTGAAGGATGCCTACACACACATCCCGATACTGCCAGCTCACAGACAGTATCTGCGATTTCAGCTGGGCACACGTCACTTCCAGTACTGTGTGCTACCCTTTGGGCTCGCCTCTGCGCCCAGGGTGTTCACAAAGTGCTTGGCTGTAGTAGCAGCAGCACTTCGCAGGCTGGGAATGCACGTGTTCCCATATCTCGACGATTGGCTGGTGAAGAACACGTCCGAGGCAGGAGCCCTGCAGTCCATGCAGATGACTATTCGCCTCCTGGAGCTACTGGGGTTTGTGATAAATTACCCAAAGTCCCATCTTCTCCCAACGCAGAGACTCGAATTCATAGGAGCTCTGCTGGATTCTCGGACGGCTCGCGCCTATCTCCCAGAGGCGAGAGCCAACAACTTGTTGTCCCTCGTCTCACGGGTGCGAGCGTCCCAGCAGATCACAGCTCGGCAGATGTTGAGATTGCTGGCCACATGGCCTCCACAGTTCATGTGACTCCCATGGCCCGCCTTCACATGAGATCTGCTCAATGGACCCTAGCTTCCCAGTGGTTTCAGGCTGCTGGGGATCTAGAAGACGTGATCCACCTGTCCACGAGTTTTCTCGAATCCCTGTATTGGTGGACGATTTGGTCCAATTTGACTCTGGGACGTCCTTTCCAAATTCCTCAGCCACAAAAAGTGCTGACCACGGATGCGTCTCTCCTGGGATGGGGAGCTCATGTCGATGGGCTTCACACCCAAGGAAGCTGGTCCCTCCAGGAACGCGATCTACAGATCAATCTTCTGGAGTTGCGAGCGATCTGGAACGCTCTGAAGGCTTTCAGAGATCGGCTGTCCCACCAAATTATCCAAATTCAGACAGACAACCAGGTTGCCATGTACTACGTCAACAAGCAGGGGGGCACCAGATCTCGCCCCCTGTGTCAGGAAGCCGTCAGCATGTGGCTCTGGGCTCGCCATCAAGGCATGGTGCTCCAAGCCACATATCTGGCAGGCGTAAACAACAGTCTGGCCGACAGACTGAGCAGGATTATGCAACCTCACGAGTGGTCGCTCAACTCCCGAGTGGTGCGCCAGATCTTCCAAGCGTGGGGCACCCCCTTGGTGGATCTTTTCGCATCTCGAGCCAACCACAAAGTCCCTCAGTTCTGTTCCAGGCTTCAGGCCCACGGCAGACTGGCATCGGATGCCTTCCTCCTGGATTGGGGGGAGGGCCTGCTGTATGCATATCCTCCCATTCCTCTGGTGGGGAAGACTTTGTTGAAACTCAAGCAAGACCGAGGCACCATGATTCTGATTGCTCCTTTTTGGCCGCGTCAGATCTGGTTCCCTCTTCTTCTGGAGTTATCCTCCGAAGAACCGTGGAGATTGGAGTGTTTTCCGACCCTCATCACACAGGACGAAGGGGCTCTTCTGCATCCCAGCCTCCGGTCCCTGGCTCTCACGGCCTGGATGTTGAGAGCGTAGACTTTGCCTCTTTGGGTCTGTCGGAGGGTGTCTCCCGCATCTTGCTTGCTTCCAGGAAAGATTCCACTAAGAGGAGTTACTTCTTTCTATGGAGGAGGTTTGCCGTCTGGTGTGACAGCAAGGCCCTAGATCCTCGCTCTTGTCCTACACAGACCCTGCTTGAATACCTTCTGCACTTGTCTGAGTCTGGTCTCAAGACCAACTCTGTAAGGGTTCACCTTAGTGCAATCAGTGCATACCATTACCATGTGGAAGGTAAGCCGATCTCAGGACAGCCTTTAGTTGTTCGCTTCATGAGAGGTTTGCTTTTGTCAAAGCCCCCTGTCAAACCTCCTACAGTGTCATGGGATCTCAATGTCGTTCTCACCCAGCTGATGAAACCTCCTTTTGAGCCACTGAATTCCTGCCATCTGAAGTACTTGACCTGGAAGGTCATTTTCTTGGTGGCAGTTACTTCAGCTCGTAGAGTCAGTGAGCTTCAGGCCCTGGTAGCCCAGGCCCCTTACACCAATTTCATCATAACAGAGTAGTCCTCCGCACTCACCCTAAGTTCTTGCCAAAGGTCGTGTCGGAGTTCCATCTGAACCAGTCAATTGTCTTGCCAACATTCTTTCCCCGTCCTCATTCCTGCCCTGCTGAACGTCAGCTGCACACATTGGACTGCAAGAGAGCATTGGCCTTCTATCTGGAGCGGACACAGCCCAACAGACAGTCCGCCCAATTGTTTGTTTCTTTTGATCCCAATAGGAGGGGAGTGGCTGTGGGGAAACGCACCATATCCAATTGGCTAGCAGATTGCATTTCCTTCACTTACGCCCAGGCGGGGCTGGCTCTTGAGGGTCATGTCACGGCTCATAATGTTAGAGCCATGGCTGCGTCGGTAGCCCACTTGAAGTCAGCCTCCATTGAAGAAATTTGCAAAGCTGCGACGTGGGCATCTGTCCACACATTCACATCTCATTACTGCCTGCAGCAGGATACCCGACGCGACAGTCGGTTCGGGCAGTCAGTTCTTCAGAACCTGTTTGGGCTTTAGGATCCAACTCCACCCCCCGAGGGCCCTGTTTGTTCTGTTCCAGGCTGCACTCTCAGTTAGTTGGTAAATTTTTTAGGTCAATCTCAGTTATGTCCTCGCCGTTGCGAGGCCCAATTGACCATGGTTGTTGTTTTGAGTGAGCCTGGGGGCTAGGGATACCCCATCAGTGAGAACAAGCAGCCTGCTTGTCCTCGGAGAAAGCGAATGCTACATACCTGTAGAAGGTATTCTCCGAGGACAGCAGGCTGATTGTTCTCACAAACCCGCCCGCCTCCCCTTTGGAGTTGAGTCTTCCCTTCTCTTGTCTTGCTACAATATGAGACTGGCCGGCTCGAGCCGGTTTCGGGCGGGAAGATGGCCGCGCATGCGCGGTGCGCGCGGGCGCGCGAGGGCTAGCAAAGGACTTTGCTAGTAAAGATTCCGATTGGAGGGGCTGCCGTGGACGTCACCCATCAGTGAGAACAATCAGCCTGCTGTCCTCAGAGAATACCTTCTACAGGTATGTAGCATTCGCTTTGTGTTCAATTCTGGTCGCCGCATCTCAAGATATAGTAGAATTGGAAAAGGTGCAGCGAAGGGCGACTAAAATGATAGCGGGGATGGGACGACTTCCCTATGAAGAAAGATTAAGGAGGCTAGGGCTATTTAGCTTGGAGAAGAGACGGCTGAGGGGAGACATGATAGAGGTATATAAAATAATGAGTGGAGTAGAACAGGTGGATGTGAAGGACTAGGAATACTAGGACTAGAGGGCATGCGATGAAACTACAGTGTAGTAAATTTAAAACAAATCGGAGAAAATTCTTCTTCACCCAACGTATAATTAAACTCTGGAATTCGTTGCCGGAGAAAGTGGTGAAGGCGGTTAGGTTAGCAGAGTTTAAAAAGGGGTTGGACGGTTTCCTAAAGGACAAGTCCATAAACCGCTACTAAATGGACTTGGAAAAAATCCACAATTCCAGGAATAACATGTATAGAATGTTTGTACATTTGGGAAGCTTGCCAGGTGCCCTTGGCCTGGATTGGCTGCTGTCGTGGACAGGATGCTGGGCTCGATGGACCCTTGGTCTTTTCCCAGTTTGGCAGTACTTATGTATTTATGTACTTATTGATATTTCAGCATGTTAAACCATAACAATACATTTCACTTAGCAAATTTCACAAGCAAATCATTCTGTATAAATTCCACACATTACTGAACAGCATCCAAAACTTAACATTTTCTCCCCTATCCCCGAACTTCCCCTTTGTTCCCCACAATTTTATATTTATAATATTTATTGTCAAAAGAACTCAACAATACACGCTCATCAGTTGTCAAGTCATACACACTGAGAAACTAATATAATGCACACTCCTACAACAATCCCAAGACAATATTTCGACATCCAACTTTTAAGTTTCTTCCCAACCCTTCTTGATTCCAATGACTTATATCAACCAACCCCCCCATACCCTTCCCCTTCACATATGACAATCTATACCGTCTTCATCTTATAAAATAACAATGCCCATCAATATTCCACATGACCTCTCCACAGAGATTTCAATTCCAAATTCCTACCTCCCTAACCCCTCCTCTCCCTTCCCTTCCACCCTCTTTCAGAAGCTGTCAGCACCCCTCCTTCTATTCTCTAGTGCGGTTTTTGACTTTCAGCTGTTAGTCTCAGATTATTAAGGATAAGACTACGCCCTCAAGGACTCAACACTTGGAGGTATGGGTTCCAGATCGCTATATAAGATTTATATATCTTCGGCGACCCTCTAGCATCTTTTGCTTCCCAGACTGCTAGTTCATGAACCTGGTTTCTCCAGTGCCAATAGGTGGGCTGTTCCTCTTTTGTCAAATATTGCATAATGACTTTTTTCCCCACTATAAATTTACGACACAATAGAGCCGCCGATATAGTCATAGCCCTAAAAGCCTGAGGAGTGTCCAGCAGCAACTGCTCCACCGACCCACTTATGTCTCGTGCCAATAACCTGTGAAAAGATCTTTGGATCTGCTCCCAAAATGATTTAATGAAAGGGCATCCCCAGAGGGCATGTGCGAGGGTGTGAACTGATAACTTGTATTTCAGACACCTATTGGCTCCACATACTCCCATATGTGCCAGCTGTGTCCCTGCCATGTATGCCCGTAACACCACCCGAAATCCACACTCCCTTAGTCTGACATCAGCAGGTCTCTTTTCTTTTTAATATTGGAGTTCTTTTCTATCTTGTTTGTGTTGTGAAGCACTATGACTTTTTTTTTTTTTTTTTTTTAGAAGGGTGGGATATCAAGTGTTTAAACTATTATTCCAACTGGTAGGATAAAGCTCTCACTTAACTAGTAAGTTTTAATTCAAAGATTTTTGTGACTTAGTTCAGATCTTCTTTCTTTCAAAAGAAAGACTGTTCCAAAAGGTTATAGTACCTCTAGTATTTTATAAGTCTAATTCAAAAAATATTTTAGATTTGGTCTGAGTATCTTTATGTGTAATTTATAAATATTAATAAGCCTAACTCTTTCTGGTGTAGTATATTTGAGTTTAGTGTGTCTTGGAGTTGTATCTGCAAAAGGATGACTTAATTCTCCATGGATAAGGAGGCTGAATTGGTCCCATGTGTGGCTGATGACATCCAGCAGCATGGTAATTCTGTGCTGTGAAGCTGCTTCAGTGTTTTTTTTTCCTCCCCTAAAGGAAAGATGGAATGTGTTTTTTTTTTTTAACCTGAGGACATGCAAGACAACAAGTACTCACAGATGGCCCCAGAATTCACATTGGACTCCCCCAGCATGTCTTAAAGCCAGGAGGGGCTAGTGTTGTATAATAAATTAGGGTCATTCCATGCCAAGTGGTCTAAACCTTCCCACCATCATGCCTCCAATTTTGTTCAAATTTTATCTGTTGTGCGAGTCAGGTGTTAAACACATTTATAAGATTGGCTAAAAATTTCAAATCCTGTATAGTTTTTGATGCTAATTCCGATGAAATACATTTTAACATTGTGGATGCAAAATCCAGTCAAACAAGTTGACTCAAAGTGTGCATCAAAATTGGTCGCGACTCATCGGAACATATTTGGACCAATATTCAGACCGCAGCAACTTCCATGCAAACAAAGATACGGACTTGAAATTTTGAACAAGCATTATGCTTGTGCTGGACTTAATACTGCCAGATTTGCAAGTAACCATCATCTATAACCGCCCTGCAGGATCTCTTCAAAGTTGGTACTGTCAGCGCAAATGGTAAAATGTACCAAAGTTCAAAGCCAATTATTAAAAAAGAGTCTGCCTGAATTAGCTTGTGAACAGTATCATCTGAAAGAGAAAATTGTGCTCTACAACACTGAAATGTTTTTGTTTTGCAACTTTCCAGAGATGCTGAACGTGAGAAACGTTTTGGAGCCAAGTCTAGTTCCTTGTTGTCGACATTGGCATCGAGGTTGGTGGTGCATCACACTGGCGTCAGGAGCATTGGTAAGCATGGCTGCTGCTAGGCCTGCAAACACTGGAAGCAGTGGTCTCCACCTGTCTCAAGACCTACTGCTGTGCAGAGCCCCCGTGACCGTCTATCGTCTGACCTGACTCCGAGGCAACGTGAGAATTTGACATCTTCATTGGCACTGAGAAGCCTTGGTAACGAGCTTCAGGTGAAGGCCAAGAATCATTGTCATCGATCCCTCTCGACTCATGGTGCTGGGAGTTCCGGGGCATCGAAGGATTCAGCCCCCGAGAAGTATCTATGCTAGGAGGACCACTCTCAGTAGGTACTGATGTGCACTTCTTCCATCAGCTGGCTCTGATATCGACCCCGACAGTCCTGCAACCTGTCTCTCAACTGGAGCCTCAGCTTTTCCCAGTGTCAGCCCTCGATGAGCGCATCTGGGACTTGCTTCCTGAGCTGCTTGATGGCCTTATGCAATGGTGGGCATCGGTACCGGGGTTGCTTGCGCCTACTCTTCTCCCATTGCGACCTCACATGGCCCTCAGCCTGCTGTGCGGCCTCCGACACTGGTCCTGGGTCAAAATAGCCCCGTCAGAAAAACCCTATCAAAAAAAGTCCCTAGACAAAATAACCCCGAGAACAAAAACTAACCCCCCGCCCCCCAAAATAATAGTCTCTATCATAATATTTTATGAAAAAATGGCCCGCCCCTGACAAAATGGCTCATGTACCTATTTTTTAATTTGTTCTTTCTTCACTTCTGTGAGAGGTATACGTAGTTTGCGAGCAGTACCGCTATTTTGTTGGGGCTGTTTTATTAGGGTTATTATGACGGGGTGCCTGGTACCTCATGCGGCCCTGGTGTCGACTGTCACCCAAGATGGGACCCTCTCGACAGTGGTGGAGGAAGCTTTCTCTGGAGATGGGAACCGACAGCACCATTCTCGAGGACATGGGTCCTCTGCGCCGAGGCAGGCTTGGTATCAACCCTCCCATAGAATGTTTTTATCTGACAGCGATGAGGAGCGCTCATGGGAGTCAGAGGAAGATCCTAGTTACTTTTCCTCAGTCAGCTCCTATGGGATACCTTCTGAACCCTCCCCTCCACCTGAAAAGGAGACAGGCTTTCCCGGAGAGCCTTTATTTCCATCTTTTGTAAAGGAAATGGCAGACGCCATTCCATTTTAGAAGTGGAGGACAAGCCCAGGGCCAAGATGCTCAAGGTCCTGGATTACACGTCTCTTCCTAGGGAGGCTATGACTGTCCCTTTCCACAAGGTACTGCAGGAAGTCCTTGTTAGGAAGTGGGAGTCCCCTCTGTTCGTCCTAATACTGCCTAAGAAGATCAATTCCATGTACCGGATCCACATCACACCTAGATTTGATAAGCCACAGGTGCCTCACAAATTCCATGGTGGTGGAATCCGCTCTCAAAAGAGCCAGGCGTTCCAGGGACTATGCTTTATCGACCCTAGGTAGAGAATCTAGAACCCTGGATTTTTGGGGGAGAAAGATGTTCCAGGCTTCAATGCTCATCTTCTGAATACAATCCTACCAGCTTTTCATGAGCATCTACTTGTGAAACTTGGTGCACAAGTTGGACCTGGCTGAGACGTTCCCTCCGGAGCATGCAGTGTCACTTCACCAGTGGGTCAAGCAGCAGAAGGCACGTCGAAAGTTCTTGGCCAGGAGCACTCACAACACTTTTGACGTGGCATCCAAGATTTCTGCTCAGAGTATAGCAATGTCCAGACTTTCATGGCTGCATGTTCATCAGAGGTTGGCGGATGCCCCGAGCTCAGGAGATAACCTTTTTGGAGAGAAGGTGGAGGAAGTCGCAGACCAAATCAAAAAACATACTGATACCATCTCTTCTCTCGCCCGCTGGTGAAGAGCACCTCTCCAGACAGTGTTTAAGTGTCCATGCTGAGGACTGAGGACTGTTAGGGTGCTCGAGCTACTAGGGTTTGTTGTAAACTACCCCAAGTCCCATCTTCGCCATGTCCAGTGATTGGAGTATATAGGAGCCCTGCTCTATACACAGCCGGTAAGAGCCTGCATTCCAGAGATAAGAGCGGACACTGTTTTCGCACTTGTTTCCAGGTTTAGAGCCTCTCAGCAGGTTACAGCTCGCTAGATGTTGAGATTGTTGGGTCCACAGTGTTATGTTACACTTATGATAGTCTTTACATAAGATCACAATCCCTCCCACCGTCTATTATTTTTCCTCTTTTGCTGTCATACTGAACTGAGGTGTCCATGTTTGCTCAGCGGGCGGGATGACACATGATGCGCATATGTGGTGGAGCGTGTCTAACACTTCACAAAGCTCTTTTGATGTTTGTCATAAGTCCCGTACCAGGCAACGTGGCCTGCATTACCCACTTGTGAGAATATAAGGCCTTCTGTCCTCGGAGAATACATGCTACAGGTAAGTATCTTCACTTTCTAAGAAGAGGAGTTTTGAGTAGCTGTTTGAACACAATAACAATCAGTTAATTTCTGATGTGAAGTAGGAGTTCATTCTATAGTTTGGGACCTCAGTAATGGAAGGCAGTGTCCTGTGAAATAGTGAGACAGAGAGCTGATAGTGAAGAGAGTGAGAGTAAGTTCGGAGCAGTGGAGTGTAAACAGAGGTGTATAAGGAATGAGTAACTTGTTGAGTTACACTGGAGCAGAGAGGGCAGACAGGATTTGTATACCAGCAGAAGAATTTTGTATTTGATCTGGGCAATGACAGGAAACCAAGTCACTTTTGTTTCCTATGACTGTTTGAAGAATTTTCTAAATTTGATTCTGCACATACTTCAGGTTATTATTATTACAGTTTTTGTATTCCACCTATACAGTTCAAGGACAGATCATAGTTAAAAAGAGCAGGACTAATCAGTCCAAGAGTTACAGGTGATTGGAGCAATTAATGACATGACTTTAATTTCAGATGAGTCCTCATAATGGCTATATGATTAGGTGTGGGCTAAACTAGCTTTAAAGGAAGGTTTTTAGCAACTTTCTGAATTACAGGTATTGTGTACACAATCTCAGAATATCAGAGAGTTGGTTCTATACATTAGTTGGTATGAAATAGATATTTAGTTGATTTTAGGTTCTTGAACATTTGAAATTTGAGGTGCAGTCATTTGATGGTATTGTACCTAGAAAAGGAACTTCGTAATAGAGATACAAAATTCAGCATGTACTAGGAGCTTCTCCATTGAGAATTAACAGCATTGTGTAAATATAGCACAATTTTTGAAGCAGCCATAATTAATTACATTGTCACCTAGTAATTCATTTGTCCTCCTATTTAATGTGTAAGTATACAGTAAATATTCACTACTGCATCAGAATAGTTTAAATATGTGTGTTGGAAACTTATTTTCTATTTTCAGACTTCATCTCCTGATTCTTCCAATGAGAATTCCCCGGTTAGTCCTCCTGATGAGCAGGGTCAAGGGGATGCTCCACCTCAGCTTGAAGATGAGGAGCCTGCTTTTCCTCACACTGATCTGGCCAAGTTAGATGATATGATTAACAGGTAATTAACTTTGTTTAAATGACTGTCAGTCTAATTTAATAAAAATACTTACCTACCTTTTCATTCATCTAAACATGCAAAGTGGATTACAAAATTTTATCATAAAGAAAGATAAAATATCAAATGAGGTAAAATAAAAACAAGATGAATAAGGCAGCCCTAGAAGATCCTTTATAAGAACATAAGTTGCTCAACTGGTTTGGACCAAAGGTCCATCTAGGCCGGTTTCCTATGTCTAACTGTGGCTAGTCCAGGTCCCAAATACCTGATGATCCCAAAAAAGTCCTAAGCCATTATTAAAATGTACTTGGGGAAAATCCACTGCTTATTTCTAGGATAAGCAGTATAAAATGTACTGTTTTGAGATTTTGTCACGTACTTCTAACCTGGATTGGCTACTGTTGGAAACAGGATATTGGGCTTGATGGTCATTCAGTCTGTTCCAGTATGGCAATACTTATGTACTTATGGGGAATAGTGTTGTGGATGGTTATTTCAGATATTAGATCATTTTTGTAGTCAGGGATTTCATGAAACCAAGTTGTTGATGAAATATTTATCTTTTTCTACATGTACTTGATAGCTCAGCAGAAGGGAGCAGAACTGGTGGGATTGATGAGATGTTTTTTCAATTGATTTGTATTAAATATATGTTTGGTTTTTTTTTTTTTTAAATAGACCCCGTTGGGTGGTTCCAGTTTTGCCTAAAGGGGAATTAGAAGTTCTTCTAGAAGCTGCTATTGACCTTAGTAAAAAAGGTAAGTTAATTATGCGTGCTCCTGAGGTTTTAACTGTAACTCTATGTATTTGACATTGCAGGTCTCATTTTGCCTTGAATTGAGTTTGAATGTTGTAGTTCTGATTTCTTATGAATTGTTTTCTATAAAAGTTTTTCAGTCAACAGACATGTTAATGGGATGGTCACTGTATATGGCTGGGAAGGAGCAGATCTCTGAGTTGAGAACTTACTGTAAAGTTGAGCACGCGTGGCCCTTCCTCAGAGTTGTTGTTTTCTGATCAGCTGAATGGATGCCAAAGAGAGCTCTCTCAATGAGTTTATCCACAAATTATTAGAGTACATCCAATGATGAACTTTATATTAGTTTTTTTTTCCTTTTTTTTGTTGTTTTTTTTGGTTTGTTTTTGGTAAGTCACTGAAAAATCTGGCCAAAATGTTGCATAAAATTTCAGAACTTTGACACGCCTAGTCCTTAATATGCTTGGATGTAGATTATAAACAGAACAATTAAAAAAAATATTGTTTCCTTGGCATCATCAGCAGATGAAACCAGAAACTAGTGGTTTGTGTCTGTCTTATCAGGATGTGGAGAATAGAGGTCCCCGAGTTTATCCCAGATAGCGCCTCCAAAAGCCAGTACATATATATCTATCTCCAACAGGCGGATGGACGAACATCCTTTAGCTCCTGGCTTCCTCTATTAGGTGTGCTCCTGGCCTGGTCCTCCTGGACAGTTGAGTGTCGGGGGTATTCTGGATATTCGGTGCCAGCTTTAGGGGGCATACCTGGTCACCCCAGGTCCCTCCCCTACCCTCCTGCCCTTGGGCTGTGGTCCTTCTCTCCTTTGAGCTTGTTCCACTGCTTTATTCAGCTTTCCTCTGCAAAAAAAAAAAAAATCTGATCTGAAGGTTAAGGGTCAAATTGTTGAATCTTGTTAGAAGGAGTCATTTTCCCTGCTTCTGGCATTGTGATAGCCCGCAGAACAAGAAAGTTTAAAAGCAACAAACAAACAAACAAAAAAACCCCCAAACAAAAACAAAGTAGTCAAAACAAACAGAGGTGGCTGGGCTGGAACAGGCATTGGGAGAAAGAGAGCCCTGCAGCTTCTTTGAGTTCTCCTTTTGACGGTGTAATGCTTTTCTGCTTGGCGGTTAGTGTTTTTCAGCAGTAGTGTTTGTTTTCTGCAGTGGGATGGTGGCAGAGACCGTTGAAGCACTACAGTAAGTCCGGTCTCTGCATGGGAGCGTGCACTAATACTACTGCAAGATATGACGCCTTTCCATTCACGCTATCCGCCTTCTTTCTTTGACACAACTGCGCTAGCAGCTGGCTCCGGAGCACGTGGCTCCTCCGTCGTGCCAGGGTTCCTGGGGTGGGGGCAGGTGCTTCGGAGAAGGCTGAGCCTGGGAGTTTGCCTGAGGAGGGGGCGTCTCAGCTGTTGGGGGAGGCAGTCCCTTTTCCCCATGACTTATGTCCTTTTACTTACCTAATGAAGCAGGCTCAGCAGCCAGGGGGTTCTCTGCAGGAAATGTTTGGGCTGTCTTCCCTTGGTACCGCCTGAGAAGAGGAGGAGGGTGTAGCCTTCTGCTTTGGAGGTGGAATCTGGCCCCTCCCCCCCCTCCGGGGTCTCTGATGGCCCTTTCCGGCAGGTCTGATCTAGAGGGTGGCCTGGAGGAGAGAGAGCTGTTGGCTTTGGAGCTGGATGACCCTACAGCTGACCGGAGTTTTCATAGGGAAGAGTTGCCCTCATTGAGGTTGAAGGGGGGCAGCCTCAGGAAAGATGTCAGGAAGTATTTTTTCACGGAGAGGGTGGTTGATGCTTGGAATGCCCTCCCGCGGGAGGTGGTGGAGATGAAAACGGTAACAGAATTCAAACATGCGTGGGATATGCATAAAGGAATCCTGTGCAGAAGGAATGGATCCTCAGAAGCTTAGCCGAAATTGGGTGGCGGAGTTGGTGGTTGGGAGGCGAGGATAGTGGAGGGCAGACTTATATGGTCTGTGCCAGAGCCGGTGATGGGAGGCGGGACAGGTGGTTGGGAGGTGGGAAGTACTGCTGGGCAGACTTGTACGGTCTGTGCCCTGAATAAGGCAGGTACAAATCAAGGTAAGGTTTACACATATGTTTGTCTTGTTGGGCAGACTGGATGGACCGTGCAGGTCTTTTTCTGCCGTCATCTACTATGTTACTATGATTGTGCATTCCCTTCAGGCCCTGAACATTTTGGTGGTCGGGTCCCCGACGTCGACTTTGGTTAACCCCAAGATGCGAGCACCCGAGGCTGACTTGGTCCTTTCCAAAGCATGAGGCCATAGAAGAGCTTATCCTGGCGCAGTGGTCTACCCCCGATGCTGGCTTGCAGATGGCGGCTATGGCTCACCTGTATCCAATGTCTCCAGATTATTTGGAGAAGCTGAAGCTACTAAGGTGGACTCTTTTGTAGCGGCGGTCACCAAAAAGATTACTCTTCCAGCATTGCTTTGAAAGATGTGCAGGATCAGAATCTGGAGTCCTCCTTGAAGCAGGCCTTCGAGGTATCTGTGCTCTCGCTCCAGTCTTCTATCTGCATCTCCTACACGATGAGAGCTTGCCTTGCCTGGGCGCAGCATACGGCGGGCTCAGTGTTGGTGGAGGAGCAGCCTTTGGAGTCTGGCTTACCTATTTGGAGGATTCATTGCGTGACCTTGTGCAGACATCTGCCAAGCAGATGGCAGTGGCTGTGACGGCTTGGTGACTCTTGTGGCTTTGCCACTGGACTGCGGATGCTGCCTCTAAACAGTGTCTTACTAAAGTCCCCTTCTGGGGTCGCCTTCTGTTCAGAGAGGACCTTGAAAAGTTGGTCAAGGATACGGGGGATTTCAAAACTCTGCATTTGCCCGAGGATCAGAAGAAGCCTCAGTTCCGACAAGGAGCACCGTGTGCCTTTTTAAGGCGGTGCGAAAGTATTGGCAAGGGCGGGGGCCGCTCCGGTGACGTCTGGCTGTTTTTCAGAGGTCCAGATTTCAACAGACAGCTTCATTTTGTAGTGACAGGAGAGGTTTGGAAGCTGCATCCCGCCAGATCTGCCCAATGATTTGGTGCTGGCATGCTGTTCAGAGCATTTTATAAGGGGGGGGGGGGGGGGTTAGCTGACCTTGTTTCTCTATTAGTGGTCCAATATTACGTTGGTCTAATGGGTTCTTGACATCAGAGAAGGGTACAAATTAGAGTTCTCTGCTCCCATCGTAGACTTTTTCTTGGAGTCCCCATTGCAGAGCTCCTGGCAAGTGCTTGGTGGTGCAGTCTACTGTGATTGCATTGCAGGAGCCTGGCGCTGTCTTGGCCATCCCCGTGGGGGAGTGGGGGCAGGGTTGCTACTTAATCTATTTCATGGTCCCATTAATAAAAAAAAAAGGAGGGATCCTACCATCTGGTTTTGGACCTCAAGCCACCGGTTTCTGAAGAGCCAGGATTTCCGCATGGAAAAGTTGTGCTTCATCCTGGCGGTGATGCAGCCAGGGGAGATTTTATCACCCTGGATCTCAAGGAGGCCTAGTCAAATTGGCCTCCACACCAGCGTTTCCTCTGGTTTGCAGTTCTCGGGCACCATTTCCAGTTTTGAGTCCTTCCCTTCGGCCTGGCTACTTGTTGCACACTTTTTTTCAAAGTCATGGTGGTGGCAGCGTTCCTGTGCTGTGAGGCCATTTGAGTTCACCCTTAATCGCACTATCAAGTTTTCTAGGCGGTTTGGCTGATCCGAGCGTTCTTTGAGGCCGAGAGTTGGAAGTTCACCTCTTGGATGGTGCACTTGCTACAGTCTCTTGGTTTGTTTATTACACATTTTCTATACTGCGCTATCAAACTTTCTAGGCAGTTTGGCTGATCCGAGTGTTCTTTGAGGCAGAGAGTCGGAAGGTCACCTCTCAGGTGGTGTGCTTGAACAGTCCCTTGATTGATTAATTAATTACACAGGTTCTATAGTGCGCTATCAAACTTCCTGTGCGGTTTACAATTTTCACATACACATGTCAACTTGGCCAAGAGCCATCTGGTGCCCTCGCAGATGCTGGAATATCTCGGGGTGCATTTTGACACCCATCAATGTGGGTGTTCTTACCCGACTTGCTGGTAGCGATGCTGCAGGGGCAGATTTGTTCTCTGCTTGGGACACTATGCCCCTGCACGTGGGACTACGTGCAAGTCCATTCGCGGTCCCTACAGCTCTCTCTGTTGCATTGCTGGTCTCTGGAGTTGCAAGACTATCAGGTGGTGCTCCGTGGCTACTGAGGGGAATGCCCTTAGTGTCTTCCACAGTGGATCATGTTGGTGACAGATGCCAGCCTGGTAGGCTGGGTTGCTCATTGCCTGCAGCACTGGTCCGTGTTGGAGGCAAAATGGCTCATAAATTGATTGGCACTTTGAGCAGTGGCACAGAGGCATTTTTGGTCCTGATTTGGGACAAGCTGGTCCAGGTGCTCGGACAACGTTACAGCGATTACGTATATCACTCGTTAGGTGGGGCACTCGCAGTGCGGTGCTGGAGGAGGAGGTGAATCTCCTCTGCGCATGGGTGAGCGCCACCTGCAGCCACTGTTGGTGGCTCATACTGCGGAGAGCCTCTGTGCAAGCGGACTTTCTCAGCCAGACATTGCTGGACCTGGCGGAGTGGGAACTCTCTTTGACGGTGTTCCTGGACATAGTCAAGTGTTTGGGGCGCCCAGTGATGGATCTGATGGCAACTTGGGCCAATACCAAGGTGCCGCATTTTTCATCAGGGGCCGGGAAGCCGACTCCAAAGGGCTGGATGTGCTGCTTCAACCCTAGTCGACCAGGGAAATTCTTTACGTACTTCCACTGTGACCGCTGATTGTTGGGTGCTGCATTGGATTGTGGGGCATCAAGGTCGGGTAATTCTGGTGGCTTCCAGCTGGCACCGAATGCCGTGGCATGCGGATCTTATTTGGCTTTTTATGGATGAGCTGTTTCCTTTGCTTGTGGTGCCGGATCTGCTCTGTTAGGACTTGGTTCCATGGAGGATCCCTCCTGTTTTGGTCTTATGGCCTGACTCCTGAGTGGTCGCATTTGAGATGAAAGGGCTATGAGGAGGAAGTGATTATCATGCTCCTGCAGGCCCACAAGCAGTTCACTATGGCAGTGTATGCACAAGTTTGGTGCATGTTCGAGTCTTGGTGCTCTCAGCAGGGCGCCTCACCGTTGACGGCCTCGTTGCCTCGGTTCCTAGCCTTCCTTCAGGGAGGGATTGCAGAAAGGACTGGCCATTAGCATCCTTAGGGTTCAAGTGGCAGCTTTGGCTTGTTACCAGTGCCGGGTGGATCGGTTTTCATTGGCTGCGCATCCGGATGTTGTCCTTATATTGAAGGGATTTAGTCGCTTCAAACTGCTTTCTGCTGCCTCCCTGTCCGGACTGGCACCTTAACCTGGTTTTGCAATCTCTGTAGAAGCTCGTCTTCAAGCCTTTGCAGTCAGCATCCTTGAAGGACTTCACGCTGAATTTGGTGTTTCTGGTCATGATGGCCTTGGTGTGGCGCGTGTCAGAATTGCAAGCGTTGTCTTGTCATAATCCCTTTCTCCGATTTTTCAGAGGCGGGAGTGATATTCGTACAGCGCCTTTGTTTTTGCCTAAGGTGGTCTCTGCTTTTCATGTTAATCGACCGCTGTTTGTTCTGTCCTTTGTGGGGTAGGATTGGATATGGCTGCTCGTTGGAATTCTCGGTTTGGTGTGGCAGTTCTCGGTTTGGTGTGGCAGTGCTTGTTGAGGGGACTGCATTGCTACATACCACTAGTTTCTGGATTAATCTGCTGCTGACACCAAGGAAGGGAAAATCATGTCTTACCTGGTAATTTTCTCTCCTTTAGTTGCAGTAGATGAATCCAGCATCACTCCCTTTTGATGTCTGGGCTCTGTTAAGGATATTGCTATTTCTTAGTTTTTTCTTCTTCTACATGGGTTAATCACTTTGCATTTTTTCTGCATACCTCTTAAAAAAAATTAAGGGGAGATGCATCTGATGTCTTGTATAATGAGGCTAACATGGTGTTTGGCCATGTTCCCGATTCTCCCTTTGGTGGGAGAATGGCATCCCGGGCGGTCCGAGTTGAGCTGTCGTTTTGAGACTTGGTTCTTGGGACTGTGAGCAAGGGGGGGTGTGCCTGGATCAGAGGACAGCCAGAAGACCCAGGCCAGGCCAGTCACAAGGCATCTTGGGGTGGGTTTGGGCCTGGCTTGGGTGGTTGCTTTGGTAGGAGCTATCTGTCTTATATCACTGGGATGAAAGTCAGTGATCTGTCTCTACTTTCTGGTAGACAGACACAACCCACTAGTTTCTGGATTCATCTGCTGCAACTAAAGGAAAGAAAATTACCAGGTAAGCCATAATTTTTCCTCCTTAGAGCCTGCCTCTGAATCCAGTACAAAGCGGCAAAATGATCACAAGATCTCCTTTGTGCAGATGTCTGAGCTCTGCACATACATGTTGAATCTTCCATGGAGTGAGCCTCCACCTCCCAGTGCAATGGCTTGAAAAGTCCAGTTGCCCATGAGGACAGCCAGATACTATTAAAACTGGAGTATGCTTCTTGAAGGTTTTCAGGCCTGTCACACAAATGTCTTTTAAGGGCCTGAAGGGAAGGTGGTATCTTCAGCCCTCCCAAAGTGCATGAAAAATGCCTCATAAGCATGCGTTCAAAATCTGCACTTTGGTTCATAAAATTATCTACGGTGAGGCCCCAGGATACATGACATACCTCATTGACCTACCAACCAGAAACACAACAAGATCAACACGCACATACCTAAATCTCCACCACCCAAGTTGCAAAGGACTCAAATACAAATCAACCTATGCATCCAGCTTCTCCTATATAGGCACGCAATTATGGAACGCACTACCAAACGCTGTGAAAACAACGCAAGTCCTATCAAACTTCCGGAAATCACTAAAAACTTACCTGTTCAAAAAGGCATATCCAAATGATCTAACTTAAATGCCCAAACCCTGCAACACAACGACTCTATTACTCGAAATGGACATAACATAACTATTCCTCCTTTCCGATTCCATAATGTGTGTCACACATGATCTCTACCATGATATCATTATGTATTTGTCATACTGGAACTGGCGATGGCCAGCACGGTGCTATGAACTCCACATTGAGCCTGCAAATGGGTGGGAAAATGTGGGATACAAATGCAACAAATAAATAAAATGTGGATATTCATCAGAGTATAAATGCTTCACATCAGTGTCCAAAAACAAAAAAGGAGGTAAAAACCCTCACGAAATATATAATTGTTGGTATCCTCATCCACTCTCCTCACTTTTTGTTTTATATCACATCAGTGTCCACCAGAATATTCTGTTCCATATCATCATGCTGATCAATCCATAGACTGGTGGGTTGTGTCCATCTACCAGCAGGTGGAGATAGAGAGCAATCCTTTTGCCTCCCTATATGTGGTCATGTGCTGCCGGAAACTCCTCAGTATGTTCTCTATCTCAGCAGGTGGTGGTCACACACAGCAGCAGCTCTGGCTAGGTCTCCAAGCCTAATTTTTAGGTTTTGTTGAGTACCTGGGGTTGAGGGCTCTTCTTGAGCAAGTGCAAACCTGGCGGCGCCAGGTCCCTCCTTTTCTCCCCCCTCCCGCTGGCTCCGTTAAAAAAAAAAAAAAATAAATAAAAAATTTTGGACGTCCTTAAGGGCGTTTATTTCGACGTTTATTTAAACGTTTATTGCAGCTACTCACTGGGACACCAGGTTGTTACAGCTCGGAGCGAGAAGCAGGTAATTTTTACCTTTTTATAGCGGGCAGGGGGTTCCCTGATCGATCTCCACGTGGCCTATGGCGTTGGAGGGCGAGGGCGCGAAGAATCGTTCCCCGGACCGCGTGTGCGCTTCTAGCGGGGATGCGGGGGTCTTAAAGTCTGATTCGCCCTTGTTGGGTGTCAGTTCGGAGGCCGGTCAGTGTCCCGGGTCTTCCTCCGGTGCGGCGGTTTTTCCCGCCATAAGCGCCCATCCCCCGCTGCTCGCCTTCGCCATCTTGGCCGGCCACTCTGCTCGGACGGCTTCTTCTTGGGCCGCCCTTGAGCTGGGAGACGTTAATGCCATGGCCGCCCTTGATTTGGGCGACGGCAAAAAAGCGGCTAAAGTTAAGCGCCATTCTTCCCGCGCGGCTCCTTCGCGGAGTGTCGCGCCGGACGCCATCTTGGATGAGACCACTACAACACTCTCTGCTGCAGCGCTGGACTCCGGTGTCGGAGGATTATGCTGTGCGCCTTCCCTTGGACCCAGCAGTGCGCAAGGCGCTGAGCTGGTGGCTGAAGACAGACAAGTTGTCTGCAGGGATGCCTCTTGTGACCCCGGAGTGGATTGTCGTCATGACGGACGCCTCTTTGACGGGCTGGGGAGCCCACTGCTTGGGAAGGACAGCGCAGGGGCTCCTGCAGAGGCAAAGTGGTCTATCAACCTCCTGGAACTCAGAGCCATTCGGTTGGCGCTTTTGGAGTTCCTCCCGGTACTGGAGTTGAAGCCAGTACGGGTCCTGTCGGACAATGCCACGGCTGTGGCCTATGTCAACCGCCAGGGAGGTACCAAGAGCGCCCCTCTAGCCAAGGAAGCCATGAATCTATGCCAGTGGGCGGAAGCGAACCTGGAACAGCTGTCAGCGGCCCACATTGCCGGAGTCATGAATGTCAAGGCGGACTTTCTCAGTCGCCATACCTTGGATCCCGGAGAGTGGCAGTTATCGGCTCAGGCGTTCTTGGACATCACAAAGCGCTGGGGCCAGCCGAGCCTAGATCTGATGGCGTCATCGGCCAATTGCCAAGTGCCGCGCTTTTTCAGCAGAGGACGGGACCCTCGATCTCTGGGAGTAGATGCTCTTCTCCAACAGTGGCCGACACAGGAGCTTCTCTATGTGTTCCCGCCCTGGCCCATGTTGGGCAGGGTACTAGATCGGGTGGCAAAGCATCCGGGCCGAATAATCCTGGTGGGTCCGGACTGGCCCAGACGTCCCTGGTATGCGGACTTGATCAGGCTCTCAGTGGACAACCCTCTGCGGCTGCCAGTGGAGCAGGGCCTGTTGCATCAGGGTCCCATGGTGATGGAGGATCCCTCCCCCTTTGGTCTTACGGCCTGGCTATTGAGCGGCAGCGTCTGAGGAAGAAGGGCTTCTCAGACAAGGTCATCGCCACTTTGCTGAGAGCGAGGAAGCGCTCTACTTCTACTGCTTACGCCAGGGTTTGGCGTACCTTTGCAGCGTGGTGTGAAGCAGGCTCACTTTCTCCCTTCACTGCTCCAATTTCTTCAGTGCTGGCGTTCCTGCAAGAAGGTCTGGAGAAAGGCCTGTTGCTCAGTTCCCTTAAAGTCCAGGTAGCGGCTCTGGCTTGCTTCAGGGGCCGCCTGAAGGGTGCTTCCCTGGCTTCGCAGCCAGATGTGGTACGTTTTCTCAAGGGAGTTAATCACCTGTGCCCTCCTCTGCACTCAGTGGTGCCTGCGTGGAATCTCAACCTGGTGCTAAGAGCCTTGCAGAAGCCGTCTTTTGAACCCTTGTCGAGGGCATCTCTGAAAGACCTGACGTTGAAAGCAGTCTTTTTGGTGGCTATCACTTCAGCCAGAAGAGTTTCCGAGTTCCAGGCGCTCTCATGTCGAGAGCCTTTTCTGCAGTTCACTGAGGCAGGAGTGACTATTCGCACAGTGCCTTCCTTCCTGCCCAAGATTGTTTCTCGCTTCCATGTGAATCAGCAGCTCTGTCTCCCTTCCTTTCGTAGGGAGGACTACCCAGAGGAATACTCTGCTCTCAAATTTGTGGATGTGAGACGAGTCATCATCAGATACTTGGAAGTGACCAATGATTTCCGGAAATCGGATCATCTGTTTGTCCTGTTTGCAGGTCCTCGTAAGGGTCTGCAGGCTGCTAAGCCTACAGTGGCAAGATGGGTCAAGGAGGCCATTGCAGCGGCTTATGTGGCCGCGGGGAAGGTGCCGCCTATTCAGCTGAAGGCTCACTCCACTAGAGCTCAGGCGGCCTCAATGGCAGAGGCCGGGTCCGTCTCCTTGGAAGAGATATGCAAGGCGGCAACTTGGGCATCGGCCCATACCTTCTCCAGGCATTACCGCTTGACTGTGGCTGCTCGGGCGGAGGCCCGGTTTGGAGCTCCAGTGTTGCGGTCAGGGATTTCAATGTCCCGCCCTGGGTGAGTACTGCTTCGGTACATCCCACCAGTCTATGGATTGATCAGCATGATGATATGGAAGGTAAAATTATGTATCATACCTGATAATTTTCTTTCCATTAATCATAGCTAATCAATCCATAGCCCCTCCCAGATATCTGTACTGTTTATATTCTGGTTGCATTTCAGGTTCAAGGTTAGTCTTCAGTTCCTGTTCAGGAGTACTTCGTGTTCAAGTTTTTTCAATTAGATTCTTCAAGAGTTGAGACGAGTTTGTGTTACAGTGAGCTGCTGCATTCCTCTCCCCTCCGTTTTACGGGGCTGGATTGAGACATAAATTTTGCTGGCGCTCCCTCCCTCTTCGTGAGGCTGTAGGGCAGCTTTGTACCCCTCCCGCTTCGGCGGTGTTAGGGTCAGTCAGCTCCGCCCGCGGTTGCGGTTGCAGGATAAGCCAGATCCCCCCGCATCGGCGGGGTGGTGTCCCTCCCCCGCTCCGCGGGGATGAGCTGGACGGATTCTCCCCCCCCCCCCCCCCCACTTGTGTGGGGATGAGCTGGGTTAATTCCCCTCCCCCGTTTCGGCTGTGGTGAGCTGGGCAGAGTGTCCCTTTGTGGGTGTAATTCTCTAAGTGCTGAGTCCTGCGGATGGAGCTTGGATATCGACATACTGAGGAGTTTCTGGCAGCACATGACCACATATAGGGAGGCAAAAGGATTGCTCTCTATCTCCACCTGCTGGTAGATGGACACAGCCCACCAATCTATGGATTGATCAGCTATGATTAATGGAAAGAAAATTATCAGGTATGATACATAATTTTACCATCTTTTCTGAAATTTCACTTTAGCTTTATTTATTTGCAGTAAGGTACTAAGTTCATAGCTGAAAATCAATAGCTTAATGCCCAAAGGCAAGAGCCTTGGAAGTTTTGAACACTGTTGCTGAGTGGTGGAGTTCTGAAGATAGGAGTGTTTGTTTTTTTAAATATCACAGAAGTGGAGATGTTTGATAGATAATTGAAGTAGTTTCAGAAGTAAGATACTGAGTTTGTGCAATAGGATAAAAAGCAAGTTTGTTTGCAGGAGATGAAGGAGAGAAAGCACATGCTCTCAAGGCAAGGTGGAATGTCTGACCCTGCATGGCAAAAGGATCAGTAGGAAACAGAGCCTGAACCCAACTTACCAAAGAAGTCATTGAGTTCAGACCTTGATTGGAAGGAGAAGTCACACCCTGGTAGACCCATCAAGAAATGACAGCAAGTAGACAAAACTAAAGCTAAACTAGAGCAACTACATTCATTTCTTCAGAAGATACTTAATAAATTTGTGAAAGACTATTGCAAAGACTTCCCCAAACAGTACCAACAACTGAGTGAAACACGTTATTATTCAACAGGCATTATTTTGGTACAGAGAAATAGATGATTTTCTCAGGATCTAGTCTTCAGCATACTTGTACAGATCCTATGTCAAGATAAACGGGGATTCTATCTAAAGCACCAGAGATGTGCAGATACCATAACACGTCACTTAGAGTGCTACCCTAAGTGCAGGCACCTTAACATGTTACTTAGGGCCCTTTTACTAAGCTGCGTGTCTACATGCGCCCAATGCGTGCCAATTTGGAGTTACTGCATGGCTCTTGGAGTAATTTTTATTTTCTGGCACCCGTCTGCTACGCGTTCCAAATGGCATTTGACACGCGTAGGTTATTACCGTGAGACTTTACTGCTAGGTTAATGGCTGGTGGTAAGGTCTCAGACCCAAAATAGACGTGCGCCAATTTTTATTTTGCCGCACGTCCATTTTTGGCAAAAATTTAAAAAAGGCATTTTGCCGGTCTGTTGAAAAATGGATCTGTGTATGCCCAAAACATGCTCCTGCACTACTGCAGGCCATTTTTTAGCACACCTTAGTAAAAGTACCCTTTTAGAGTTCTACCCTAAGTGCAGATCTGTGCAGCTGGCTCCTATGCTGTTTATTTCATTGAAAAGGCTCAGTCAGCCAGCAGTGCTGACCCTTTGTTTTATTCTATTAGCATAGACATCGCATTGGCTTCTCAACATAGATAGGCTAGATGGTGAAAATGCTGCCCATCAGAATAATCAGTGCATACCAATAGAACAAACCCAGTGCAAACAGCCTTGACTGCTGAAAGACCAATCTTTTTCAGAATGGGGAAGCTATAGATCTAGAGGGCATGGAATGAAGTTACAAGGAGGTAAATTTAAGGTCATCATCAAGAAATACTTTTTCACAGAAAAGAGTTGTGGATGCCTGTAATGCACTCCCAGTGGAGATGGTGCAGACCAAAACAGTGGCAGAATTGAAAAAGACATTGGATAAACACACGATCTCTATGTAGCAAAAGGATGACATCAAAGGAGTGGAGGAGTGGCCTAGTGGTTAGGGTAGTGGACTTTGGTCCTGAGGAACTGAGTTTGATTCCCGGCACAGGCAGCTCCTTGTGACTCTGGGCAAGTCACTTAACCCTCCATTGCCTACCGCATTGAGCCTGCCATGAGTGGGAAAGCGCGGGGTACAAATGTAACAAAAAAAAAAAAAAAAAAAACTTAACTGACTTTCATCCTTCAAATAAAGGCATACTGGTCTCCGTATCTCAAAAAAGATATAGTAGAATTGGAAAAGGTACAGCGAAGGGCGACGAAAATGATAGTGGGGATGGGACGACTTTCCTATGAAGAGAGGCTGAGAAGGCTAGGGCTTTTTAGCTTGGAGAAGAGACGGCTGAGGGGAGATATGATAGAAGTGTATAAAATAATGAGTGGAATGGATCGGGTGGATGTGAAGCGACTGTTCACGCTATCCAAAATACTAGGACTAGAGGGCATGAGTTGAAGCTACAGTGTGGTAAATTTAAAACGAATCGGAGAAAATTTTTCTTCACCCAACGTGTAATTAGACTCTGGAATTCGTTGCCGGAGAACGTGGTACGGGCGGTTAGCTTGACGGAGTTTAAAAAGGGGTTAGATAGATTCCTAAAGGACAAGTCCATAGACCGCTATTAAATGGACTTGGAAAAATTCCGCATTTTTAGGTATAACTTGTCTGGAATGTTTTTACGTTTGGGGAGCGTGCCAGGTGCCCTTGACCTGGATTGGCCACTGTCGGTGACAGGAAGCTGGGCTAGATGGACCTTTGGTCTTTCCCAGTATGGCACTACTTATGTACTTATGTACTTATGTAAGGGTGTAACTTGCATGGAGCAGCAAGTACAACTCCAGCCACCTTACTGGGCAGACTAGATGGACCATACTGCACAACAAGCCGCTGTTTCCAGTGGCTTCACCTCCCACTGGCTGGCCACTGTGAGAAAGACCAAATTTAGATTGTAAGCCGTCTGTGAGCAGGAAAGTACCAATGTACTGAATCTAGCTTACCTTGAGCCACTATGAGCTAAATTGAAATCCTTTACCATTCTCCATCTGTTTAGTTACTGCCTTTTTTTTCACTTTGGTTTATTGTATCATATATATGCTTACAAAGAAAAATAAAACCATAATGATAAACAGTACATGAGATAAGAAATCAATAAATATACAAAGAACTTAGAGTATACAGTTGTGATCTAGTCAAAACAGAGTACAGTATTGCAAGCCATGATATATTTTACTGTTGAAACAGTCACTCTGTAGGCGGAGCCGACCCACATCTATATAGTGTTTCCCCTGTAGCACTGTATAAGATGGGGATGACCTGGAGTGTAATGGTATATTTTTTAGCACTCTAGGGTCAGGAAAATACAAAGCTTGTCCCCTGGCTATGTAGATCTATGTTCTAGCTCCTGAAATTATAACGACAAACAACAGAGACAAGTCCAGAGGTAGAAAAATAAAGCCAATTTTACTTACTTAGCAACAATACTTGAAAAGAGAGACTCAACATGTCAGTAAGAAATGCACATGCCACATAGCTTTAAAAAAAACAACCCCAAATACTTCATTTAATGTCACCTTAAATACCTGTCAATCGGAGGAAAAACACACTGAGCCACAATACAGGCCTTCTGCCTATCAGTCAATAAGTTAGGGAACTTGTATTTATACTTGATGAAAGCACATTTCTTCTTCCTTGGGTGAAGGTAGGTCAGCAGGCTCTGTGGTGGTCCAGATGCAGAGAAGTTCAAATGCAGTAAGGGAGCCAGGAGACAATTATCTGCCCAGATCAGATAGTGTTTGGTCTCCAAGATGTTCCTTTTATCTTGATTTTTCAGGGATTGTATCCTTGAGGTTGTGGTAAACAGTTCTGGCTCCAGGTATTGTGACTTGAAAAACCACAAGACTGCCCCTTTTACATCATGCTGGAGGGTCTTCTCCTATTCTCAGGTTTTGCAAATGCTGGGTCAACATGTTCAGAGTCATTGTTCCAAAACAATAAGTATATGCTGCTTCGACTGCCCACTTATTGCATCAGTCAAGTGGGGCAGATGACTTTCCTGCTGTCTTTGCAGACCTTCCAAAAAGAATAAAGGGTAAAAAAAACCACTCCAAGTATTATCAAAGAGGGAAGGGAAGGGAAAGGGGACTTGGTATACCACCTTTCTGTGGTTTTTGCAGCTACATTCAAAGCGGTTTACATAGTACTTGTACCTGGAGAAATGGAGGGTTAAGTGATTTGCCCAGAGTCACAAGGAGCTGCAGTGAGAATTGAACCCAGTTCCCCAGGATCAAATTCTGCTGCATTAACCACTAGGCTAGTCCATTCTAAAGTTTTCTTGGTGCTAGACATTGGATAATCACAGGATTCCTACATAGCAAAAGGATGGCATCAAAGGAAAATAATACCTTTAAATGTTCTCGCCACTGCTTTTAACCATCCTGGAAGCAGGTTGGATTGACCGAAATGCCTCTTGCTTGTTGTGGGTTTTGGGTTATTTGAATTAGCCTTCACACCGTTGTGTACTGTGTGCACATTTTCAGCTAAGTAGTCACTTTTTGTTGTATTACTTTGATAGTTTTTAAATTTGTTTGGTTGGCATATTTACTATGTCAGTTTAAATTGGGCTATTGAGGCAAATGTTGAAGTTCTGGGAACTTTGCATCTGAAATATCTGTGTGCTATAGGAGATCCTATAGATTACTCCATGTTGAAAGTCTGATGCCTCATAGTCCATAATTGAAAGCTTATTTATGAACAGAGCAGCACCAAGAAAAGTTAGAATGTACTAAATATATTTGACCTTTGTGAATTTAAGTTGTCTTCTGGTTGCCACATTTTTACTACTCCGGTTCTCTTTGACCTTTCAGACCTTGGCAAATACTGACAGTGTTCATGCTGAATTAAGGCCTCCTCGGAATTATAAATTGCAAGAAGTATAACAGCAAGTTCTGTTAAGCCATAGGCAGGGGTCTTACCCGTACAATTCGCACAACTTTCAGACATCCAAACTTGTCATCAAGTGGTAAACAAATCCTCAAATTTAAACCCTTGAGGGAAGCCTGCTCCATGTGGGGCTGGTATGTGCCTATTGTCTAACTTTGGTTATTGTGTGTTTAGGTTGTAGTGTAGTATCCATTTCCATACATTATTGTAATTCACCCAATCAGATCTTGTCTTGTCTTGTCTTTTCATTATATGTGTAATTCAAATGTGGCTGTGTCAAGCATTCTAGAGAGCCACCCTTGGAATGATGGTGAATGCATTCACTGCATGCATATCTTTCTCATGAATATTCTTGTGGATATCCAGAAAACCTGGGGTGCCCCAAGATCCAGGTTTGGGAACTACTTGCTTAAACCTTTCCTTATATTAGAGGAGTTCCATCTCCTTAATCATTTTAGTTGTCCTTCTTTGAACCTTGGAGGAGGGAGGTCTCCTAGAAGGAGAGCATCACCCTGGTGAAGTAGGAAGTACTCCTGTAGCCAGGACCTGCCCACCAGGGGATGTATTATCCTTTCGCACCGATGATATATCTCCAAATGTTGCCCGGGAGGGAAAGGTTAGGACAGCTGTTGTACTTGGTGATTCGATCATTAGGCATATAGATAGCTGGGTGGCTGGTGGACGTGAGGATCGCCTGGTGACTTGCCTGCCTGGTGCGAAGGTGGCGGACCTCACGTGTCACCTAGATAGGATTCTAGATAGTGCTGGGGAGGAGTCCGCTGTCTTGGTACATGTGGGTACCAATGACATAGGAAAATGTGGGAGAGAGGTTCTGGAAGCAAAATTTAGGCTCTTAGGTAGAAAGCTGAAATCCAGATCCTCCAGGGTAGCATTTTCTGAAATGCTACCTGTGCCACGCGCAGGGCCCAAGAGACAGGCAGAGCTCCAGAGTCTCAATGCGTGGATGAGACGATGGTGCAGGGAGGAGGGCTTTAGATTTGTCAGGAACTGGGCAACATTCTGGGGAAGGGGGAGCCTATTCCGAAAGGATGGGCTCCATCTTAACCAGAGTGGGACCAGGCTGCTGGCATCGGCGTTTAAGAAGGAGATAGAGCAGCTTTTAAACTAGAAATGGGGGGAAGGCCGACAGTCGCTCAAAAGAGCATGGTTCGGGATAAGGTATCTTTCAAAGATATCACCATAACAGGGAAGATAGAGTATCCTGATAGTGAGGTTGCAAAAGAGATTGTAGTAGATCGGGTATCTTTAAATAACAATAAAAATCAGACAAAAGATTGCCAGTTAATACTGTCAAGTACTAAGCATGATGTACTTAGGAACAACAAACATAGTTTGAAATGTCTATATGCGAATGCCAGGAGCCTAAGAAATAAGATGGGGGAGTTAGAATATATTGCACTAAATGAAAATTAGATATAATAGGCATCTCTGAGACCTGGTGGAAGGAGGATAACCAGTGGGACACTGTCATACCGGGGTACAAATTATATCGTAGTGATAGGGTGAATCGGATTGGTGGAGGGGTAGCATTGTATATTAACGAGAGCCTTGAATCAAATAGATTGAAAATTCTGCAGGAAACAAAACACTCCTTGGAATCACTGTGGATTGAAATTCCATGTGCAAAGGGGAAAAGGATAGTGATAGGAGTGTACTACCGTCCGCCTGGCCAGGACGAACAGACGGATGCGGAAATGTTAAAGGAAATCAGGGACGCAAACAAACTGGGCAACACAATAATAATGGGGATTTCAATTACCCGCATATAGACTGGGTTAATGTAACATCTGTACACGTAAGGGACATAAGATTTCTTGATGAAATCAAGGACAGCTTCATGGAACAGCTAGTTCAGGAGCCGACAAGAGAAGGAAAAATACTAGACTTAGTCCTTAGTGGTGCTCATGATCTAGTGCAGGGGGTAACGATACGAGGGCCGCTTGATAACAGTGATCATAATATGATCGGTTTTGATATTGGCATTGAAGGAAGTGAAACTAGGAAATCAAGTACGCTAGCGTTTAACTATAGAAAAGGTGATTACGACAAAATGAGAAAAATGGTGAAAAAAAGACTGAAAGGAGCAGCTCGCAGAGTAAAAAACTTGCATCAGGCGTGGATGCTGTTTAAAAACACCATCCTGGAGGTTCAGGACAAATATATTCCACGTATTAGAAAAAAGGGAAAAAAGACTAAACGTCAGCCGGCGTGGCTAAACAGTAAGATAAAGGAAATCATTAGAGCCAAAAAACAATCCTTCAGAAAGTGGAGAAGAGAACCAACTGAAAGTAACAGGATAGATCATAAGGAATGCCAAGCCAAATGCAAAGCGGAGATAAGGAGGGCAAAAAAGGACTTTGAGAAGAAATTAGCGTTGGAAGCAAAAATACATAGTAAAAACTTTTTTAGATACATTAAAAGCAGGAAACCGGCCAAAGAGTCGGTTGGGCCGCTGGACGAAAATGGTGTTAAAGGGGCGATCAAGGAGGACAAAGCCGTAGCGGAGAAATTAAATGAATTCTTTGCTTCGGTCTTCACGAGGAGGATTTGGGGGGGACACCGGTGCCGGAAAGAATATTTGAAGCGGGGGAGTCGGAGAAACTAAACAAATTCTCTGTAACCTTGGAGGATGTAATGGGTCAGTTCAGCAAGCTGAAGAGTAGTAAATCACCGGGACCTGATGGTATTCATCCCAGAGTATTAATAGAACTAAAAAATGAACTTGCGGAGCTACTGTTAGAAATATGCAATCTGTCCCTAAAATCGAGTGTAATACCGGAAGACTGGAGGGTAGCCAATGTTACTCCGATTTTAAGAAAGGTTCCAGAGGAGATCCGGGAAATTATAGACCGGTGAGTCTGACGTCGGTGCCGGGCAAGATGGTGGAGGCCATTATTAAGAATAAAATTGCAGAGCATATACAAAAACATGGACTGATGAGACAAAGTCAGCACGGATTTAGTGAAGGGAAGTCTTGCCTCACCAATCTAATGCATTTTTTTGAGGGGGTAAGCAAACATGTGGACAATGGGGAGCCGGTTGATATTGTATATCTAGATTTTCAGAAGGCGTTTGACAAAGTGCCGCACGAAAGACTCCTGAAGAAATTGCAGAGTCATGGAATCGGAGGTAGGGTATTATGGATTAAGAACTGGTTGAAAGATAGGAAGCAGAGAGTAGGATTGCGTGGCCAGTATTCTCAGTGGAGGAGGGTAGTTAGTGGGGTCCCGCAGGGGTCTGTGCTGGGTCCGTTGCTTTTTAATGTATTTATAAATGACCTAGAGATGGGAATAACTAGTGAGGTAATTAAATTCGCCGATGACACAAAATTATTCAGGGTCGTCAAGTCGCAGGAGGAATGTGAACGATTACAGGAGGACCTTGCGAGACTGGGAGAATGGGCGTGCAAGTGGCAGATGAAGTTCAATGTTGACAAGTGCAAAGTGATGCATGTGGGTAAGAGGAACCCGAATTATAGCTACGTCTTGCAAGGTTCCGCGTTAGGAGTTACGGATCAAGAAGGGATCTGGGGTGTCGTCGTCGATGATACGCTGAAACCTTCTGCTCAGTGTGCTGCTGCGGCTAGGAAAGCGAATAGAATGTTGGGTGTTATTAGGAAGGGTATGGAGTCCAGGTGTGCGGATGTTATAATGCCGTTGTATCGCTCCATGGTGCGACCGCACCTGGAGTATTGTGTTCAGTACTGGTCTCCGTATCTCAAAAAAGATATAGTAGAATTGGAAAAGGTACAGCGAAGGGCGACGAAAATGATAGTGGGATGGGACGACTTTCCTATGAAGAGAGGCTGAGAAGGCTAGGGCTTTTCAGCTTGGAGAAGAGACGGCTGAGGGGAGATATGATAGAAGTGTATAAAATAATGAGTGGAATGGATCGGGTGGATGTGAAGCGACTGTTCACGCTATCCAAAAATACTAGGACTAGAGGGCATGAGTTGAAGCTACAGTGTGGTAAATTTAAAACGAATCGGAGAAAATTTTCTTCACCCAACGTGTAATTAGACTCTGGAATTCATTGCCGGAGAACGTGGTACGGGCGGTTAGCTTGACGGAGTTTAAAAGGGGTTAGATAGATTCCTAAAGGACAAGTCCATAGACCGCTATTAAATGGACTTGGAAAAATTCCGCATTTTTAGGTATAACTTGTCTGGAATGTTTTTACGTTTGGGGAGCGTGCCAGGTGCCCTTGACCTGGATTGGCCACTGTCGGTGACAGGATGCTGGGCTAGATGGACCTTTGGTCTTTCCCAGTATGGCACTACTTATGTACTTATGTACTTATGAACCTTTTCTAATTCCACTATGTCTTTCTTTCTTTTTCTTTATTTTTTTGAGATATGGTGACCAGAATTGCACATAGTACTCAAGGTGAGGTAGCATCATGAAGCTGTACAGAGGCAGTGGAGGGATTTTATGTTGCTGTTACTGAAGTTGCTCCAGAATTTGAATATATGTTTGTTTTGTTGTATGACAAATAAGAGATCTGAGACTGATATGTTGCATACAGCTTTTTAATATGGGGTGAGCAAATTCATACTAAACTTATAATTAAACAATGAAATATTTAGGTGTGCTTTGTTCATTGTGAGTTTTAGTGTTCGGTGTGTCACATTCAAGAGCATTGTCAGGTGTGTCACTACAGAATAAAGATTGGGAACTATTGCTCTAGGGTGTATGCCATCCCATCCAGGTGATTTACTAGTCTCTAATTTGTTGATTTGGTTGGGTACATCTTCTAGGTTCACTGAGAGATCTTTCAGTTTCTGAGCGTAGTCACCTTGAAATTCATTTCTGGTACAGGTAGATCTCTTATATCTTCAGTAAAGGCTGAAGCAAATAATTAATTCAGTCTCTGCCATGGCCTTGTCCTTCCCGAGTGCCCCTTTTACTCCTTGGTAATCCAACAGGTCCACAAATTCCCTCAGACTTTCTGCTTCTGATACATGCGAAAAAGTTATTACTATGAAGTTTTGCCTCTGTGGCAAGCTTCACTTCACATTATCTTTTAGCCTTCTTTATCAGTGCTTTGTATCTAACTTGCCAGTGCTTATGTTGCTTCTTTCTTCATTTGGATCTTTTTTCCATTTTTTAAAGGATGTTCTTTTGGCATTAATAGCCTCTTTCACTTCTCCCTTTAACCATGCTGGCTGTCATTTGCTCTTCTTTCTACCTTTATTAATACGTGGATTACATCTGGTCTGGGCTTCCAAGATGGTATTTTTAAGCAACGTCAATTCCTGATTTAAAGTCCTAACCTTAGTGGTGGATTCTTTTAGCTTTTCTTTTCTTTTTTTTTTTTTTTTTTTTTTTTTTTTTAACCATTTTCCTTATTTTATCATAGTTTCCCTTGTGAAAATTAAATGCTGCTACAGTAGATTCCCTTAGTGACTTTACTCCAGTTAAGTTAAATTTTATTACATTATAATCACTGTTTTCCAGTGAACCCAACACTGTTACTTCTCATACTAATGCCCAGATTATCAAAAGTCCTGCACTGTTCTAAACAGTGCTCTGAAAATAGCACTGGAACAGTGTGGGGCTTTACTGCTCCTATGATCAGAGATAACACAGAGGCTAGAGGTCCGTGGAACCACAGACCCCCCCCCCCCTCTGAAAAAGGAAAGCCTTGGTGGCCTTAGTGCTCCCACTGAACCCTCACCCCAAGCCAGCAACGTGGAGGCTGGACGTCCGGTGGACCTCCAGACTCCCCCCTCCCAACAAGTTCACTAACCCCCCCCCCTTACACCCCCCCCCCCAAAAGAAAAGCCCTGGTGGCCCAGTGGGCTGCAAATCAAGCCACCCCCCCCCCCCCCCAACCTGATGGTCTAGAGGCCTTCTTCCCTGCACTTCCTCATACTATTGTTTGAGGAGGAAGTAGTACACTCCGTCCTCTTCAGCGCCGCTTTGAAAATGGAGGCTCCCTGCCCAGTGCATCTTGGGATGTGCTAAGTGGGTCTTCATACCATATAAGGGAGTTTCTCCCTTATATGGTGTGAAGCCCCACCCAGATGTTCCAATTTTTAGTTTTCAACTCGCACAAAATGCCCCCGATACAAAATAATAAAATGTGTTTTGGATAAACACCAGAAAAGCACCACTTCTTGGTACTGTCTCATTCCCCTTAGTTGGGCTTGGCTTGGCTTGTTCACTCCATACAATTTTTGTGCCTTTTTTGTTCTGACAATGCCTATGTGGCAGAAACATACATATTTGATTCCACTGGAGAAAATACCCAGGAAGAGAACGCAAAGAACCCGTAATTTAATGGAAAATTCCTTAGCGTCCCTTCGGACAGGCCCAGTGAGTGACCGATGGGTTGTGCACGCCTTCTAGCAGGTGGAGACTGAGAATTCTGACTCATGAGAGAGAGCCAATAAGAGCCCTTGCCCTGGTTAGAAAGAACCAGTATCCTCAGTCTCCAGCAGGTGGAAGGTAGTGAGCCCTTTTCAGTCTCTCAATTATTACAAAAAAACAAATTGTAGTTAGATTTTCTTTCTTTCCTTCTGTGCACTGGTTTCTTAATCAAATTTGATTCATAAACACCAATGAATAGAAGCCATAATAATATTTGAAATGGTATAAATGATGAAAAGTGGGTGTTACATTTTAGAAATATATGAACTGTTGCATACTTCAGAGTAAAGAAATCTTGTAACATTAAAGCAATCTGTATTCTAGCTGATTTAATACCTAGCGTAAGGTGTTCATTGCGTGGCTCAGTATGCAACTCCACACATCAAACTCCTGCATAATGTTCTACTTTTGAATAATTATATTGACGTATAACTATATTTAGAAGAAATTTGTCCAAAATTCAAACTCAAGACTTAATTTTGAAGTATAGATTTTGTGAGTAAATGTTTGATAGGGTTTTTAGCCCGCCTTTCTTTAAATTGACACGAATTATTTTTTCATGTATAGGCCTTGATATTAAAAGTGAAGCATGCCAGAGATTTTTTCGAGATGGACTAACGATATCTTTTACAAAGATTCTTACGGATGAGGCAGTCAGTGGCTGGAAGTTTGAGATTCATGTAAGTATAGGCTTGTGGTACTAATTATTTCATGCAATCTTTATCAGTAATCCAAACCCAATAATACATGTGTTATTTCTATGTAAATACATACCCAGACACACACTTATTGGACTTTCATACCATTCAACACCGCATAACTGTGTGAATCATATAATCATCTGTCCTTACAACATAGTGATACTTCAAACAGTTCATACTAGGGATATTTCTCCTTTCCTCAGGCCTGAACGGCATGCTATCTCTGTAGACAATTCCTCCTTCCTTAGCGTCTTGACCAGAACCTTGGACTATGCCTGTCAGCCAGCAGATGTGGAGATAGAGATTTTAGAATTCTGGGCTTGATCCTATTAGGACTCTGTGCAGACTCAGATATTCAGTATTTCTTTGTCTCCAGCAGATGGTAAAGGGTGACCATTCAGCTTTTGAACTGATTTGCTGTGGATGCTCCTGGGTTTGCTGGTGTATCCCAGTTGAGGTATCCCCTAATTAGTCTTCAGCTCTGGGAAAAGAATTTTGCCCAATGGCAGTTTTAAAGTGGATCTGAGGGGCTCTCTTAAAGGTAAATTTGAAGTGTGGATGCTCCAGATAAGTTTTTATTTCTGTTTTGTATTGGGAGGAAAATCTTTTGGGTGGCTACTCCCGAGGGAGCTCGGGTTCTGAGCTTTCAAGCTTGATGGAGATTGTGAAAACCCTTTGAGGGCATTTATCTGTACCTTTAAACTGGGTAGGGTATTCCCGAGGGGGTGTCTCCTGTTCAGCTGCCTTAATACTGGTTGTGGTTGGTGTAGCCTCGAGTGTATTCCATGGCATCTAACTTTGAGTTGTTTATGCCACAGCAGTGGGCTTAAGTGATGCTACTGCTGGCATATCTGAGGTAGTTTCCATTTGAGTTCCAGCAGAGATTCTGGAGGGGCATGTTGGATACAGTTGCTGTAGTTGGTTTGCCATCTCCAAGGGGTGTCAGAGATAATAGAGCTGTATTATTCCTTGAACCTGCAGTGGGCTTACATTGATTTGTTCCAGGGGAGGTGGAGTCTCAAAAGTGTGTTCTCAGACAGTGGGACCAGAGCTGGTTAGGCTTCTGCACTGGGCTTGATATCTGATACAACCCGGTGCCTGAGGTGAGCTCTGGATAAATTGTCAAATCCCTGGTGAGCAGCTGGGCACAGTTAGTGTCCTGTAGTTCTGTTTTTCTTATGAGTGTGTATGTTTTAAAAGAAGCCTCTAGAGCCAGTCACACCTCTCACTTCATTGGTGAGAATGTTTTCTGTAACCAGCCTATATTCATTCACAGTTCATGAAGTGGAGTGCAGGAAAGGTCACCATCTTTGTTCTTTTAAGTAGTGGAAATACCTGAGCTTTTGAGCTCTAGCTACGGACTCTAGTTTATCTTTCCATTCCTTTCAGGCCACTTACGTAACAGCACTCTCTTTGTTTACTTTCCTTCTCCAAGCTGATTACAGGAAGTTGTCTTTTTGGGTTTGCTTGAAGGTTAAAAACAAAAATTATATATTATCTCTCCAGGTGGTTTCCCTATGACAGCATGGCTGAATGGGGGGATGTTTATATTTAATCACTCTTGATATACCACACAATTTAAAACAGATCAAGGCAGTGTACACAAAATAGGGAAGAAAGGAACTCCAAATGTCAGATGAGAAAAAGCACATCCACCCAGAATCCAGTCATTTAGGTAATAGCTAGAAGCTAGTGAAGCAGGTGCACTTAGTGTCCTAGGCACCACTGTCCAGCAAAACATCAAATGTGGCCAAAAATAAAACAGAGGGTTCTAGAGGTTATTTGCGATAGGGTTCGCCTTAGAGTTTGCTCGTCCTTTGTCAGACACTTTCATGGAGTCTCCCAGCCGTTCTCTGCTCAAAACCAGGGCTGTCAGGGACATTCTACGCAGACTTCTCGACCTTCAGGCTATTTGTCCAGTTCCTTTGTCAGAGCAGCGTCTAGGACGATACTCCATAAACTTTCTGGTTCCCAAGCAAGAGGATTCCTTCAGGCCAATTTTCGATCTCCAGGATGTCAATTGAGCCCTCAGAGTGCCCTTGTTTCGTATGGAGACTTTGCGGTCGGTCATTGTGGCGGTTGAGACCGGGGAGTTTCTGACATCGCTCGACCTCACAGAAACCTACTTGCATATCCCTACTTGACCGGCACACCAAGGTTTCCTTCAGTTTGCGGTGCTCGGCCAGCATTTTCATTTTTAGGCTCTTCCCTTCGGGCTTGTGACTGCTCCTCGGACGTTTACCAAAGTCATCGTCATAGTAGCTGCAGCACTCAGAATGGAAGGCATTCTAGTCCATCCTTATTTAGACGATTGGTTGATCAGAGCAAAGTTTTACCAGGAGAGCGTTCAGGTGACAGCTCGAGTAGTAGACTTCTTGAAGTCCATAGGTTGGGTAGTCAGTGCACAAAAGATCAGTCTGCAGCCATCTCGGTCATTGGAGTACCTGGGAATCTGTTTTGACACGTTGCAGGGCCGTGGTGTTCTTCCGCCGACTCGTGTCCTCAAACTGCAGTCTGATTCATTTATTGCAGTCACCGAGGCCAGCGGCCAAGGATTATCTTCAGGTCCTGGGTTCCATGGTGGCGTCGATTGAGGCAGTGCCCTGGGCTAGGGCTCACATGAGGCCACTTCAGAGGTCGCTTCTTTGTGGTCGTCCCAGAAGGACTCGCTACATCAGAAATTGTCACTTCCGGCTCAGGTGAAGAGCAGCCTACATTGGTGGCTGCAAGATGCTAGTATGACCAAGGGAATGCCTCTGGATCAGCCCAACTGAAGGGTGGTTACGACAGATGCCAGTCTCCAGGGATGGGGAGCTCACTGTCAGGGACAGTATGCTCAAGGCATGTGGTCTCCTCAGGAGAGATCTTGTTCAATAAATCTATTAGAGACCAGGGCAGTTAGATTAGTAATCCAGACCTTTGTCCATCTGTTAAGGGGCGAGGCAGTCCGCGTGATGTCAGAAAATGCCACCGTGGTGGCTTACATCAATCGGCAAGGAGGAACGAGGAGTCTGCAGTCGGAGCAAGAAGCGTCACAGCTGTTAGTGGTCGGAGGTGCATCTGATGGCGCTGTCAGCGGCTCTTGTGGCAAGAGTTCAAAATGTTCAGGTAGACTTTCTCAGTCGAAACATGCTAGATCCCGGGGAGTGGGCTCTAAGCGATGTGGCGTATCGGGCGGTGGTGAACCGTTGGGGGGGTTCCCCAAGATGGACCTGTTTGCTCCCTGGCCGACCGGTCTTCTTTATGCCTTTCCTCTCTGGCCATTGATAGGGCATCTACTTCAGAGAGTCGAGATGCACAGGGGCAGTCTGATCTTGGTGGCGCTGGATTGGCCCTCAGACCATGGTACGCCGATCTTCAGCAGCTTCTAGTAGAGGATCCATTCAAGCTCCCGGTCAGGCAGGATCTTTTGGCTCAGCTTCGCTCTTGTCGGTGTTCTACCTCTTTGAATTATGTTCGGACCTGGAGGATTTTTGAGGCCTGGTGTGAGGAGCTCGGGATAGCTCTCTTTCATGCATCCGTCTTGCAGATTTTGGATTTTCTGCAGCGTGTTTGACAAAGGCCTTGTTTTGGCTTCTCTTAAAGTGCAGATTGCAGCTCTATCGTTTTCAAGGTCGTGTTCAAGGAAGATTGCTGGCTATCCACCTGGATGTGTTCCGTTTTTAAAGAGGGGTTAACCTCCTGTGTCCTCTGTCTCGCTGTTCTTTTCCCCGCTGGGATCTTAATTTGGTACTCTCGGTTCTTACCAAGCCTCCCTTTGAGCCTTTATCTTCTTGTACTTTGAAGGACTTAACCCTGAAGGCATTGTTTTTAGTGGCTATTGCCTCAGCTAGGAGATTTTCGGAGTTGCAGGCTTTTTCGTGTAGGTCTCCGTTTTTGGAATTCAGCTTGGATCGAGTGTTTTAAGACCAGTTCCTTCTTTTCTGCCCAAGGTATTGACTCATTTTCTTTCATCTCAACCGGTGGTGTTGCCTATTCTAGGTTCTTTTTCCAGGTCAGTGGAGCAGCGTCTCTTGAAGCGTTTGGATGTCAAAAGAGTTCTGAAGCATTATGTCAAGTCTACGGAGGAGATTTGTCAGTCCGATCGTTTGTTTTATTCTCATCGGAGGTTCACGCATAGGGTTTATGGCTTCTGAGCCCACTATTTTTCGTTGGCTTAAGGAAATTATTGCATCAGCTTACCTTTCTGGGAAAGCTATTCCAGAAGGAGTTAAGGCTCACTCTACCAGAGGTCAGGCTACTTCTTGGGCAGAGCGTTGTCTGGTGCCTCCGGAGGACATTTGTATGGCGGCGACTTGGTCTTCTTTGCATTCCTTTTCAAAGCACTATCGATTGTACCTCCTGAGTCATCAGCATGTTGTTTTCGGGGCACACGTTTTGACGGCGGGGCTGTTAGGGTCCCTCCCATAATCTTACTGCTTTGTTACTTCCCATCAGTCACATTCTGGGCCGGTCTGGAGGGACGCTAATGAAGGAGAAATTAGACCTTACCTGCTAATTTGCTTTCCTTTAGTCCCTCCGGACTGGCCCAGATCCCTCCCTTTAGGTATTCTGTGTCTTCAAGAGTTAAGTGATATTGCTTTCTTGGGAGCTGTGTTGCTAGTTTCTGGTTTCATTGTTTAAAAAAAAAAAATCCCCCACAAATTCTATGGTTCAATATGTAACCTTTTGTGCATGATATGCAGGGGCATGTCATTGGTCACATTATTGTTGGTGGCACACACCCTGTGTTGACAATGAGTCGGTGGCTGCTCAGGCTTTCATATGCACAGACCATTTACGTATTGTTTTACTTCCTTCTGCTTTGGTACTTTGTTACTTTCTCTTTCTCTTGTTGCCAAGGGCTCTTATTGGCTCTCTCTAGAGTTACAGTTTTTTTCCTCAGTCTCCACCTGCTGGAAGGTGTGCACAACTCATCAGTCACATTCTGGGCAAGGTTGCCAGGTAGGCGATTTTCCCACCCAATTGGGCGGTTTTCCACGACCCGCGGCGGGAAATTTCTGCCCGCCGCAGGTTGCGGTTTTTTGGGCTTCTTTTTTTTTGAGCCGGGCGGGTTTTTTCTCACCGCTGGCTGCGGTTTTTCGCCCCACGGGGGGCGTGGTTAGTGACGTAGGGGGTGGGGCTGTTGATGTAGGGGGAAGGGTGTTGACGGGGCGGGGCTGTTGACGTAGGGGGAGGGGTGTTGATGTCAGGGGGGGGGCATGGTTTGGGGCTGGAAAATTTTATTACATCTGGCAACACTGATTCTGGGCTGGTCCGGAGGGACTAAAGGAAAGCAAATAAGCAGGTAAGGTCTAATTTCTCCTTTGCTCAGTTGTCACCCTCTTAATTTCAGTGCACCCAGCTAGATCAGTACTCACATGGCATAAGTAAAGGTTTAGTGATTTTTTTTTTTTTTTAAGTCATCAGGTTTCGGCACCTTTTTTGACACTAAGAGGCATATTTTCAAAGCACTTAGACTTACAAAGTTACATGGTAAACTATAGAAATTTGTAAGTCTATATTTATATTTTTGTTACATTTGTACCCCGCGCTTTCCCACTCATGGCAGGCTCAATGCGGCTTACATATTGTATACAGGTACTTATTTGTACCTGGGGCAATGGAGGGTTAAGTGACTTGCCCAGAGTCACAAGGAGCTGCCTGTGCCTGAAGTGGGAATCAAACTCAGTTCCTCAGTTCCCCAGGACCAAAGTCCACCACCCTAACCACTAGGCCACTCCTCCACTCCACTAAATATGTTGAATATGAGCCTCTATGTCACTTGGTAATTTTCAGACTGGTGCATAAAAAGTTCTATATTTTACCATGTAACTTTGTAAGTCTTGTGTTTTGAAAATATGCCTCTTAGGTCCCTTTTTACTAAGCAACGTTACAGCACGTTAACCATGTATGTGCCTACATTATCCATGTAGGCACCTAAATGGTTGGCACTTGCTAAGTTTAGGCGCGCTAAAACCACTAACGCACCTTAGTAAACAAGGCCCTTAGTAAGAATATAGGATGTGGTTTGACGAACCGAAAGCTGAAATATTAAGTATCAAAGCAGAAATACACACAGTACTGGAGGGAAACCAAGCCAATATTAACATCATCAGTCGCAGATTGGAAAAGGCAGAAGAGAAGGTGAAAGAATAGGGACAAGATATAATAGGACTACAGTAACACTGTAATAAGCTGACAAGCATGAAAGAAGAAATCCTCCTAAAAAATTATGGTTTTTATAAATCTTCAATTAAGAGTGCGAGGAATACCTGAAGCAGTGCAGGATGGCAGAAGCATGAGGCTACCAGGTACTTCTTAGCCAGGATCAGGTGACCCTCAGGGGGAGGAATGCTGGCTTCGGCCTAACCCCTGGTAAGCCTTTTCTTGGTTGAGAGGTGCCCAGCTCTCCCACCGGTTGCCTTCTCAGGTGCCGTGGAGGACTTGCAGCTCATCTGCATATCCTCGGAGCCTTCGCCAGAGTGACTCCCAGGTCCGTTCCGATCCTCTCGGGGCCTCTAATAAGTTCTGGGAGAAGAGGATATTTCTCTGGTAAGTGAACAAATTTTGCTTGTGCTTTCGGAACTTGAAGATTGGGGTTTAAAGGAGGAACTGTAAGTTAGTGATAGGCTGATATCCTTAATACTTTAGCAAGTTTTAAATTACGGAAAAACTAAAAAAACACTAAGATGGAGTCAGCAGTCCAGCAGCGAGAGGGGTGCTATCCAGTCTTTTGCATTGAGTGTCACATGTATGATTATCTCCCAATTGGTGAGGTGTCATATGTGTGTGCCCGATGCAAAGAGCTCCTAGCTCTCAGAGAACATGTCCGTTCTCTTGAGGCTAGAGTAGCAGACTTGATGGAGCTGAGGGAGACAGAGAGGTACATAGAGGAGACCTACAGGGATGTTGTAGAGAAGTCCCACCTCCAGTCAGGTAGCCCCTGTGCTACCTTGGAGGAGGGAGGTCTCCTAGAAGGAGAGCATCACCCTGGTGAAGTAGGAAGTACTCCTGTAGCCAGGACCTGCCCACCAGGGGATGTATTATCCTTTCGCACCGAGGATATATCTCCAAATGTTGCCCGGGAGGGAAAGGTTAGGACAGCTGTTGTACTTGGTGATTCGATCATTAGGCATATAGATAGCTGGGTGGCTGGTGGACGTGAGGATCGCCTGGTGGACTTGCCTGCCTGGTGCGAAGGTGGCGGACCTCACGCGTCACCTAGATAGGATTTTATATAGTGCTGGGGAGGAGACGGCTGTCTTGGTACATGTGGGTACTAATGACATAGGAAAATGTGGGAGAGAGGTTCTGGAAGCAAAATTTAGGCTCTTAGGTAGAAAGCTGAAATCCAGATCCTCCAGGGTAGCATTTTCTGAAATGCTACCTGTGCCACGCGCAGGGCCCAAGAGACAGGCAGAGCTCCAGAGTCTCAATGCGTGGATGAGACGATGGTGCAGGGAGGAGGGCTTTAGATTTGTTAGGAACTGGGCAACATTCTGGGTAAGGGGGAGCCTATTCCGAAAGGATGGGCTCCATCTTAACCAGAGTGGGACCAGGCTGCTGGCATCGGCGTTTAAGAAGGAGATAGAGCAGCTTTTAAACTAGAAATGGGGGGAAGGCCGACAGTCGCTCAAAAGAGCATGGTTCGGGATAAGGTATCTTTCAAAGATATCACCATAACAGGGAAGATAGAGTATCCTGATAGTGAGGTTGCAAAAGAGATTGTAGTAGATCGGGTATCTTTAAATAACAATAAAAATCAGACAAAAGATTGCCAATTAATACTGTCAAGTACTAAGCATGATGTACTTAGGAACAACAAACATAGTTTGAAATGTCTATATGCGAATGCCAGGAGCCTAAGAAATAAGATGGGGGAGTTGGAATATATTGCACTAAATGAAAAATTAGATATAATAGGCATCTCTGAGACCTGGTGGAAGGAGGATAACCAGTGGGACACTGTCATACCGGGGTACAAATTATATCGTAGTGATAGGGTGAATCGGATTGGTGGAGGGGTAGCATTGTATATTAACGAGAGCCTTGAATCAAATAGATTGAAAATTCTGCAGGAAACAAAACACTCCTTGGAATCACTGTGGATTGAAATTCCATGTGCAAAGGGGAAAAGGATAGTGATAGGAGTGTACTACCGTCCGCCTGGCCAGGACGAACAGACGGATGCGGAAATGTTAAAGGAAATCAGGGACGCAAACAAACTGGGCAACACAATAATAATGGGGGATTTCAATTACCCGCATATAGACTGGGTTAATGTAACATCTGTACACGCAAGGGACATAGGATTTCTTGATGAAATCAAGGACAGCTTCATGGAACAGCTAGTTCAGGAGCCGACAAGAGAAGGAAAAATACTAGACTTAGTCCTTAGTGGTGCTCATGATCTAGTGCAGGGGGTAACGATACGAGGGCCGCTTGATAACAGTGATCATAATATGATCGGTTTTGATATTGGCATTGAAGGAAGTGAAACTAGGAAATCAAGTACGCTAGCGTTTAACTATAGAAAAGGTGATTACGACAAAATGAGAAAAATGGTGAAAAAAAGACTGAAAGGAGCAGCTCGCAGAGTAAAAAACTTGCATCAGGCGTGGATGCTGTTTAAAAACACCATCCTGGAGGTTCAGGACAAATATATTCCACGTATTAGAAAAAAGGGAAAAAAGACTAAACGTCAGCCGGCGTGGCTAAACAGTAAGATAAAGGAAATCATTAGAGCCAAAAAACAATCCTTCAGAAGTGGAGAAGAGAACCAACTGAAAGTAACAGGATAGATCATAAGGAATGCCAAGCCAAATGCAAAGCGGAGATAAGGAGGGCAAAAAAGGACTTTGAGAAGAAATTAGCGTTGGAAGCAAAAATACATAGTAAAAATTTTTTTAGATACATTAAAAGCAGGAAACCGGCCAAAGAGTCGGTTGGGCCGCTGGACGAAAATGGTGTTAAAGGGGCGATCAAGGAGGACAAAGCCGTAGCGGAGAAATTAAATGAATTCTTTGCTTCGGTCTTCACCGAGGAGGATTTGGGGGGGACACCGGTGCCGGAAAGAATATTTGAAGCGGGGGAGTCGGAGAAACTAAACAAATTCTCTGTAACCTTGGAGGATGTAATGGGTCAGTTCAGCAAGCTGAACAGTAGTAAATCACCGGGACCTGATGGTATTCATCCCAGAGTATTAATAGAACTAAAAATGAACTTGCGGAGCTACTGTTAGAAATATGCAATCTGTCCCTAAAATCGAGTGTAGTACCGGAAGACTGGAGGGTAGCCAATGTTACTCCGATTTTTAAGAAGGGTTCCAGAGGAGATCCGGGAAATTATAGACCGGTGAGTCTGACGTCGGTGCCGGGGAAGATGGTGGAGGCTATTATTAAGAATAAAATTGCAGAGCATATACAAAAACATGGACTGATGAGACAAAGTCAGCACGGATTTAGTGAAGGGAAGTCTTGCCTCACCAATCTAATGCATTTTTTTGAGGGGGTAAGCAAACATGTGGACAATGGGGAGCCGGTTGATATTGTATATCTGGATTTTCAGAAGGCGTTTGACAAAGTGCCGCACGAAAGACTCCTGAAGAAATTGCAGAGTCATGGAATCGGAGGTAGGGTATTATTATGGATTAAGAACTGGTTGAAGATAGGAAGCAGAGAGTAGGATTGCGTGGCCAGTATTCTCAGTGGAGGAGGGTAGTTAGTGGGGTCCCGCAGGGGTCTGTGCTGGGTCCGTTGCTTTTTAATGTATTTATAAATGACCTAGAGATGGGAATAACTAGTGAGGTAATTAAATTCGCCGATGACACAATTATTCAGGGTCGTCAAGTCGCAGGAGGAATGTGAACGATTACAGGAGGACCTTGCGAGACTGGGAGAATGGGCGTGCAAGTGGCAGATGAAGTTCAATGTTGACAAGTGCAAAGTGATGCATGTGGGTAAGAGGAACCCGAATTATAGCTACGTCTTGCAAGGTTCCGCGTTAGGAGTTACGGATCAAGAAAGGGATCTGGGTGTCGTCGTCGATGATACGCTGAAACCTTCTGCTCAGTGTGCTGCTGCGGCTAGGAAAGCGAATAGAATGTTGGGTGTTATTAGGAAGGGTATGGAGTCCAGGTGTGCGGATGTTATAATGCCGTTGTATCGCTCCATGGTGCGACCGCACCTGGAGTATTGTGTTCAGTACTGGTCTCCGTATCTCAAAAAAGATATAGTAGAATTGGAAAAGGTACAGCGAAGGGCGACGAAAATGATAGTGGGGATGGGACGACTTTCCTATGAAGAGAGGCTGAGAAGGCTAGGGCTTTTCAGCTTGGAGAAGAGACGGCTGAGGGGAGATATGATAGAAGTGTATAAAATAATGAGTGGAATGGATCGGGTGGATGTGAAGCGACTGTTCACGCTATCCAAAAATACTAGGACTAGAGGGCATGAGTTGAAGCTACAGTGTGGTAAATTTAAAACGAATCGGAGAAAATTTTTCTTCACCCAACGTGTAATTAGACTCTGGAATTCGTTGCCGGAGAACGTGGTACGGGCGGTTAGCTTGACGGAGTTTAAAAAGGGGTTAGATAGATTCCTAAAGGACAAGTCCATAGACCGCTATTAAATGGACTTGGAAAAATTCCTCATTTTTAGGTATAACTTGTCTGGAATGTTTTTACGTTTGGGGAGCGTGCCAGGTGCCCTTGACCTGGATTGGCCACTGTCGGTGACAGGATGCTGGGCTAGATGGACCTTTGGTCTTTCCCAGTATGGCACTACTTATGTACTTATGTACTTATGTAAAATGCAGTGTGTGCCATGAATGCCTCCTAGCTACTGAGATGAACACTGAGCTGTGTAAGATTGAACTTGAGCTAGCCCAACAAGTCCTCTGCCCTAGAGACAGCAATAGGAGGAGATCATTGCATGTTTCCTCCACTTTCCTATTAAAGGAAAAAATTTTGCAAGCTGCTATGCAAGTTGGCCATATTGAGTGGGAAGGAAGCTGTGTCTGCAGACATATTGCCTACTACATTGGGCAAGAAGAAAGAAATTAAAGATATAACTAAGTATCTCAGAGAGGACAATGTGGTTATGCCTGTTTGAACTAGCCTTCAGTGCTGGGCAAGAAAGTTTGCTGGCTGGAGAGGAGCTTCACTCAGCCACCTTTTAATTTGCTGATATCGCTTTCTTCTCTGTCTGAGATGTAACACCTTCACAAAAACTGCAGTTTGAGTATGTATCTATCAGTTTGTGTTCAAATATTTTTCTAACTGGGGTCATAGACTAATTTCATCATCAGATAAAAATTGTCGTTTGGGGGAACTGATGTCATTTATTTGTGCTGAGAATTTATTTCTTGTAATTTATGTACATGTTTCTAAACACAGCTTTGTTTTCCTTCTAAACAGAGGTGTATAATCAACAACACGCACCGACTAGTGGAACTGTGTGTAGCCAAACTTTCCCAAGATTGGTTTCCTCTTCTTGAGCTTCTTGCTATGGCCTTAAATCCTCATTGCAAATTTCATATCTACAATGGTACTCGCCCATCAGAGACCGTTCCTGCAGGGGTGCAGCTGGGTGAAGATGAACTTTATGCCCGCCTTCCAGATCCACGATCACCAAAAGTGAGTCTTTGATGTAATTTTGAATTGGAAATTATCTTAGGAGCATGGCAGTTTGATACTTGTATAGCCACTACTTGACCCTTTATTTAAATCAGTGGTTTTCAACCTTTTTCATCTCACAGCACTATTTAAAGAACATACCGCTGAAATCTAACCCATATCCGCCTATCTTCTAAGATCCATTCCATCCCCACCTATCCCTGCAAGTAATCATCTCCATCCCCACCTGTACTTGTAATCTTCAGAAGTAGTTATTTCATTTAATTATGCTACTGGAATACATTAGAGCACCGCTATACCTGCTACTGGGAAACTGGAACAAGGTGGATTGTTAAGGATTCCTACACAGGCACCACATGCCAGCAGAATCTTTTACCTCAGTTGGAGATGCAGAACCTGATCACCTGATACAAAATAGGGAGCCACAGAATGCATGCAAAGAAAAACTGAAAGCAAAGATAGAGGACTCTGCATGTCGTGCAGCACCGGAGACATAGAAAGAAATGCAGTGCAAAATAAAGCCAACACATGTACATGCTCAACACCAACATAATTCAGTCACTAAACTGAAAATAAAATAATTTTTCCTACCTTTGTAGTCTGGTGATATTATTCCAGTCATCTTGTTCCCAATCTTTGGTTCTACTTTACTCTGTCTGTGCTCTTAACTTCATTTGGTATTTCTTTTTTCACCTCCTGCCCTATGTCTATCTGGCACTGATTTTTCATGTTCATCTTTCTTGTTTCTGTGCCGCCTCCTCAAATCTATCTTGTTTCTTTTCTCTCTACCTTTCATGTGCAGCCTGTCTCCCCTCTTCCCGTTCCTTTATGTGCAACATTTCACTCATTTTCCTCTGTGGTATTCTGTCTTCCTCCCCACCCCTGTTCCCTTCCGTAGGTCCAATATCTTTCTTATCTTCCACTCCTCTGGCTTCTCGCTCCTGTCCACTGCGATTCTACAATTTTGCAGTTATCAGCAGCATTAGAACAGGTCTTCCTCTAGCTGTCCGGAGGCTTTCCCTCTGCTGCACCCCTCCCACTTGGCAAAAGGAAGTTGCATCAGAAGGAAGGACCCTGGGGCTGGCTGGAGGAAGGCCTGTTTTAATAACTACTGGCATCTGCAAAGTTTGTAGAATTGTGGCGGAGAAGAGAGAGACCCAAGGGGTGAGAGGAGGAAGATAGTGAGAAGACGCCAGTTACCTGGAGGGGATGCCATTGGATTCCATGGCACATTGGTTGAAAAATGCTGATTTAAATGAATTGCAATTTTTGAGTTACCAGCTAGCACCCACAATCATAAACATATTTTTAACTTCATTTTCTCCAAGGACAAGTAGGATAGCTGACTCTGACAACATAGGTGGCATCATCGATGGAGCCAGGGTGTGAAAGCTGCTTCAGCTTAGTATATCTAGAAGCTTTGAATCACTTCACCACACATGTGCACAACTTCCCTCCTGTTGCATTTGTTGTATAGGGCCATCTCATTCTGTTTTTCTCTGGAGGCAATCAGACTCGTGCCACCAGAGCTCGCCTTAATACTTTTCTCTCTTCTTTTTTTGTTATAAATTGCATTTTGTAAGTTTTCTCATGTCTTGTCACTTTCATGTGGTCCTTTTTTTCTTTCCTTTTAGCGTCTTAGGTTTACCTGTTGAGTTCCTGCCAAAATTAGAGGTCCTTACTTAAATGTATCCTGAAGTTAAACATGAATTCATACTTCCCAGTTAATACATTTGAATGTTTTCTTTGATCTGTTACTAGTACAGTATAAGGGTAGTGATTGAAATATCTTGTTGTTGAAAAAAAGCAATTCCTTAGCGTTAGCAGCAGATGAATCCAGAGACTAGTGGGTTGTGTCCATCTACCAGGAGGTGGAGATAGAGAGCACCAAACTGAAGTGCTATATGAGACGACATGCTCGAGCCCAGTCAGTATTCTCTATCTCCAGCAGGTGGATGGACGTCTCCCAGTCTTCTGACTTTTGGCTGCTGGCTTCTGTTCTGGCAGTAGTTCAGTGTAGCCTTTAGGGGGTATACCTGATCTCTCCCCCACTCTATTCCTCTCTCTTGCCTTTCCTGCTTTCTCCTTCCCCATTAACAACAAAAAAAGTGCCTTGCAGGGTTTGCAGTCAATGTTCAGTTCCTGTCTGTATCACTGGCTAGGATGGGAGGTGTCGCAAGACTTTGGGCGCAAGAGAGAGTGGAAGGTTTTATTGCTTCATTGAGCCTGCATCAGCAAGTGCTGAATGAGGTCCCCCCCCCCCCTTGCAGCTTCATTTGTTAAAAAAACAAACAAAAAAACGGCATGGCTGCAGAATTAGTTAAGCGCTGCTTCCTCTGTAGTAAGTCGAGAGCAGCTTTGGGTCAGTGCCAGGGTGGTTGTATTGACTCACAGGGCTGGAATTGGCAGTTTCCTGCGCATCTGAGGCCTGAGAGGAGTCTTTGGCTGAGGGGCACTTCGCGCCAGTGGCCATCTTGCAGTGTGAGTTGGAGACTAATGGATATTTGCTGAAGCAATCTGGCCAGGCTACCAGTGCTACTGGTTTTGGGGGCTTCTTTGGATCAAACTTCGCTGAGCACTGCGCCACTACTTGCTGTGGACCCTGCCCCAAAGAGGCAATGACATGCCTCCATTTCTGAAGGGGGATCCCTGGCCCTCTATCTCCGTTATCAGAGGCAGGTTTTTCCGGGATCCAGTCTGCCATGCAGGAACACTTGGAGTTGGAAGACGGTGAGCTGCCACAGGAGGAAATCGATGATCCCGTGGCAGTGAGGGTTTTCCAAAAGGAGGAACTTCCTCCTTTTATTCAAGGCTCTGCAGCAGGCTCTAAATATTGAATCCTTGGACCCCCTCCACTCCTGCAATTACTCACCCTAAGATGGCCAGCACTCGAAAACCGCCTAGATCTTTTCCAGTGCATGAAGCTATGCACAAGATCATATCTGATTAGTTGGAGACACCTACTGCCTCATTGCAGGTGGCCAAGGCTATGGGTAGGCTTATCCTTTAGGCTCGGTGCTGGATAAGATTCGGCTGCCTAAAGTGGGATGCCTTGGTGACAGTGGTCACCAAGAAGACCACCCTTCCGGTAGGGGGGGGAGTGACCCAAAAGAATATCTACATAGAAAGCTGAAGTGCCTCTTTTTGCAAGCGGCTATCTGTAGCTCTTATGCTGCTCGGGCATTCCTTAGTTGGGTACAGCAGTTTGCTGATGACCTTCAGGCCTTCAAGGTTTCTATGCCTTGTCAATTGCCAGATGTGGAATTGGGGCTGGCATGTCTAGCGGATTTGTTGTATGATTTGATACCCGCTTCAGCTAAGCAAATGTCTGTGGCAGTCACCACAAGGCGATTGTTATGGCTGCATCACTGGGCAGCAGACTTCGCTTCTAAGCAGAGTCTAGTGAAGTTGCCTTTCAAGGGCAAACTCTTGTTTGGGGAGGACCTGGAGAAATTGGTTAAGGATCTGGGCTATTCCAAGTCTCCGCACTTACCTGAGGAAAAGGCTAAGCCCTCCCCTTGGTCCATTTCCATGTGTTTCTGGTTCTGGGACACACGGCGGTATCGACCGGGGCTGTCAGCTAAGGCCCTGCAATTGCGCTATTCCAGTAAACAGTCCTTTTGGACTGATAAGCAGGCCTCAGTGTCCACAACCTGGCCTTCTTCCAGTTCCCATCCTGCTCAATGATGGGGCATGGGATCTGTCCTCGGCTCTGATTGGGGGGGGGGGGGGCGACTGTCCCTGTTTCTCAATGAGTGACCCACATTACTACGAATCAGTGGGTCCTAGACATTATTCGAGATGGTTGCAAGTTGGATTTTGCAGTTCCCATTGCAGATTTTTTCTTGGAATTCCCGTGTGGCAACTTGGGAAAGCGAGCAGTGATTTGTTCCACCCTCTGGAATTTGCTGGAGTTGGGAGCCGTTGTTCTGGTTCCTCTGGAAGAGCAGAGAACGTGCCGTTACTCTATTTACTTTGTGGTGCCCAAACACAAATGGGATGCCTTCCAAGCGGTTCTTGACCTCATAAGAGTCAACAAGTTTCTAAAGGTACAGCACTTTAGGATGGAGACTGAGGTCTGTTCTATTGGCAGTACAGTCCAGCAAGTTTCTCACATCCTTGGATCTCAAGGAAGCATGTTTCACATTCTCATATGGCCTCCGCATTGAAAGTTTCTTCGGTTTGCCTTGCTTGGGAGGTACTTTCAGTTCCAGACACTACCGTTTGGGCTGGCCATGGCTTCTCGCTCATTCTTCAAAGTCATGGTGGTAGTAGCTGCCTTCTTAGGGATGAACACGGATGCCCTGTTTCCATATCGCGATGATTGGCTCATACGGGCTTTGTTGGCCCAGGAGAGTGGTCAGGCAACTTCTCACATCATCTCGGTGTTACAGTTGGGATGGACCATCAATTTTCTGAAGAGCTAGCTAGTACCCACTTATGCTGTGGAGTATTTGGGTGTTCAGTTTTGACACGGCACAGAGCAGAGTGTTCTTGGCAGAACACCGGTGTGTCAAGTTACAGGCGCAGATTTGGGTTCTGCTTCAGTCAACCTGTCCTCATGTATGGGATTACGTTCAGACATTGGGGTCAATGGCGACAACCTTGGACGTTGTACCATGGGCTTGAGCACGCATGCATCTGTAGCAGCAGACTCTCTTGAGCCGTTGGTCCCTGATGTCCCAAGATTAAGATTTATTGCTGTGCTGGACAGGCACAGCCCGCCAGAGCATGCAGTGGTGGTTGCAGAAGTCCTGTATGGTGCGGTCTCCCGCTATCGACCTCCCCTTGTGGATAGTCGTCATGATGGATGCGAGCCTCTCAGGGTGGGGGTATCCTTTTCTGGGCGTTTGGTCCTCGGAGGTGGCGCAATGGTCAATCAGTCAGCTTGAGCTTCTAGTGGTCTGGTTGGCTCTACTTGAGTTTTTCACTCTCTAATGATGGACAAGACAAGCCAGTTGGGGTTCTCTCTGACAACATGGCAGTAGTAGCCTACATCAGCCATCCAGATGGCACACACAGTGCGACTCTGGCACACAAAGCTAAGCTGCTGCTCCGGCACACAAAGCTAAGCTGCTGCTCCAGTGGGCGGAAGCACATCTTCAGCTACTATCAGCAGCACATATATCTGGAGATCAGAATGTCCAGGCAGATTATCTGAGCAGGCATGGCATTAGACCAGTGAGAATGGGAGCTGGTGGAGTTGGTGTTTTGCCTGATCACCTGTAAGTGGTGAACACCAGCCATGGATCTTATGGCAACTCAGTGGAATTCCAAGGCTCCTTGATTATTCAGCAGAAAAAGGGAGTACAGTGTGCAGGGCATCAATGTGCTTATCCAGCCCTGGCCAGTGGACGTTCATGTTCTCTCCTTGGCTGGTGATAGGGTTCTCCTCAGAGTTCTGAGGCATCTGGGTTGGATGATTCTCGTAACACCGGATAGACCGCATCAACCTTGGTATGCAGATCTCTTTCAATTGAAAGTGGATAAGCCGTTTCCACTGCCCCTGCTTCCCGACCTGCTAATTCAAGGTCTGGTTCAAATGGAGGATCCCTTCCGCTTTGGTCTTATGGCCTGGCTCTTGAGCGGGCAAAGCTAAGAAAGAAAGGGTGTTCTCCAGAGGTGATGGCTACTCTTCGTCAAGAGAACAAGTGCTATACTTCCATGGCTTATGCGCAGATTTGGCAGTCCTGGTGTGCGAATAGAGTGATCTCCCTATTCAGGCATCTCTTCTGCACTTTTTGGCTTTTCTGCAGGATGGCCTGAAGTGCGTGTGGTCTTGCTTACAGTTGTTTGCGTGTTCAGGTTGCGACTCTGGCTTGTTATAGAGGCCATCTGCTTCATTCCTCAGTAGCCTCCCACCCGGATGTTCTTCGTTTCTTGAAGGGAGTGAGTCGCCTTAGCCTCTGGTACATTCCCTCTGTCTGCAGTGGAATCTTAATTTGACCCTGCGGGTCCTACAAAGAGCACCCTTTGAGCCATTGTGGCATGCTTTCTTAAAAGATCTCACACTGAAGGCTGTTTTCCTTGTCACCATCTCTTCGGTGCGCCGGGTTTCAGAACTTGAGGCATTGACATGTTGAGAGCCTTTTCTCCGTTTCTCATCGGAAGGGATTACAGTGCAAACAGTTCCTTCTTTTCTTCCTAAGATAGTGTACTCCTTTCACTTAAATTAGCCGTGGTTTTTGCCAGCCTTTTCGGAAGAGGCTTGCTCTCAGGATTTTCATTCTCTTCATCTTCTAGATGTTCGCCAGGTTCTTTGTCGCTGTTTGGAAGCGACTAATAAGCTCTGTCGATCAGATCATTTGTTTGTTCTCGCAGATCCCCGCAAGGGCGAGGCAGCATCGAAGGCAACTATGTCCGCAGGATCAAGGAAGCAATTGCTTCAGCTTACTTACTGGAAGGTAAGGCTGTTCCGGACCATTTTCAAGCACATGCTACTTGGGCAGTCACATCTTCTTGGGCAGAGGCACATCTACTGTCCTTGGAGGCCATTTGCTGGGTGGCGACATGGTCGTTGGTCTATACTTTGGGCATTATTGTTTGGATGTCGGTCCTTTCTGCGGGAGCTTCAGGTTCCCAACCTACTTGAGGACTACGTTGCTTCATCCCACTAGTCTCTGGATTTATCTGCTGCTGATGCTAAGGAATGAAAAACTATGTCTTGCATGATTTTCTTTCCTTTAGTTGCAGCAGATGAATCCAGAGGCCCTCTCTTTTCTGTTTGAGTTTTTCCTGCTTGACAGGGGTTGCTCATTGTAGATTTTTGTGGTTGTTGCAGAGTTACATCAGGGAGTTCTGTGATCAGCTGTTGATCTCTTCTCATGGGGAAGGAGAAATGTTACTCTATTGCTCTTTTCTTCTGCTGTTTCCTTCTGTTTTGTGATGCGAATACCGACTGGACCAGGAGCATGATGTCCCATATAGCACTTCAGTTCGGTGTTCTCTATCTCCACCTACTTGTAGATGGACACAACCCACTAGTCTCTGGATTCATCTGCTGCGGCTAAAGGAAATAGAATTATCAGGTAAGACAATTCTTTGTTAACTGTAGACATATTTCCTTTCCTTCACGCCAGAAGCCCACAGAATAAGTTTTATATTTTATATTTTTAGAGAGAGACAGAGATCTCAGCCATCTGTTCACTTTTTTTACACTGTAATGATGATGGTTGCCATTTAAGTAGAGATCACATTTGATCTAAAGGAGCTGAAGGAGAACTAACAGTTTCTCATGTGGTGCCATGTCTCTGCTCACTGGTGTGTGCCAGTGACATCTTCCCACCATTTTCTCTCTCAGCCCCTCTTACCTTGCCATCGGCATCCTCTAGTCCCAGAGCCCTTTCTCCTCCTAGAAGCACATGATCCTGCTTGAGAGTCCACCCCCAATAAACAGGCCCATCCCCTTGTCACTCTTCCCTTCCATACTAATCTTCCTACTCTGATCTCCCATTCACCTTACTTGGAGGCTATGGGGTCCAGAGTTGCACAGGCTGACAGGTTAGTATGTCTCCATTCTTTCTGTGTCGTTTGGGTAGGTGCCACAGGACAGGAGCTGGCTATCTGCATGCATTATATTTTCCACTTCAAGTCCTGCCATTACTGTATCTCCTGTGCATTGGAAAATTCTGCACCTGTGTTATGTATGTATTTTATTTATTTGGGTTTTGCTCACACCTTTTTCAGTAGTAGCTCACAGTGAGTTACATTCAGGTCCCATTGTCCTGTTCCTCAAATCTTAATCTTCTGTTGCTGATTATAGAGCACATTGTTGGTGCTGGTATTCGATGCATTCAGAATGTGGTGCTGGATGTTGTCTGTGGGACATCCTTGAACAGGTTGCTGGCTTCCTTTCCTGTTGCTTAGATTCATCCCATGTTCTCTCACCTCCCCCAAAAGAAGTAGCCTTTGGGGACTTCTAGTGGGTCTAATGTCTCTGCTTCTATAACTTTGTTTTATATTATTATTACTGTTAGTGAAGTATTTACTGGTGTGTGGTTTTGTTTTTGTTTTTTTAGGGTTGGCTTGTAGATCTCATCAACAAATTCGGCACGTTAAATGGGTTTCAGATCCTGCACGATCGCTTTATGAGTGGGTCAGCACTGAATGTTCAAATAATAGCAGCACTCATCAAGTATGATCTTAACTATTTTTCTGATTTAGTACCTTTTAAGTGTCTTTATATACTAAAGTAACAGTCTGTTCTATCATTGTCCTGTTCCTCAAATCTTAGAATGCCTAGAATACTTGATGTATATTAAAGCTCCAGATTTCTAATCGGATTGATTGTTTTCTAAAATATGTAAAGAGATCCTGTGCCACCAGATTTGTACGCTAGACTGAAGGCCATGGAAAGTCTTTCCAGATTGTCTTGATGATTTTTGCTGTTGGCACAAAATTAGTTACCACCAAATGGTAAATGCTGGATTATGCCTTTACTGTATAAGGTCTTATTTTATTACCATTATTCTAGATAGTGGTCTGCTAATGGTCATTTACCTAGTTACCTGAAAATAGTACATTATATAGAAGCATAAAGGACTAAAGTGATATGTGTGATAACAATAATGTCCTTTTCTGTTTGCTCATTTGCAGACCATTTGGCCAGTGCTATGATTTCTTAACGCTGCACACGGTGAAGAAGTATTTCCTTCCAATTATAGAAATGGTTCCACAGTTCCTAGAGAATTTAACTGATGATGAACTGAAAAAAGAAGCAAAGAATGAAGCCAAAAATGATGCTCTTTCTATGATAATCAAATCTCTGAAGAACTTAGCTTCCAGAGTCCCAGGGCAAGAAGAAACTGTTAAGAACTTAGAAATATTCAGATTAAAAATGATTCTTAGGTAAGATGTTTGTTTTCTTAAGAGCTCAATGTTTATCATAATTCAGCACTGCAGGAAAAAAAAACAATAACAATGCACACAATACAATATACACTAACAGAACAGTACATTCAATTAAGGAATTATCAGACACCATTAAGAAATTATTCACTGTGGTATCAGTCCAGAATAACTACAGCTAGTTACAATTACCAGGCAGGAAGGAAACAGTGGAAGTAGACAGACTAAAAAAAAAAAAGCCAGCTTATCAAGTAATTAGAAGTGTGAAGACCAGCACTTCCCAAACTGGGGTCACATAACCTACGTTTGAGGTCACAACATAGGTAGGCTCTTCATAGGTGTATTGGAGAAACATAAACCAAAGAAGGCGAACCACCCTCCATGAAGCCAAAAGAAATAAAGAGTAGAGATGGACCATGGTTTTCCAACAAAGGGGAAGAGTCACTAGAGGCAAAATGTCAAAAATATTTCTCTGAGGACAAGCAGGCCATGTCATACATATGGGTAACGTTATCCATGTCAGTCCATGCAAAACGCTTCTATAGCGTATAAGTACATAAGTATTGCCATACTGGGACAGATCGAAGGTCCATCAAGCCCAGCATCCTGTTTCCAACAGTGGCCAATCCAGGTCACAAGTACCTGGTAAGATCCCAAAACGATACAATACGTTTTATGCTGCTTATTCTAGAAATAAGCAGTGTGTTTTCCCCAAGTCCTTTTTAATTATTATTAAAAAGGACTTGGGGAAAATACACTGCTTATGTCTATGGACTTTTTCTTTAGGAAGCCATTCAGACCTTTTTTTTAAACCCCGCTAAGCTATCTTCTTTTACTACATTGGCAGCGAATTCCAGAGTTTAATTACGTGTTGAGTGAAGAAATATTTTCTCCAATTTGTTTTAAATTTACCACTTAGTAGCTTCATTGCATGCCCCTAGACCGCGCACCAGCACATGTGCGATTGCCTTCCCACCTGCTGCGAGAGCGTAGGTTCAGCAGTCTCTCTTTATCTTCTGTGAGGATAGAACACACTGTTGGCGGCTCCTCCTCACATTGTCTGGGTATGTTGCTGCTTTTTTTTAATTTTAAGAAGTTTTTATTGAAAGTTTAAAAACAATAACAAGCATATGCAAGAATTGCAGAACAAATGCGAGCTGTATACATGTTCTTAAGCATACAACCGTAATCCCCAAGATCGTTCTACAAGTACAGCTCATCGTTAACACATTATGTACTTATAACATTTTGAAAGATTTTATCTTACCCCATCTTCAAACAAAACCCTCCCACATGCCCCCTCCAGAAAAAACCCAGCCCCACCTACCCACCCGCCCACACCACAGACCCCCCAGCCTCCCCCCCCCCCCCCAATAAACAGGATCTCCAAACTCACCTAACAAGAACAGCTCTGCAGAAATGTGTCCCATATTGCTTCTCATTTAACGGTGTAACATCGTATTGCCTAAAGCCGCTCCGTTTCACAGATATACCAAAGTTTATTGAGCCATTTTGTCAAAGGGGGTACCCTGGGATCCTTCCAGTGCGCAGCCAAAATCACTCTGGCCGCAGACATAGCATGTCTAACCAGCAGAGCTTGAGTTTTAGAAAGACCCCTGGGCTTCACTGGAAACAAAAAAATACTTGGGGGACCACGGTATAGGCTTGGCCAGCCATCTCTGAATTCTAGAACTAACAGCTTTCCAAAAAGCCTGTGCCTTAACACATGTCGACCAAATATGACCCAGTGTACCTCTCTGTCCACACCCCCTCCAATATAGAGGGGAAGTGGTTGGAAACATTTGATGTAACTGAACTGGAGTGAGGTACCACTGGTACAAGACTTTGACAGCATTTTGTTTAACAGGGACGGAAATAGACACCTTTATTATATTATTCTCAATAAGATTCCAGTCATCTCCCAGCTCCAATCTTATCCAAACAAGACTGAAGGCCTGAAAGGTCTGGGTGGGAGGGGCACTGTGGGAAGACCCAACAAGATATCATCCACATTGATATGAAATTTCACAGACATAGATTGGATGAGTGACACTAGGGGACTCAGGAATATGTTGACGAGAATCAGAGAGGGAAGACCCCTGAGGGACACCGCAAGGCAGAGGGATAGGTGAAGAAGAGGAGTGGATGAGCCGAACAGAGAAATGATGATCCCTGAAGAAGGATGAAAACCAGGCTGAGATTGCACCAGAGATCCCCAAGATGGGGATAAGAAGGGAATGACTGACCAAATCAAAAACCAAACTGAGGTCCAGATATAGAAGAAGAGTGCGTTTGCCTCTGTCAAGAGCTGAATGTAGATCGCTCTGAAGGGCAGCAAGAGTGGCCCATCGAAACTCAGACTGGAAGGGGTGGAGCACATACAGAGAATCTAAATGCTGATTGAGTTGAGTGAGTACCACCCATTCAGCTAGCTTTGAAAGAAATGGCAATTAGAAATAGGCCTATAAGTAAAGATCTGGCAGAGTTCTTTCTTAATAATTCTTCTACCATGTATGTACGCACTTGAATGTAAAACCATGTGCAACTTTGTAGACCGGAAATGGCAAGCGCCACTACGGCAAATGTAAGCCACATTGAGCCTGCAAATAGGTGGAAAAACGTGGGATACAAATGCTACAAATAAAATAAATAAAAATAATAATCTTAACCAAAGCCGATTTCCAGGCAGCTGGAACAGAACCAGAAGTCAGGCTATTAGTGACCATAGAAAAAACTAAGGGGAACAAACGAAGAGAGTTAATGTGGATGGAACCAAGTCAAGCAAGCAAGTAGCCTTATGGACAAAGGAGAACAGCTCCTTGAGGGCAATGAGAGAAGGAAGCTGGAAATGAGACCGGATACCAGGAATGGGGGAAGCGAGAGGAGAAGGCTGCAGGAACAGATGTTTGAATCTCTGAGAGCTTTAGAATATAAATAAAGACGGTTTACTTTTTATAAGGTTTGCCTCTTGTTTCTACCACATTGGATTTGGTGGACTGCTTGCCTTTTTTGCTTTCTCACATATATTTATTTATGTTTTTGAATAGATGTGAGAAAGCAAAAAAGGCAAGCAGTCTACCAAATCCACCAAATATATATAATACTCTAAATGTACTGAACACAAAGAAATGTCAGGTATAAAAAAAAATAACCAAATTCAGAAAACACTAACAAATGAGGTAATTAAGATATATAGAATATAAACATAAAAATCATAGATATGTTACAGGCCCTCACGGGAAGCTTATATATAATGCACATAAAGGCTCATATAAAGCATTAAATTGCTGTCAAAGCATAAAATTAATTCATGAATGTCCTATATTTAACACAGGTTTTCACAATCATGTCATATGACAAATGTAAACTCATAGAGAAAATAAATATTCATAAAATTTGTACAATAAAAGAGCATCAAAGAAATAAAGTAACATAGTAAATGACGGCAGATAAAGACCTGTACGGTCCATCCAGTTTGCCCAACAAGGTAAACTCATTTTACTGCCTGTGTAAGATAAAAAGAAACTATACTTAAAGAAATGTCTATAAGCCATATTGTATAGACACACAGTATCTATAATAACGGATCTGAAAAAGATTGTGCTAAAAAAGCAGCACAAATCTACAGTATGTATAAAATGGATTAAAAAACATATACTATTTTGTTAAAGAAGCAAAATTCAGTATATCTTGTCATACTGACCTGCCATATGTAGCTTCAAGCTGATTTGTATTTATGGTAAAATTTCCTAAAGAAAAACTGCACTTAATAATGCTTAAAAAGGTAAGTGAGATACAAGTTTCAAGTTTATTTAGGTATTTGATATACCACTCTAAGGTGAGGGCCTTCAGAGCGGTGTACAGTTAAAAAAAAAAAAAAAAAATTTAAATTAAAAAAATTATAAAAACAATTAAAAACCTATGAACAAAACACAAAACAATTAAGGAACCTTTAAGGACCAAGAGGGAAGTGCAAATGTATAGAAGTACAAAAAAAAAATAGTGCATCTGCATATGGAGACGTGAAGTTAAGTATGTGACATTAAAAAACTGATGTTGAGCAGAGACTTAAAAAAAATGTAGGAGACTACAAAATGAATCTGAAACACAATGATGAAGAACGGACTATAGTGCATATCTGTTCATTAAAACACATGTAATGAAAAATGATACATGTGAGATAATGGTGAGAAATAGAATACTACTACTAGACATTAAAACACCCCACGCTTAATTTTGTGAAAGAAAGGTGATATAGATGATAATTTTACAAAGAAAAGTAATGTAGATAATGTATTGATATATACTCATGTATATATCCCACAGGCAAAGAAACCAAAAACATTTAGACCATTATGGTGAGAAGTGTGCAGAGTCAAAACGCATGTGCACTAATTCTTAACTAAATAGTCAGAAAAGCATACCTGAAATGAAAAAGACGTACCTATGTGAAAAAAACAAACTGCCAGGCAGGAAAATCCTTTTTTTATGATGAAAAATCATTCCTTTGTTAAAGAGGTAAAGTGACATACCTCGGTGAGGACCAGACGACCAGACGCAAGAATTTGTCGTTTTTTGGCATGAAATGTAAAAAAAACACTGCGTATGTGCACTAATTCTAAATATGTCTTTCCTGCCTCGTTTTGGGAAGTGTTTGGCTGGATCGCTAAGGTTACAGAATTATACAAGACGGGGTGATATAGATGCAGGGAATGGGGGAAATTTGTCTTATTCTAAAGTGGAAATACATGAACACTGAAAATGTGGTCAGTGAAAGAGGAAACACTTTGGCTAAAAAAAAATAGTTATTGTGAACAAAATATGAATGTGAACAAGGTGTGTGAATACTAAAACTTACAAAAAAAGATGAACACAGGGCCATTGGTACTGTACTGTTGGTAAAGAGCACAGGGCCATTTTTTACTACCTTTGTATGTTAACTAGTAGGAGAAGTTATGTGTGTAATATAGCCAAAAAAGTTTAATGTGAAAATGAGTGCATAAAACTGGAAACAATCAAAAGATTGGTAAAGAAAGCACAAAAAATATTTGTGGTGTTATGCATGTGAGAACAATTAGAAGAAAACTGCACATTCCTAAATAGTATAGACTTCTATGCTACTATCTGTTAGATAATATCTACAACAATTTTCCACATTATTTTAATTCTTATCCAAGTTGCTCCCTGGATTTTGTTAGTAGTAATTTTAAAAAATTTAAGAAATGGTTTAGTCGTCTTTCTTTAGTTTTCTATTAATCTTTTTTTAACTTAATTTTTGATATAGGTTGTTGCAAATTTCTTCTTTCAATGGTAAAATGAATGCACTTAATGAAGTTAATAAAGTGATATCTAGTGTCTCTTATTACACACATCGGCATGGTAATCCTGAAGAGGAAGAGTGGCTTACAGCAGAACGTATGGCGGTAAGTGTCTTGTATCTACTTTCGGTTGAGTAGATAGCATTGGTTATGCTTTTACAATTTCCTTGTGTTATGGCCTCTATGGGTAGCCGATGTGCAATATATAGTTTTAATACTGACTTCTAAGACTTATCGATGTATTTTTAAATGAGATGTGCATTAGTCAGCCAGTAGTCTTCAATTTGTCTTTAAATGTCTCCTAGTCTTAGTGGTAATGGATGTATTTAAGTCAGAGGCTTAATAATAAATTCATTTTAATGAGTTTCATTTGTTTGTATTTCACAGTTTTGTAGACAGGGCTGGCGCAGTCTGTTAAGTGTGTGTGTGGGGAGGTGTTTGTTGGCCTTTGGAGGGTGGCATCACACAGTCACTCACCGTGGATGCAGAAACAAAACTTTTTACTGCCCTGTGGAAGCAGTAAAAAGTATTGTTCCCACAGTAAAAAAAAAAAAAATCCTTTTCTCCGTTCCCTTCTTCCTCTCCACAGGTCTCACATGCAGGATCCTGCAGCTGGCAGCGATTCACAGTAAGAGGCTGTCTCTGTGGCCTTCCTCCTGCTGCGTCCCACCCTCTCTACTGCAACTTCCTGTTTAGGGTCAAAACAGGAAGTTGCAGTAGAGAGGGTGGGATGTGGCAGAAGGAAGGCCACAGGGACGACCTTTGACTGTGAATCACTGCTGGCTGTAGGAACCTGTACGTGAGACCAGTGGGGAGGAGGAAGGGAGGGGAGAAAAGTGCTGGCTGGACCCATAGGAAGGAAAAGAGTGGAGTGTGGCTGGATTGGACCCATGAGAAGAAGAGGTAGGATTGGGGCTGGAGGGAAAGGAGAGAGGTGCTGGCTGGACCCATAGGAGGGGGGAGGAGCAGTGGCTGGAGGGAAAGGTGCTGGCTGGACCCGTGTGGGGGGGGGGGGGGGGGCGTGGGAAGAAGAGGAGGAGCTTGAGGTTGCTGGAGGGAAATGAGAGAGGTGCTGGATGGACCCAGGGGAGGAGAAGGATGAGAGGGATTGGAAGGAAAGGAGTGACGTGCTAGCTGGACCCATGGGAGAGAGAGAGAGGAAAAAGAGGTGCTGGCTGGACCAATGGAAGGAAGGGGTGGGAGGCTTGAGGGAAGGTAAAGAAATGCCGGACCAAGGAGATGAAGGAAGAGGGAGCCCAAATACTGAACCCACATGGGAGTCATGGGGGGAGGAGGAGGGGGGGGGGGGTGGCAAGAGGGAAATGAGAGAGTTGCTTGCTGGACCCATGGGACGAGGAAGAGGGACAGCTGGATGTAAAGGAGAGAGCTGCTGGCTGAACCCATAGGAGGAGGAGGGGACCTGGGAGGAAAGGAGAAAGGTGCTGGCTGGACCCATGGGGGGGGGGGGGGGGGGGAGGAGGGAGGTGGCAAGAGGAAAATGAGAGAGGTGCTTGCTGGGACCCATGGGAGAGAGAGGGAAAGGGAAAGTAGAGAGATGCTGGCTGGACCCATGGGAGGAGGAGGAGGGGAGCCTAGAGGAAAGGGAAAGAAATGCTGGAAGAGGGAGTCAAATACTGAACCCTCAGCGGGAAGGAGAAAGGGAAAGAAGGCAGGCAAGTGAATCAGATGCTGGAGGGGGTGGGGAAGAGAGGGAGGTAACAGAAACAGAGGAGAAATGATGTACATGGGGGAGGACGGTGGCAAGGGACACAAGGGAGAGATGTGTGGGGGGGATGGTATATGGACACAGAGGGGCAATGCAGACAAAGAAGGGAGATTTTGTTTGACACAGTGGGAGAGGCTAAGGAGATAGGTGATGATGGATGAGGGGGAATATGAACACAGGATACTGGAGAGGAAAGTATAGGGAAGGAAGATGCTGAATGTGGGGGATGATAGGAACACAGAAATGGAAGCTGAATGGTGGACATGGAGAGAGAATAGATGTCAAATGGACAGGAGAACCTGGTGAATGAGTTAAGAGAAGACAGTGAGAAGCAGAAACCAGAGCCTGAGACTAACATGATTTAAAAAATAAAATGACCATACAACAAAAGGTAGAAAAAATATATTATTTTGTGATTTAGAGTATGCCAGATTTGAAATGCACATCTTGCCAGAGTTAGCATTAGACATGGCTGGAACCCAGGGCAGAAATTTGGGAGTGGAACCCAAAGCCCATTACTAGGCTGCACTTTCTTCAGCTTCTAGCAGGCTTGTGGCTCTCCCTGGTCAGGGGCCAAGGGTACTTGCCCTAGTCGCACTCCCCTAACCCCATCCCTGGCAAGTGTCATCTTTATATTTTTCAAAATACAGGAATAAATGTATTTCTTTCTATATTTAATTTTTATTTTTATTACATTTGTACCCCGCGCTTTCCCACTCATGGCAGGCTCAATGCGGCTTACATATTATATACAGGTACTTATTTGTACCTGGGGCAATGGAGGGTTAAGTGACTTGCCCAGAGTCACAAGGAGCTGCCTGTGCCTGAAGTGGGAATCGAACTCAGTTCCCCAGGACCAGAGTCCACCACCCTAACCACTAGGCTACTCCTTCACTCTATCTCTAGTGTTGTACTACATAACTGTTTGAGGCTTTTGCAGATGGGGTCAGAGATCACGGGGACAAACTTTGTCCTCATGTCATTCTCTTATGATCTTCTGAGGGTGTCAGTTTATAGGTTTGCAGGTGGGGGTGGGTGTCAGAAACTCTTGCACCGGCCCTGTTCGTAAAAGGTGCAGTCCTCGGGCATACCCAGCCAGTTCGGTTTTCAAGATAACCATAATATGTAGATTTGCATTCAGTGGAGGTAGTGTATGCAAATTTTTATCTTGCATATTTATTTTGGGAACCCTGAAAGCCTAACTGGCTAGGTGTGCCTCAGGGAGCAGGTTGCAAATCAACTGGACTCAGTCATATACATGGTTTTCTTGCACCTAGAAGATACCAGTTAACTATGCATTGACACATTTTTTATGTTTGAATCTTTTTATTGAAAAACATAACATAGTACATCTCAAATATTTTTCACTATTACATCAGTAACGTCTTATATTAATTGACTTCCAACTGGTATACATACAGTGCAATTGACATTTTCCTCAGCGACCCTCCAGACCGGTCAAGACGCGTGGGTTATGTCCTCCTACCAGCAGAGGGAGACTGAGAAAACACTATGCTTTTGAAGCCTGTATATATAACCTGTGCAGAACCTCCACTAGCCAGTATTTTCTCAGTCTCAGCAGAGGTAGCAGTTGACAGCCTGTGCAGTCTCCAATAATCTGGTGAGGTAGTTTGTCATTGGGTCGTAGGATTTTTTCCTTCCAAACTTTATTCTGTTGCAGTACCCTGTACGTGTGTGTGTAAAAAAAAAAAAAAAAAAAAAAAAAAAAAGTGCTTTGGGGCCCTGGGTCTGGTGGGGCCCAGTTTTTCCCCCTGGGGTGTTACACCTATGTTTGGGTCCCTCCCCCTTTGCTGCTCTCTATTTCTGTTTGCTTGGCAGCTTTGTGCCTCGGCTGCTTTCTCAGTATTGTAGCCTTGAGTGCCTTACAATTTCCAGATGCCAGAGTTAGAGTAAGATGCCTTTAAGGTCAGTTATTCTATTTCATTTTGCTTGCCAGCTTTGTGCCTCGGCTGCTTTCTCAGTATTGTAGCCTTGAGTGCCTTACAATTTCCAGATGCCAGAATTAGAGTACTGTGCCTTTAAGGTCAGTTATTCTATTTCGTTTTGCTTGGCAGCTTTGTGCCTCGGCTGCTTTCTCAGTATTGTAGCCTTGAGTGCCTTACAATTTCCAGCTGCCAGAGTTGGAGTACTGTGCCTTTAAGGGCATTTATTTATTTCTTTATTTTCAGCGGACCGAACGGGGGTTTTGATTCCTTGCTGGAACGAGAGAGCAGCGCTTTCTCCAGTGCTTTTGCAGTGTGAGTGAGTTTTTGGTTTGGCGCGTTTGCGGAACAGCTTTTCCCTTCCCTCGTGGTTTATGGCGGCCCAGCTCCTCCGATGTCGCGCGTGCTCGTGGCGAGGGGTAGAGGCGCCGGGTGCTCAGTGTAGCTTTGCGGTGCACCTATAAAGGTGGCTGCGGCACCCCCCGACTTGACCGCGGAGGGATCGATGGTGTCGGGAGTCTCCGAGTCAGCGGGAACAGTTTCGGCGGGAACAGCCGCCATCTTGAGTCTGACGCGGCCCGTGGAGCCGGCTGGTTTTGGGCCTGCGGCCTCCGTTTTTGGCACAAAAGGGCCTAATGACGGTCCAGGAATGGTGGGCTTTCCTCCAGATTTTGTCTGGACGCGGTATCAGGCCTGGAGATCGGGACCCCCCCCCTCCCCCCCCCCCCAATTGGAAGAGGGGGCTATTTCCGTCTTGGCTGAGAGACCACGGTTAGAGTGGTCAGAGGACAGGCAATGTTTTTCTCCTGTAGCTGCAGAAGCTGCGCTTAGTGATCTGGGGGAGTCAGATGGAATTGACGGCTCTCAGGAGCAGGATTGTTGGATTCCTGGAGAGGATCCTTCAGTAGTGCGGATTTTCCATAGAGATGAGCTGTCAGAACTCATAGATCAGGTGTCGTCCACCCTTCAGTTTGGTCCTGAGGTGGCTTTGGGGGAAACTGTCCAGGATCCGTTGGTGAAGGGCATTCAGCGTCAGGCGTGATCCTTCCCTATGAACAAGGATCTCCGGGAGATGATTTGTCAGGAATGGGATTTGCCGTGTAAGGTGGCAAAGGCAATGGCGAGGCTTTATCCCCTCCCTCAGGACGATAGGGATTCCTTTAAGGCTCCCACGGTAGATGCAGTAGTGACGGCAGTAATTATAGCTACGGCTATCCCGGTTGATGGAGGAACGGCCCTCCGTGATCCTCAGGATAGGAAGTTGGGATCTTTTCTCAAGCGTAGTTTTGTTTTGTCGGCTCTAGCCCTGCAGGCCTCGGTTTGTGGGGGTCTGGTAGCTCGGGCATGTTTTCGTTGGGCCGAGAAGCTCCTGGATGATTCGGTAGATGTTGGTTCTTCTGGGGGTCAGGAGTTAGCCGACTTGGACATGGGTTCATCCTTTTTGTCTGAGGCTTTTATGATTTGTTGCCTACTTCAGACAAAAAATATGGCTATGGTTGTGGGTCTCTGCCACTTAAGGGAGCTATGCTCTTTGGAGAAGATTTGGACAAGTTAGTGTGAGGTCTTAGTGATACCAAGGTTCTATGGCTTCCAGATTTTCGGTTCAAGGCAGGGGCCAGAACTAGTTCCTCTCTGGGACGGTTTAGGGAGGCTCAGCGGTATAGGCCGGGCAGATCGAGTGGGACCTACCCCTAGCTGTCTGTTTGTCCAATTTAGATTGTAAGCTCTGTTGAGCAGGGACTGTCTTTTCATGTTAATTTGTACAGCGCTGCATAAGTCTAGTAGTGCTGTAGAAATGTTTAATAGTAGTAGGACCTCTAGGGGTCGGTTTTTCCAGCGCACACAGTTCTTTCGTGAGAGTCGTCGCGGAGGGCGTGGCTTTTCCGCGGGAGGTTAGTATTCAGGCCACAATTCCCAATGAAGGTGTGCGGGCTCAGGCTCTGGTGCATGTTGGGGCTCGGCTGAGTCTGTTTTACCAGAGTTGGGCCCAAATCAGGTCAGATCAGTGGGTTCTCAAGGTGTTTCGAGGCGGATGTGCGCTGGAATTCGAAAGCTGTTCTCCCGAAGTGTTTCTGGAATCCCTCTGTCGGTCTTGGAGCAAGAGGGCAGCAGTGAGGGACACTCTGCGGTGGCTGCTCGCGTTGGGAGCCGTGGTTCCTGTTCCTTCAGATCAGCAACGCTCAGGGTGCTATTTGATCTATTTTGTGGTCCACAAGAAAGAGGACACTTTTCGTCCCATTTTAGATCTCAAAAGGGTCAATGCGGCACTCAAGGTGCCCTCTTTCCGGATGGAGACGTTGCGGTCGGTCACTGGTGCGGTCAGGAAAGGAGAGTTTCTCACTTCCCTGGATTTGACGGAAGCTTATCTTCACTTTCCTTTGTGCAGTTTTTTGGTTCCAAGTTACAGGGTCCGATTCGTCGGTTCCTTGCAGAGAAGGCGCCGACGGCCCGTACTTATCGTCAGGTCCTGGGCCTGATGGCGGCGACCATAGAGGTAGTTCCGTGGGCCAGGGCGCACATGCGTCAGGTACAGTCAGCTCTGCTCAGTCGTTGGTCCCCTCTGTCGCAGGACTTGGAAATGTGTTGTCCGCTGTCGGTGGCCCCTCGTCTCAGTCTCCGCTGGTGGCTCAGTCCGCGCAATTTGGGAAAGGAATGCCGTTGGAGTCCCCACAGGGGCTGGTAATGGTCACGGATGCCAGTCTGCAAGGTTGGGGGGCACATTGTCTCAGTCAGGTAGCTCAAGGCCGGTGGTCTCGCGCAGAAGCAGAGTGGTCCATCAACCGGCTGGAAACTCGGGCCATTCGGGTGGCGCGCCAGGCCTTGACGTCGGTGGTTCGCCACAAGGCAGTCCGAGTGCTCTGTGACAATGCCATGGCAGTAGCATATGTCAACCGTCAAGGGGGGAACAAAGAGCCTTGGCGGCGCAGTTGAACTCATCTTCAGGCTCTCTTGGCAGCGCATGTGGCCGGGGTAGGTCACATAGATGCAGATTATCTCAGCAGGCACACTCTAGATCCCAGAGAGTGGTCTTTTCTTCGGTCAGTGTTCCAGTGAGTTGTGTCGGTCTGGGGACTTTCGGTGATCTTAGGGCAACGGCTCGCTATGCGCAAGTTCAGAGATTTTTTTTTTTCAGTCGCTGAAGAGACCCTTGAGCGGAGGAAATCGACACTCTTCTGTTGCCTTGGCTTCGGGAGTGACTGTATGTGTTTCCTCTGTGGCTGTTAGTCGGTCGAGTAATATAGCGCATCGAACATCACTCCGGTCGGGTGATTCTGGTAGCTTCGGATTGGCAGCGTCGACCATGGTATGGAGACCTGGTGCGGTTGGCAGGGGCGGCGGCCCTGCCTTTGTTGGGATCAGTTCTGTGTCAAGGCCCGATAATCATGCCGGATCCGGCTCGGTTTTCGCTTATGGTTTGGCTCTTGAGCGGCACAAGTTGAAGAAGAAGGGGCTTTCGTCCACTGGCTTTGCTACGATGTTGAGTTGCCGTAGACGATCCACTTCCTTGGTGTATGTCCGGGTTTGGAGAATCTTTGAGCACTGGTGTGAAGACCATCGAGTTCGGCCGTTTCACTCTTCGGTGGCGGAAGTTTTGGAATTTTTGCACGATGGTGTTGATAGAGGTCTGGCCTTGTCTACACTGAAGGTTCAGGTGTCAGCTTTGTCATGTTTTCGTGGGAAGCTTCAGTGAAAGTCCTTCGCGTCTGTGCCTGAGGTAGTGCGTTTTTTGAAGGGTGTTAAGTTGCTGCGTCCACCTCAGTGACGGATGGTGCCTCCGTGGGATTTGAAGCTAGTTTTGGATGCTTTGATCAGGCCTCCGTTTGTGCCTCTGGTATCGGCATCTTGTAAGGATTTATCTTTAAAGGCGGTCTTGTTGGTGGCGATTACTTCAGCACGGAGTGTTTCAGAGCTTCAGGCTTTGTCTTTTAGGGAACCATTTTTGTCCTTTCTGAGGGAAAGGTTTCGTTGCGGACGGTGCTTTCCTTTTTTGCCCAAGGTGGTTTCCGAGTTCCATGTTAATCAGGTCATCTCTCTGCCAGTGTTGGGTGATATGGCTGGAGATTCGGAGCAGCGTGGTATTGCCAAGCTGGATGTCAGGAGAGTTTTGAGTTGTTATCTCTCTGGAACTCAGGACTTCAGAGCCTCTGACCGTTTGTTCGTTCTTCATGGTGGCCCAAAGAAGGGTGCAGCGGCTCCTAAGGTGACCATAGCACGGTGGTTGAAGGAGGCGGTTGCATCTGCTTACTTGGTGAAGGGTCCTGTGGTGCCTAGGGGCTGGTCTGCTCATTCCACTAGGGGAATGGCAGCCTCGTGGGCGGAGAATAGTATGATTTCTCTGTTAGATATTTGTCGGGCTGCGGTTTGGTTTTCGTTGCATTCCTTTGTGAAGCATTATAGGATTCCTGTGCATGCAAAGGACGAGGTGCGCTTTGGGGCAGCAGTTTTGACCTCTGGCCTTAGTAGGTCCCTCCCATAAGTTAGTTACTGCTCTGGTACGTCCCACGCGTCTTGACCGGTCTGGAGGGTCGCTGAGGAAGGTGAAATTAGATCTTACCTGCTAATTTTCTTTCCTCTAGACCCTCCAGACCGGTCAAGAGCCCGCCCTGTCTGTATTGGAGGCCAGGAGGTGTATTTGTTGGATAATTCTTGGCTGCTGTAAATTGTTGTTTCTCTAATTGCAGACTGTTTATTTCTGTTTTGTGATAGGAGTCCGGGACAGGTGGGGCTCTTCTTTGATAGTCCACCTGTAGAAGCCCAACTGTTTTATCAAAGGCAAAGGAACATGTTTCCGTAAGAGCAAGCGGAAGATGTTTCTTGTTTTTGCAGTTTACTGTGACCACGTACAGGGTTGCTAGTTGTTGTTAGTGTTTTTTGTTTCTCTGCTTTGTCAGGGGTATACTGGCTAGTGGAGGTTCTGCACAGGTTATATATACAGGCTTCAAAAGCTTAGTGTTTTCTCAGTCTCCCTCTGCTGGTAGGAGGACATAACCCACGCGTCTTGACCGGTCTGGAGGGTCTAGAGGAAAGAAAATTAGCAGGTAAGATCTAATTTCACCTTTTGACAGATTTAGTAATTGTACCTGTTAGAAAATTATGTATTTAACCCATTTTGAGGCCAGAAAGGGAGGCTACGGCAAATAGATATCCGAGAAGGCCAGTGCGTTAAAAAAGAAAAGTGCTAATCACATGGGTTGTACTGGAAAATGAACAGAGAATTACATACCAATCCAAGAATTTTTCAGTGTTACAAATAGGAAATGCAATCATAAAAAGATACAAACATACTAATAGACAAAAAAAACCCAAGAACAACAAATTAGGTGGTGATGACAGAAATAATCATGTATTTTGAACCTGCTCTGCTACAAATCACAGAATGTAGGAGCTTTATGTCATTCTGCATGAGCCTGACTGTTAAGGTGGGGGAAATCACATTGAACTTCTGCAGGCTAATTAAAGGACAATAATAAACAAATTCTCTGTTTTCATATTAGTTGCCACATGGTTTCATTCACCTATATTTTGAAACAATTTGCTTCTCCCCCATGGAAATCAGCAGGGGATGACCTCAGAACTTAGACATATACAAAACAATGCTTATTCAAGTCACAAGTAGTGGCAGATCTTAACATACTGGCTAGCCATTATGACAGCCAGCTGCTCCTTAATAATGAGTTGTGGTAGACCTAGAGGGGTCCTTCTCAATGCTGTATCAGGTGGTCAATCTAAAAATAAGGTTGGAAGTGGACAATACAACCAGTTCAGTGACAAGCCTGACAGGTGGGGCAGAAGGGTGCCTAGTCTTCCCGTTGGATATCTCACCTCCACTCATTAGCTAAACTACTAATGCTTTAGCAAGCAGGAGGGCAGTACAAAACTTCTGGCTTATAAGAGCAGTATATGTCCAATTAAAAAAAGAAAAGAGAGGGAGAAAAGGTCTTCCATATTCAGTTTTTATTCTGCTCCTTTCTCACAGTTTTGCATGAAGGGACAGTATTCATAGAACACTGCCAGTATACGTTTCCTTAGGTACACCATGCATTCTTCAGCTTTCACTTTGCTGTTAGTTTCACAATTTCCCAATCCTTTTTGTCACAGACCAGAAAGGCCAGTGTCACTGGAGCCTCATCTGCATCCCTAGCCGTCATGTCCTAATAAAGGAAGTGTTACTTTCATTCCTCTTCTTTTCCAAGACTAACATAGCACCACCTCCAACACAGCCATCATACACATTTGTAATGATGTTGCTTCCCATTATAAACGTACACTTCATTGGGCAAAAAAGGAATATTTCTCTTCTCTATTTCATAGATAACCAATTCTTCTCATTTCAAAATTTTGTATTCTTCTCATAAACACCCGACTCCTTTAAATCTCTGTCCTGATAACAATGAGGCATATTTTCAAAGCACTTAGCCTTCCAAAGTTCCATAGAAACCTATGGAACTTTGGAAGGCTAAGTGCTTTGAAAATATGCCTCTTTGTATGTGACTTCTTGAAGAAAATCTCAGATGTGAAGTCTTCTATTCCCCTAGTGTCCTGACACTCCCCATGCTCAAAATAATGTAGCTCCATGTAGCTCGTTTTCACTTTTTCAGATACTATCTGAGTCTGATGTTTCTAAATTGTTTCTCAATATAGTTTCTGTTGTTCAGCATCTATTGATCATACACTATTTTTTATGGTAATCTGAACCAACAGAGGTGACCTTCTAATAAGCACAAAGCTTAGATCAACGTTTTTGAAGTAGGTGTATTGCACCTTAATTCGTCATCAGTCCGATTTGTTTTTCTTATATTCCTTGTTATAGTTGCTTGTTCTGATTACTCAGTATTACTGTGTTCTATCCAACTGCTACTGCACTATTTTCATTTAGTTATGGTTAAGTCAGATTGTAAGAAATTTTTCCTAGGCTGAGGATGATGATTTTCACTAATTTGATCTCATTGTGGAGGGGGGGGGGGGGGGGAGGGTCTGTGTCCTGGTTTGTATCTGTAAGCTGTGCTTCTGATAGTCTGCTACCTCATGATTTTCTCACAGTGGAGGAGGAGGGGAGGGTATTTGCTATATTTTGTAGACCTTGTGAAGCCGGTGCGAGTTGCTGTTATATATATTCTTCTAGCTGTGAGAGGGCTCAGTACTCCACACAAAAGGAACCTCTTGCTTAAAGAAATGCTAGATTGCACCTGGATGTGGTGTTTATCCAGGAAACGCACTTCAGTAAGAAAGGTGAAAAGTTTCTGCGTGCTAAACACTACACCCATGACTTTCATTGCTCCTGAAGTGGCTTCAAGAAATGTGGAGTCTGTTACTACAATTCCCTAAAATTTGCTTTGCTAGAGGGAAGAGGATGATGTTAGACTACTCATTCTGGTGGGGACTGTATTGGACAAATGGTTAACTTTAGTTAATGTATATGCGCACTCTGATTCTCAAAATTCCTGTTGGCAGGAGGCGTATGATGTATTGCAGGAGAAGGCCCAGGTTCAGATATTTGGGGGGGGGGGGGGGGGGGGGGGAGATATTTGCTTTAATTCTCCAAAGTGGGATAGACTACCTGTTCGGTGTCAACCTCCAAATTCTGAAGCACCTAGAGCATATGTACGACTGTTGAAGGATTTTGGGCTGCTAGATCTTTGGCCTTCTAAATTCCCCAAAGAGAAACAGTTTTCATACTACTTGGCTGTACATGATAGTTATGCAAGATTTGATTTTATCTTGGGTGATGATGTTTGCATAAGAAGACTAGGGAGGGCTGGCATTGAGTTGCCAACGTGGTCAGCTCATGGTCCGGTGTGGTGTGATTTTGAACTTGGTAATCGCCCTCGGAGTATGGTTTCTTGGAGGCCCAATGAGAGTTTGTTGCAAGACTTGGAGGTCCGGGCTGATGAAGACGTTTGTTGTGCACAATATCTTGAGTTTGATGACAGGTGAAGTGGATGCATCTGTGTGGGAAGGGCTGAAGATGGTTTTAAGGGGGGTGCTTATTAAATGGGATCTCATAAAAAGAAAAAAGTAGGAAAAGAGCAATTCTTGATCACTCAAATGGAGGAAGTTCGACAGAGATGTCGACCGTTTGATAGAAGGGGAGACAGACAGTTGTTGGACAAATTGAAGATGGAGCTGCATGTTCTTAGATTGGCAGATATAGAATTTACCTTAACACGGGTCCAACGATATCATGAGCTCAATGATAAATCTGGGCAGCTGCTAGTGAGGAAACTTGAGAAGAGGCAAACAGAAAACCAGATTTTTTAACTCCAAGACAGCAAAGGAGATCTAGTATATAAGGAGCAGCAAATACAAGATGGCTTTATAGATTTTTATAAGCATTTAAACACAAAAGATGATAAAAGATAACAAAGAGGAAGACATTGCTGCTTACCTAGGAGATATAGTGGTGCCTAATTTACCTAGGGGAGGGAGGTGGTGCAAGTTCTAGTTTCAGAAATCTCTTCTAATGAAGTGGCCCTGGTCATCAAACACATTCCAGCTAGAAAGTCCCCTGGAAGACCTTGTTGGCCCCAGTGTTAGCAAGATATTTTAATACCTTAAGGGAGGGAGGGCTCTATTGCGGCAACGAGCAATCCAGCTGAGATCACTATCTTAGGTAAGCCTGGCAGGGATGCCACAGTCTGTGGGTCATATTGCCCCATTTCCATGATAAATGTGGATCTTAATTGTTAACTAATAGGTTGGCACTATGGTTGCATAGGTGATAAATTCTGATCAAGAAGGGTTTGTAATGGGGCGGCAAACTATGGACAATGTAAAGCGGATGCTACACACAGTATGGTCAGTGCGCTCCAGGAAGCTACCAGCCATGTTGCTGACAGTTCATGCCAAAAAGATTTTTGATTGGGTGCACTGGCCATTCATGTTTGCCACTTTACAGAAATTTCGGGTGGGAGAGGGTTTATGTATCTGGTTATCAGCATTATATTCTACCTGTATATTTGCTCTGGGGGCAGGGACCAGACAGGGGTGTTCCCTCTTGCCAATACTTTTTTGCCTTAATAATGAGCATTTTGCACAACGTATTTGAAATTTAGCGGACATAAAGCGAATCCTTATTGGACAGGCTAGGCTGTTCATAACTTATCACTATTTGCAGATGACGTTATATTAGCCCTAACATAACCCCTTACTACTTTACCTATCTTTATTTACGAAACGAAATGCTATGGGTGCATATCAGGGTTTAAAACTGACATGGATAAATGGGTCACTTGCCAGGCAACCCAGAATAGCTAGGTCGACACTTGAGTACCATAAAGAATTAGGGGGACTGGATATCCCATATTTGAGATCATATTATGTAGTAACACAGCTGCGTGTTTTCGGGATTAGAAAAGGAGGGAACAGCTCAAACGTTTGCTCATATTGAACAGGTTTATGTAGGTGAAGTGCCCCTTTTTAGTATTTCTTGGGGTTCCTGTTGAGCTTTGTGATCTATCAGTATCTCCAACCCTTTCATAAAGCATATGATAACATTATGGCTTCATACTGTTAAGGGGGAGGGGGGCAGTGGAGGTCATGGTACACATCTCTTTCCTTGGTGATTGGGGTGGGGCTGTCCCCACCTTTGAGGCTGCCCTTCAGGGGTGGGGGGGAGGTGACAAAGGATTGTGTTACGTGGGACCATTATGTGAGAAGGAGCTTTTGAAGTCATTTGATTCTATAAGAATCAAGTATGGCCTGTCTCCTCCCAAAAAACTATGGAACTTTGGAAGGCTAAGTGCTTTGAAAATATGCTCCATGTATCCTGGGGTTTCATCATAGATAATCTTGTGGACCAAAGAGCAAATTTTGAAGGTAATAAGTTCCTTGATAGGGAGCCAATGCAGTTTTAATCGTAGAGGTTTGGCGCTATCAAATCATGTTTTGCTGAATATCAACCTGGCAGCTGTGTTTTGTGCTGTCTGGAGTTTATTCATAAGCTGTTCTTTACATCCCGCAGATAATACATTGCAGTAATCTGCGTGGCTCATAACCATAGATTGAATCAAGTTACGGAATATTTCCCTCGGGAAATAAGGTCTTAGACGTTTAAGTTTCCACATAGAATGAAACATCTATCTATCTATGTACTTATCATTTCTATAGTGCTACAAGGCATACGCAGCGCTGTACACCATAATGGAGTTAACTTGGCTTGGGTAACAGATTCAGCAGTGACAACAGCAAATTTAGACCAGCAACGGTCAACTGTGTATTCTTCATAGTTTGGAATCAGTCCATTGATGAAGTAATCAAAGTCAACGTTGTATTGAGGAAGTGGATTACGTAATTTTGTTATTTTTTCCTTGAAGTAGATGGCAAGTTCATCTGCAGATGGAATGTCTGTGTTAGTTGTTGTGTGTTGAGTGGTATCTAGTAGCTTGTCTACTACTTGAAATAGTTTCTTCAAATCTTTGTAGTCTGGTCCTATTTTAGATTTGTAATAGGATCTTTTAGACCATCTTATTGTATATTGCATTAAGTGTATGCTCATCTTTTGATTTTTTTTTTCCATGCTCGTTCGAGCTTTCTGGTTAGTGTTTGAGTTTTTTTAGTTCATCATTGAACCATGGGATAACATTTTGTTTTCGTGAAATTCTTGTACTAAGGGGAGCTATTTCGTCCAATACGCTACTGCATCTATCATCCCAGTCAGAGAGGTAATGGGTGGAATCCGTTCGACCTTTCCATTAATTGTCAAAATTCTGATGGGTCAATAACCTCTTGTGCTATAAGTTATATGTAATGGTGAATGATATGATCCCTTCTTCTGCCAATTTAATGAGAGGTTTAGTTTGTGATGGTCAGACCAAGGTGTTTCTGACCACTTAAAATCTGTTACTAAAATATTATGGTTAGTGGATAGTTTGTGAGAGAAGAGGTCCAATATGTGGTCTTTAACATAGTAACATAGTAGATGACGGCAGAAAAAGACCTGCACGGTCCATCCAGTCTGCCCAACAAGATAACTCATATTTGCTGCTTTTTGTGTATACCCTACTTTGATTTGTACCTGTGCTCTTTAGGGCACAGACCGTATAAGTCTGCCCCGCACTATCCCCGCCTCCCAACCACCAGCCCCACCTCCCAACCACCGGCTCTGGCACAGGCACAGACCGTATAAGTCTGCCCAGCACTATCTTCACCTCCCCAGCCCTGCCTCCCAACCACCGGCTCTGGCACAGACCGTACAAGTCTGTCCAGCACTATCCCCGCCTCCCAACCACCAGTCCCGCTTCCCACCACCGGCTCTGGCACAGACCGTATAAGTCTGCCCAGCCCTATCCCCGCCTCCCAACCACCAGCCCCGCCTCCCGATCTTGACTAAGCTCCTGAGGATCCATTCCTTCGGCACAGGATTCCTTTATGCTTATCCCACGCATGTTTGAATTCCGTTACCGTTTTCATTTCCACCACCTCTCGCGGGAGGGCATTCCAAGCATCCACTACTCTCTCCGTGAAAAAATACTTCCTGACATTTTTCTTGAGTCTGCCCCCCTTCAGTCTCATTTCATGTTCTCTCGTTCTACCACCTTCCCATCTCCGGAAAAGATTCGTTTGCGGATTAATACCTTTCAAATATTTGAACGTCTGTATCATATCACCCCTGTTTCTCCTTTCCTCCAGAGTATACATGTTTAGTTCAGCAAGTCTCTCCTCATACGTCTTGTAACGCAAATCCCATACCATTCTCGTAGCTTTTCTTTGCACCGCTTCCATTCTTTTTACATCCTTAACAAGATACGGCCTCCAAAACTGAACACAATACTCCAGGTGGGGCCTCACCAACAACTTATACAGGGGCATCAACACCCCCTTTCTTCTGCTGGTCACACCTCTCTTTATACAGCCTAACAACCTTCTAGCTACTGCCACCGCCTTGTCACACTGTTTCGTCGCCTTCAGATCCTCAGATACTATCACCCCAAGATCCCTGTCTCCGCCCGTACCTATCAGACTCTCCCCGCCTAACACATACGTCTCCCGTGGATTTCTACTTCCTAAGTGCATCACTTTGCATTTCTTCGCATTGAATTTTAATTGCCAAACCGTAGACCATTCTTCTAGCTTCCGTATGTCCTTTTTCATGTTTTCCACTCCCTACGGGGTGTCCACTCTGTTACAGATCTTAGTATCATCCGCAAATAGGCAAATTTTACCTTCTAACCCTTCGGCAATGTCACTCACAAATATATTGAACAGAATCGGCCCCAGCACCGATCCTTGAGGCACTCCACTACTTACGTTTCGCTCCTCCGAGCGAATTCCATTCACCACCACCCTCTGGCGTCTGTCCGTCAACCAGTTCCTAATCCAGTTCACCACTTCGGGTCCTATCTTCAGCCCATCCAGTTTATTTAAGAGCCTCCTGTGGGTAGCATGCAATTGTGGAAGTATGAGATCTCTAGTGTGAAGAAAATCCTTGCAATCTTGTGCATTGGTAGAGTTGGTGTCTTCCAGGTGAAGGTTTATGTCACCTAAGACTAAGATGTTAGGGTTGGATACACACATAGTTAGACTGACATTCGTTCCAGTTGCTGGGTGGCCTATAGAATAGGACACAGTTTAAGTGATCAACCAGGAATTTATTGTGAATTCTGATTGAGGCAATTTCTAATTGGGATGTTATGGACTTGGCGATGATTTCGGTGTTAAAATGGGAGCGATAAATTAGTGTTAGGCCTCTGCCTCTCTCTTCCTTTCTGGTCCAATGAGTAATTTTATAACCTGGAGAGCAGAGGTCAGGGATTATTGGATCTTTCTGATTATGGATTTAGGTTTCGTTGATAAAGAGTAGGTTGAGGTTTTCTGAGGTGATCCAATCTGTTGTTGTTGTTGTTTTGTTTATTACGGATCTGGCGTTAATGTAGCCTACTTGAACAGTATGGTATGAGGCTCCTATAAAAGGAGAAGTATGGATTTTCGTAAGTTGTACCCTAGTTAGATGACTTTTCATACCATTTTGTAGGTGACGTCCATGTGTAGGTGCTCTTCCTTTGGTGGTTGTTAGTTTGGTAAGATGTGGAGTGTTCAGTCTTTGGTGATTCAATATGATGGGTATGATATTATCTGAGAGTGAGGTAGAAAATGTTAAATGAAGGAATGATAGGGAGTATATTGCTAGGAGTGATTTGCCTATATTCATACTGGTGTAAATTTAGTAATTGGTATATAGAACTCAGTCTGATGATCAAGATTGACAACCTAGGGTTTGGACTCCTTGGTTTTAAGCGCAGTTCAACTGAACAATTGTGGTAGTCGCTCTGGTGTTGGGAGAGTACTGATAGCCCAGAGAATTATGTCTTTTGAATTATTTACTAGGTAATGTGGTCTTGGATCTGGAAGTACGCATTTTCCTAAAGAGCTGTATTTATGCTGCACGCTTAAGTCATTTCTGTAGCCTGGAAGGATGTTAATTTGATATCCACCACTAGATGGCATCAAAGATTTAAACTTGTTTCTTGTGGAGCATTTGAGGTCAGGCTTGCCATTTTTGGCCCAGGATACAGTCTTACTAGGACAGATCTGTTCAATGGTACAGTGAATGAACTGGACACTGGGAGGGTATGTGGCTTTTGAGGGGGGATTGTAAGCTCTTTGAGCAGGGACTGTCTTTCTTCTATGTTTGTGCAGCGCTGCGTATGCCTTGCAGCGCTATAGAAATGCTAAATAGTAGTAGTAGTAGTAGGGAGAGAGATCTGGAGTTGTATTTTGTTTATCTCTCTAGAGTGATATATTGGTTATGAAAACTTTCAGTAAAAATTACAGTACAAAAAAAAATTCTGGCTATGGTCTTCTTCCTTTCCTGAGCATACCTAAAGAAAGTTCTGTCACCTCATTTTATAGTTTTGGCTAATTTTTTTCAACCCTTCTTTTTGCCTTCCTGATTTCACTTTGTTTCTTTCAGCTTGACCTGATATTCTTTTCTCTTTCTCCTTTTGTGATAATTTGTACTTTATGGATGCCACCTGTTTGGAGAATTATAATGGATACCTTTTCATTTTTCTTTTATTTACTTAACATAAAGATCCAATAAAGATCCATCACTTTTTTATAGTTCCTTTGAATGTGGGCTACTGTCTTCCTCCTTCACTTTGCTTCTCTCACTTACTGCTGCTAGAATTCTGTGCCAAAAAAAATGAAAATTCTACGCAAAAAATTACAAATGTTTGCGCACAAAGCTTGCAAATTCTGTGTACAAAATTTTCAAACTGTTTTGCAGCCCCTCTCCCCCACAGCATCCCCACCTTTTTTACAGCCCCCTCCCATCCTATCCCTTTTTTTTTTTTTAACAGCCACCTATAACATGCCCCCCCTTTTAACCGCTCCCTCCCTCCCCCCGCTTTTTTTGTTAACAGCTGCTACCTTCCTCGCTGCAGACACCCCTGCACTCAATTGAGGTAGGATGAGTAGGAGCTGCAGCGGGAGTACTCTTTGGGGACAGGAAAGAACCCCACTCTTTCCTGCCCCTCTGCCACCACTATATCAAGCTATACTGTATGATGATCACTGCTGCTCAGGTGGACCCTTATGTGAACATTGGACACACTGTCTATATTTGAGCACTAGATCCAGTGTTGCCCCTTCCATCTTGAATAGAGATCCTTGAAAGGCATCCACAATCTGTCTAGTTCTCATTCAGCAGATGGGATGCTCAGTCCACCTCTGGTAGGTTGAAACTTTCTAGCAATAGCACCTTCCCAACTTTTGGATATTTATGATCAGATCTCTGTCTAGTTTCTTTGTTTTAAATGGAAGTCTTTCGACATACCCATATATATGTAACTGCCAACTTCTCTCATCAAGATGTTTCATGCTGTGCTTCATCCTTTACCTATGCCTCCTTCATGTCAGTCATTTCAATGACATAAAGTGCTTCTCCTGTGCCTTTGTGGCCATCTCTATTGCTTTGAAGCAGATTATAGCCTGCTTTAGTTGTATACCATTCGTAGGACTGATTATCTTGTCTGTATTGCAGTGTTTTTTTAAAAACATTTTCAGCTCACGGCACAGTTACAAGGTGCAAAAATTTTCGAGGAGTCTCTCATGAGGAACTTTATCAAAAGCTTTCTGAAAATCTAATTACACTAGAGTGGGTGGAGACGGCTTCAGTGTTGTGTTGTCACACCGTTTGCTGTTAAATCAGGTGCCACTCTTGCATTGCCTTATAAGCTGGTTCACGTTATAATAACAGTTGAGCTGTATATCTAGAGAAATGTTGGGGTCTTAAGCTGTCCTAGATTTGTGTGTGTGTGTGGGAGGGAATCATGCTCTTTTTTTTTTTTTTTTCTGGGTAGGTTTTGTTTTTCCTTTCATGTGATATTGGTGGAACTTAAGAGTAACTTTGTATAAAGAACGTGATTTTTCTCTTCAACACCTTGATATAATGGAGCTTTGTCCAATTTAATTGTAGGAATGGATCCAGCAGAATAATATTTTGTCAATAGTGCTGCGAGATAGTCTTCATCAACCCCAGTATGTAGAAAAGCTAGAGAAGATCCTGCGTTTTGTTATAAAGGAGAAAGCACTCACCCTCCAAGATCTAGACAATATTTGGGCTGCACAGGTAATGTTGGAAAGTAGCATTTGATAATATTGGTTTTTAATAAATGTACCAGAGTTAAAAGCACTGTGAAGCAGGATTAAAAATGCGAAGTATTTAAATCTTAGAAACCCTGGTAATGTTTGGGAAACCCCCTTGTTTTATAAGCTAATATAATTTAGACACAGATTTTCTTTCCTAGGCAGGAAAACATGAAGCCATTGTCAAGAATGTTCATGATCTCCTGGCAAAGCTGGCTTGGGACTTCTCCCCAGAGCAACTCGATCACCTTTTTGATTGTTTTAAGGTAATGTTAAGTTTGGTGAGGCAGTGTGCAAATTTAAATTAATAAACAGAAGAAGAAGAAGTGGAAATGGAAAACACATAAACAAGATAAAACCAGTAAAATAGTACCATGAGCCAAATCAACCATAATTCTAATCACCTTCTAACACTATCGTGCAATTCCTAAAAATAACATAGTGGGAGTTCAAGCTGATAAATGTGGAGTCCCTAATCTTATGAAGGAAATAAACTCCAAAGAGCACAGATGTTAGGTTGTGGTTTACTTCTTAATCACATTGGCAGTTGGGTATAGGATGGCAGAGGAAGACAATGCAGCCTAGTGTGCAACCATTGCAGCCAGAGAGGAATGAGGGATAGATGATCCAGGACATCCCACTGTTGCCTCCTATAGAAATAAATCTTAGTCTGTAGTGGAAGCAGGGAATTGCTTGAACCTACTTGGGAGGAGGGGATAGTGCTGGGCAGACTTATACGGTCTGTGCCAGAGCCGGTGGTTGGGAGGCGGGGCTGGTGGTTGGGAGGAGGGGATAGTGCTGGGCAGACTTGTGCGGTCTGTGCCGGGGCTGGTGGTTGGGAGGAGGGGATAGTGCTGGGCAGACTTATACGGTCTGTGCCCTGAAAAAGACAGCTACAAATCAAGGTAAGGTAGACACAAAAAGTAGCTGTTCTGCTTTCTTTTCTCTCTGAAATTTCAGTGCACACAGCCATGCTAATGTACTTCAGAATGAAGTGTACTGTCTTAAGTTAATATGCATGTTCATTTCAGATGTGGATATTACCTTTATACAACATGAACTAGCAGTGAAAGCATATCTAACTTTTAATTCTTTTGACAGCACATTTCATTATCATTGATTTATAAATTGCCTGTCTTTCTATTGCTAAGTGAGGAACAGCAAAAATGAAAAATATTATAGCATTAAAACAAATCTTGCATTTTTACATACAGTAGAATTAAAATAAAATTATAGTGACATGTCATGAGACTGTCACGTTTTTCTAGTGAATATTATGCATTTGAGCAGGCAGGAGTATAAAAGCTGTAATCTGAGTTTATATTAATTTTTTATGTTGAATACGTTAATAAACAGGCAAGCTGGACAAATGCAAGCAAAAAGCAGCGGGAGAAATTACTAGAGCTAATACGGCGTCTTGCAGAAGACGACAAGGATGGTGTGATGGCACACAAAGTTTTGAATCTTCTTTGGAATCTGGCACATAGTGATGACGTTCCTGTAGATATCATGGACCAAGCTTTGAGTGCCCACATTAAGATTTTAGATTATAGTTGTTCTCAGGTTAGTAATTCTCTGTTACAGTTAATTACATACATTGTGAATTTTAATTATCACTTTTCATTACAATTTTTGTGAATTGCCTTTATGTGGTAGGAGGATGTTGCATGGCTCCTGGTTGATGTGTGTGTGAGCCAAATGAGTCCTTAGCTTGCTTTGCTGTTATTAGTTGTATTCATTTTATGCTGGAAGCACCACAGTAATCTGTGGCATCTCTCAGTAGGATGGATGTGTGGATGATAACAGGAGCCCTTTTTGAGGTGAGCGAGCTGAGCACCCATGTGAACATAAAAATGTTGTTCATATTATGCTGGTATGGCCTAGTCTTTAGAAGCTAATGTCCAAATCCCAATTCTGTCCTTGACAATGTTTTTGGTGTTGAGTACCACAATTTTTCTTCTGGTATCCTAGATACCTACTTAAATTGTAACACCTTTTGAGGACCGTGACTTAATTGCTGAATTGTAATCTGCCTTGAGCTTACTCTGGAAAGGTAGAGAGAGTGTGTGTGTGAAATATGAATGCATATAAAATGTGGATTTTGAGCATAAGTTCCCTTTTCAGGTATTTCCCATCAACAAAAAATTGTGTTGACTGCATCCTCAAGTTATTTCCATTTTAAAAAAATCTTTAATTTTCATGGGGCTCTTTATCAATCCAAAGGCCAGCTGTCTTGATAATGGTGGTTATTTAACTTTATCTTTTTAACTCCTCGGGTTTTCAGAGAAAATACAAAACCGCTGTGCACTTTACCTTTGCTCACTAAAATTTGACATAAAGTATGTTTTTTCTGAGTTTCTGTAAGAAGATGCCAACTAGTCTTTGTCCTTTTTTGGTCAACAGTTTCCTCCTGCACTGAGGGCTGCCAAGTCAGTCTGATAGCCTCTGCTAAGCACACACGCCTTTTTTGCAGCTACCTGGGATATTTTTCCACTAGTTTTTCCCTCCACACCAAACATCACTGCAGAAACCCAGGCCAAAGTATCGGCCGCTTATCCGACATTGCTGCCTGGATGTCCAACCGCCACTTGAAACTGAACATGGCCAAGACCGAGCTTATTGTATTTCCTCCCAAACCCACTTCTCCTCTCCCGCCACTCTCTCACAGTTGATAACACCCTCATCGTCCCCGTCTCATCTGCCCGCAGCCTTGGAGTCCTCTTCGACTTCTCCCTCTCCTTCTCTGCGCATATCCAGCAGATAGCCAAGACCTGTCGCTTCTTCCTCTATAACATTAGCAAAATTTGCCCTTTCCTCTCTGAGCACACCACCCGAACTCTCATCCACTCTCTCATTACCTCTCGCCTTGACTACTGCAACCTACTCCTCATTGGCCTCCCACTTTGCCATCTATCCCCCCTTCAGTCCGTTCAGAACTCTGCTGCACGTCTTACCTTTCGCCTGGACCGATACACTCATATCACCCCCCTCCTTAGGTCACTTCACTGGCTTCCGATCAGGTACTGCATACAGTTCAAGCTTCTCCTATTAACCTATAAATGCACTCGATCTGCAGCCCCTCCTAAGCTCTCTACCCTCATCTCCCCTTAACGTTCCTACCCGTAACCTCTGCTCGCAAGACAAATCCCTCCTTTCAGCACCCTTCTCCACCACCGCCAACTCCAGGCTCCGCCCTTTCTGCCTCGCCTCACCCCATGCCTGGAATAAACTCCCTGAGCCCATACGCCAAGCCCCCTCCCTGCCCATCTTCAAATCCTTGCTCAAAGCCCACCTCTTCAATGTCGCCTTCGGCACCTAACCACCATACCTCTATTCAGGAAATCTAGACTACCCCAACTTGACATGTCGCCTTTTAGATTGTAAGCTCCTTTGAGCAGGGACTATCCTTTTTGTTAAACTGTACAGCGCTGCGTATCCCTAGTAGCGCTCTAGAAATGTTAAGTAGTAGTAGTAGTTTTTCCCTCTTTGAATTTGTTTAACGCAGTCATAGTAATGTAAAACATGATGGCGAATAGGGGCTGTAAAACGCATCCAGTCTCCCCAGTTTTATTTCAGGCTTATTGCCTATATTTCTGTTGATCTCTGACTGTCCTTGGATATTCTCTGGGCCTATGTTTTGCTTTCTTGAATTCCAAGATTTGGAATGGGGAGATCATTCCAAGCATTTTATCACCTTTTCCCTGATGACATATTTTATGATTCTGATTGTGTTTCCTTGAAACCTCATACTGTGGTGATAAATACCATTCTTTTCTTTAAAAAAAAAAGTATAAAGAAACAAAGCATACTTTTGAAAGATTTGGTTGTAACTATCATATAATAACTTTGTTATTAATTACATACCATTCAAATTAAATATACAGTGCATTGTACAACAATAATATATACCCCTGTCTCTGCTGTACTCTAGGGTGTAGATTTATTTTTTGTTACATTTGTACCCTGCGCTTTCCCACTCGTGGCAGGCTCAATGCGGCTTTACATGGGGCAATGGAGGGTTAAGTGACTTGCCCAGAGTCTCAAGGAGCTGCCTGAAGTGGGATTCGAACTCAGTTCCCCAGGACCAAAGTCCCCCACCCTAACCACTAGGCCACTCCTCCACTCCACTTTTACTTTCATATGGCTTTAGTGTGGCCCCTGTACCATTTTCGTAACTTTTCTCTTGGTCGTCTGTAACCTCTTATTGTATTGATAATACTAGGCCAGGGGCCACAAATAGCTGCTCCCTCAGGGACATAGTAAGTGGCATTAAGCTTGACCAGTACTAAAAGTTCAAATCCGAGATTCAAAATGGCCGCTGACTAGTTCGGACGCTCAGCAACGCTCCGAGAATCAAAATGCCAAAGAGAAGGGGCCGCTTGTCCTCCGCTGCTGCCCCTCCACGGCAAAGTCTTTCTTTACAATCCACAATGATTAATTACCTTCGCGGTGCACAGATACCAGGAACACCGGGAGCAGGTTCGCTAGGTCGACCGGGTGGAAATGGAACCATTTCGGAGACCGCTGGACTGGAGCTATCGCTCAGCCCCGATGATAGGGCACCTCCCCCGCAACCCTCGGGAGCGAGCACGTCGACGCCGGATCCTAGCAGAACGCCACCGAAGAGTGCAGTCGTCCATAGGACCGAGGAGGAGAGTCGAACTGCGGATAGTGTGGACCTTTCTTGCGATCTAGGTGCCTCTCGAGGGGGAGATATGACAACTATTAACCAGCACCAGACGGAAGCTGTGACCGAAGATAAAACACTACAGTCCGCTGTTGCAGTTACAGAGGTACTTTTTCCTAAGTTTCGGAAACCTACTGAAATTACACTAGAGACTCTATACACCTTGATTGTGGACTTGGGGAATTCCTTAAGTCCACAAATTAAACAATTATCTCAAGAAATGTCTAATATGGACCTCAAGGTTCAACAGACTGAACTCAAGATAGAGACAATATCGAAATGTCAAGAAGAATTGGAAAAACAAGTGAAAGAGGTTCATTTAAACCAAGAGACTATGATTAAAGATTTAACTTCTTTGAGGAGACGTACTGAATTCTTGGAGAATGTAACCAGAAACAATAATATCCGCTTTTTAAATTTTCCAAAAAAAATTGGTGTTTTACCAAGGGAAATGCTTAGAAAATACATTACTGAGACACTTGGCGCTTCGGAGGAAATGGTTCCACCATTTACACAGATATATTATTTGCCCCTGAAGCGCCAGGTGTCTCAAGAGCAGCCAGATTTGGATATTTCTTTGATATTGGAAGCTTCAGATACTGAATTAATCCAAGCCTCTACATTAATTGCCACAGTAGCCTTGTCGCCAGATAAAAACTGGCTGATGAGACTTTTCTTCCAAAATAAGGATAAGAGTTTCCTTGGTTTAAAAGTTAGTCTCTTTCCTGATGTGACTAAGGAGACTCAAAAACGTAGACAGAGATTTTTACTTATGAGGCCTGGGGTAATTCAGTTAGGAGGAACGTTTTTCTTAAAGTACCCGTGCAAATGCCTAGTTAAATACCAATCTAATAAATATGTGTTTTATGAGCCGGCACAACTTTCTTTATTTCTGGCTGCAAAAGGACAAGGGAGTATTTAACTTATAGCCCTATATGTTAAGAGAAGATATCTGTTATGAGCAACCGATAAAGGAAAGCTTCCTTAATTATTTTCTTTCGATATCCATTTTGTAATTTTTGAATCTCACAATGTGGACTTTAATTAACATGCTGTAATTATTTTGAATATTAATTGGTTTCCTTACATATTTGAACAGTGATGTTATTTACTTGACAAGTTTTTTTTTGCTTGTTTAATATATCTAAATTGATAAATAAAGAAATAAAAAAAAAAAAGTTCAAATCCCAGTAGAGAGCTTTTTCAGTTGATTAATAATTTTACACAAGTACCTTCAAGTACGTGCTCTACTACTCTGAGCAGAACTTTGCAGATTTTTTTCCAGTCTAATATACATAAGCTTTTAAGTACTATTTCACATGCGGTGCCTTTATTGGATGCTGTTTGCTTTGATATAGATGAGTCATTGAGTAATGTACTTGTGGATAGCATTTGGTCTTCCTTTAAGTTAGTAGATGAGAAGTATGTAAGGATCTTGTAAATCGATTTTTATTTATTTTATTTGGATTTTGCTCACGTCTTTTTCAGTAGTAGCTCAAGGTGAGTTATATTCAGGTACACTATCAGGCTTATTTTTGAAAGAGAAGGGCGCCCATCTTTCGACACAAATCGAGAGATGGGCGTCCTCTCAGGATTGCCCAAATCGGCATAATCGAAAGCTGATTTTGGGCGTCCCCAACTGCTTTCCATCGCGGGGATGACCAAAGTTCCCGGGGGTGTGTCGGAGGCGCAGCGAAGGCGGGACTAGGGCGTGCCTAACAGATGGGCATCCTCGAGCGATAATGGGAAAAAAGAAGGGTGTCCCTGACGAGCACTTGGGCGACTTGGTCCATTTTTTTCTTACGACCAAGCCTCGAAAAGGTGCGCAAACTGACCAGATGACCTTCCTGACTCCCCAGTGGTGACTAATCCCCTCCCACCCTGAAAAAAACAACTTTAAAAACTTTTTTTGCCAGCCTGAAATGTCATACTCAGGTCCATCGCAGCAGTTTGCAGGACCCTGGGAGGGGAGGTATTGTGTGTCAGCGGAGGCATAGCGAAGGTGTGGACGTCCTTCTTTCAAACATTTTGGACGTCCTGAAAACTTTAAAATCTTCCACTAATACAGTTATAACAGATGTGACTTTGATGCATCGTAAATTGTAACAGGTTGAGAATTACAGTTGGCGTTTGAATTTAAGGCTTCTTAATTTCCCGATGGCCAACTCGATTGATCTTTTTAAGAAATATCTGTTGGAGGTTTTACATTTTCCTCATGAAGCTATTCCTCCTTTAAACAAAATTTACTAGTTATCATTGCCTAAACAAAGTCAAGTACAGCAAGTGGGCTTCAGGAATGAGAAACAAAATCAGCAAACTGAACAAGGCCTAAATGATATCTCCGCTTTACTAGAAGAATCACTAAGTGAAATAACTAAGACGTACCTTAATGGTCTCTCTCATATTTGAACAGGATTTAAATTCTTTATTAAAGATGTACTTTAAGAATTCCCTATAAACTTTTTGTGGACACAGAATTTGGATCTATCCGGATGTAACAAAAACTACGCAAGATTGAAGGAGGAAGTTCTTAGCCTTTAGAGAAGAAACAAGGCAGATGGGAGCCAAATTTTTGTTAGTTTATCCATGTAAATGTATAAGATATTTGGATAATAAGTATGTTTTCTGGGAACCAGAACAACTTAAATCATTCCTAGAATTGAAAAGAGTACCCAGTGGACCCAAGGCATGAGAGAATTTAGATTGGGTAAGAAATAATTGAGAGAACACAGTCAGGCCAGTTACTGGATTTAAATTTTATTCTGTTTATTTGGTTCTCCTTACTTTCTGTACACGCTCCCTTTATATTATTTTTCCTCGTTTTTTGTTCTAAATAAGAGATATTTAATTTTCCTCTAATTTTTTCTTATTTATTTAAATTCTCTATGTTACAACTTGCAAGTGAATCTTGTATAACTTGTAAAGTATAAATAAAATTGTTTAAATGAAAAAAAAAAAAAAGCAAAAAAAAAAAAAAAAAACCGTGATAAGCTAGGCATCATGTACATCTCGGCAGACTGGAGTGTGCTTTTATGGCAGCTTCAGAGGTGGGGAAATAAAACCAATGTCGGACAGGCTTCTATGGACCGGGTCTGTTGGTTGCTCAAAGGAGATTGTCCAGAGTGCAGGGGTTCTGCGACGCTGAGCGCCATGTCACTGCTTGGGGGTAGACTTTGGGCCGTCCTCGCCACTCGCTTGCCGTAGGTTCCAGCGAGTCCAGGGTGCAGGGGTTCCGCGACGCTGAGCACCGCATTACTGGTTGGAGGTAGGCGCTGGGCTGTCCTTGCCACTCTGCTGCCGTAGGCTTCAGCGAGTCCGGGGTGCAGAGGTTCTGCGGCGCTGAGCGCCGTGTCACTGGTTGGAGGTAAGCTCTGGGCCATCCACGCTGCTCTGCTGCTGTAGGCTCCAGCGGTTCCACCTCCCTAGGCAACCACATGGTGTCGTGGACTGGACGCTACTGTAATATCACAGCTCCAAGAGTATTTTGAATGATCACAATTTATTGGATCCTTTTCAATTAGGTTTTCGCTCCCTGTTTAGTACGGAGATGGTACTTTTGGCATTGGCATCCAAACTCCAGGGCTATTTGGATGCAATTAGATTTGTCAGCAGCTTTTGACATGGTGAATCATGATGTACTTTTGAGCAAGATGGGGAGGGTATGGGAATGGGAGGGAAGGTGTTGGTTTGAAGGCTTTTTGAAAAAGAGATTTCTGCAGGTCTATTGGCAAGATAATTAGTCGAAATTCATGGCATATGGAACAAGGGCGTTCCCCAGGGCTAACCTTTTTCCCTAGTTCTTTTTAATTAGGATTGATATTGCAGAAGAGAGACACTGAATATTTTATTTTTTATGCAGAGGATAATCTTTTAATTTTTTCCGTTCTATTGGATTTTACTGCTGTGAAAGCGTTGAATGAGGTTTTTAGGGAAATCTTTGTTTGGATGTCTCAGCAATTCTTAAAGATCAATCCTGATATAACTAATGTTTTGTGGGTTAGGAGGAGTGGCCTAGTGGTTAGGGTGGTGGACTTTGGTCCTGAGGAACTGAGTTTGATTCCCAGCACAGGCAGCTCCTGGTGACTCTGGTCGAGTCACTTAACCCTCCATTGCCTCCATTGGGAAAGCACGTGGTACAAATGTAACAAAATAAATAAAATAAAAGAGCAGTTCCATTGAGGATTAAAGATAGGCACAGAGATATAAATTTAGATACTATGTTCCTTCATGATTCTGACATAGCTGTAAAAAAAGTTGTTGGAAGTTTGGTTTGACTCGGGTTTGAATATGGAAGTTCATGTCAACCATTTGGTTCAAAAGATCTTGTTCAAAATGAAGTTATTACATAGATTGAGATTTTTTTGGAAGGCTGTTATTTTCAGATTATTATTCAGTCGATTATTCTTACATATTTGGATTATTATAATATCGGTTTCTCGAGGACAAGCAGGCCTTCCTGTTCTCTCATCTGGGTGACGTCATCAGACAGAGCCTGATGTGAATGCTAACTAGTAAGGTAGATAGTCCCACCGCACATGTGCTGGTGCCTTCCCACCTGACACACGATTGTGTCCTCCAGTCATCTTTTTTCCGTGGAGCTGAGAGGATCCGTTCACATGTGCTCTCCTCATGTTGTGCTTCTTGTTTTTTTTCAAAGTGCCTTCCCATGTGGGTATTTTTCTTCTTTTCATCGTAGTGTTTCTAGTTTTTTCCTTTTCCCTTTATTTTTTTAGCTATTTTTTGGCCTTTTAAAGTTTTCTTTATTTTTGAGTGTGGCTGCCCAGTTTAGGCCGCAGCTCCGACTTCAGTTTGAATGCTGCCCTCAAGATTGAGGAGTTTAATTTGACTGAGATTCTTTTTTCAATATCACAGAAGACCCCTAGTGGCTTCAAGAGGTGCACCCAGTGTAGGCAGGTGATTTCTGTTATGGGCCTGCATAATTGGTACATCAGGTGCCTTGGGCCAGATCGTGTACCCTCTGATTATGATCTGTTTAAAAATGCAATTGAGAACTCAGCAAGTGCGACTGGCTCAGAGAGCAACTTCTTGGCTCCTTGAAAGCCAGAATATCTATTTCAGCACCGGCAGCATCAACCTCCATGCCTACTCCTGGGAGTGCACCGGCATCGAGTGGGTCCCCACCTTCCTTGACACCAAGCACTGTTAGCAGGCCTGGGACCGGTCAGCATCAGAACTGACATCGAGGACACATACAGATCCGGTGGTGTCCTAATCAACACTAGGGATCAAGGCTCTATGCATCGGGGGAAGCCCAAGAGGTATAAGCATTGGTCTTCCTCGATGCACAGTCCCTGCAGCATCGGGACATCAGATCCTCTGATAACCGAGAAGCCACCAGCATTGGGAGGAGTTCTCCCTCTCCTTAGAAGAGGTGTTGTTGCGTAAGTCATCAAGAAGCCTGGTCCCTGCCAGTAGTTAAGACAGATGTCTTCTCAGACTGTTTCTGCCCTGGTTCCCATGCCTTTCCTAATGTCCACCTTCAATGAGCAGTTTACTGATGATATGCTCTTTGTTTTTACTCACCGTAGGCCATCTTTGCTCCGACTCTTGAACTTGATGAAGTACCATGGGCAAGTGTCTGGCTGAGTGCTTAATTTGGGGGGTTATTCGTATGATGACTGGTCTGACCCCTTTCCTCTTAAGCAAATGGATACCAAACTAAAATATCTGGGAGTTTATATAACTAAGAATATCAATGACATGTATACTGAGAATGTTAGTGTGTTACTTAAGAAATCAGTTGATGTATTACAATTGCGGACCTCATTGCCTTGGACCTTATAGGGTCTTACTATGTTATGCAAGATTGTCCTTTTTCCTAGATGGCCGTGTATGTCTTACAAACTCTATCCATGTATTTGACTGCTAGAGGTACTAGGACCTTTACAAAGCACTTGATAAAGTTTCTCTGGAACAACAAGAAGCCAAGAGTTTCATTGCAACAATTGTCCTTGTCTTTTGGCTATGGGGATTTGGTAGTCCGGTATCTTCATAGATATGTGACCTGTATTATGCATCATCTGGTGGACTGGATTAATGTTACTACCTATTACACTCTGCAGCAGCAACTCTTGGAACCTACTCACTTGCTATGTTTTCTTCACATGACCACACCCTCTTGTGTAATGGTTACAAAAATCCATTCTCTTTTGAAATTAGTGAGACAAGGCTGGAGATGGATGTATAAGCAATTGAAGCTTCTACTATGCTGCTCCCCTTGTGGGGGAATCTAGATTTGGATCCTGTTTTATCTAAACTCTATTTGAAATAGTGGGCTGCTAGGGGTTGACTTATGTTGGGACTTGGTGACAGATGAAGGAGTAATTAAACCTTTTGAAGAGTTCCAGTGAGATGGCTCCTTGCACTCAACTGACCTTTATCATTATTATCTGGTTAAGCACTATGTGGCTACGTTGGATGCAACTTCACTGAGTGATGTTAAAGAAAAAGTTAACTCTTTCCTGCACAAAGAAGACCAGCTTGTCCTTTTACCAAATCAGTTTGAGGCGCTTAGCTCCCAAATGAGACTATGAGCAGCTGGCCTTCATGTGGAATATGGAGCTCTTACCTGATGAGCAGGTTATGGGAGATGGCTTGTGCTTGTTGATGAAAAATCTTAAGCTCACTCGATCGCCGAGGCTGCAGGAACAGCATTACAAATCTCTTTTGAGACTTTACATTTCTCCACATCGTGCCTATTCGGCCAAAATAGCAGATTCAGCTACCTGCCTGAAATGTGGAATTTCATCTGCATCGTTGGTGCATATGTTTTGTACTTGTGGGCGAGTTTGCTCCTTTTACAGAGTAGGATGAGGGTAGAAGTACACTTAATTATAACAGGAATGGTAAAATTCGTACAGTTTGAAGTAATAGGATTATGTGGAAGGGGTATTGTTCATCTCTGGTGGTTGGGAGGCGAGGATAGTGCTGGGCAGACTTCGGTCTGTGCCCTGAAGAGCACAGGTACTAATCAAAGTAGGGTATACACAAAAAGTAGCAAATATGAGTTATCTTGTTGGGCAGACTGGATGGACCGTGCAGGTCTTTTTCTGCCGTCATCTACTATGTTACTATGTTTTAGGAGATTATCTTGAACTATTTTTGTCCAATTATAGATAAGCAGATATGCTTGAGAGCGAACATTTTACTATTTTATAACTTTGTCTCCTTGGGACTGTGTAAAGGCCAAATTTATTGATAGATAAGGCCACCACCTTGGCCCAGAAACGTATTTTGCTGCACTGGTGCCAACAGGAGGTACCATCATTGACGTTTTGGAAAAATGAACTATGTACAGAAAGTGAAGTGTTTGGTTGCCAAGCTGGGCTCATCTAGGGCCTGGTGACATTTTCAGCAGATCTGGTCTTTGTTTTGAGACACATTACTATATTGTGCCTGCAGTTCATTATTGAATTTGTAAACTAGAGCATATCATTCTTGGGGTGGGGGGTGTGAATGTACTGGAAGTGTGTGTTTTTGCTGTCTTAAGGGTTTATGCCATGAACCACATGGATGACTCAGATTGGGATAGCTCAGTGCTTCTGTTGGTCGGTAACCTTTTAAGGGGGTGGTGAAGGGCAAGAATTGGGTGAAAATGTGAAAAATGTGGTAGTTATTTGACTATGGATGGTTTGGTTTTCTGATCCCATTATCTTGTTTTTTATGACTTTAATAAAAGAATATTAAAAAAAATAATAATAAGGGGGAAATTCTGATTGTTGCAATGAAGGCTTATTTATCTAGTTGGTAAAGAAGCATAAGGCAGGCGCTGAAAGGCTGGGGTGAAGAGCCTTCAGCCTAGCCAAAAAAAAACCCCCAAAACAATAAAAAGCACTATAGAATTAAGTTTATATTCTGGTTTGTAGTGAAATTTATACTTTGCACTTTAAGGACCGGGATACACAGAAGATCCAGTGGATAGATCGCTTTATAGAGGAGCTTCGTACAAATGACAAATGGGTCATTCCTGCATTGAAGCAAATTAGAGAAATTTGTAGTTTGTTTGGTGAAGCACCACAGAATTTAAGGTAAGAATTTATTTTGCTCACATTTGACATGGGTTTTTAAAAATGTATTTTGGTAGTGTGGGTTAATAGAACTATCATTGGGGTAAGAGATGGTAAATTTGTTCTCCAGACTATATTCCTGCTAGTTGAATGTGATCATAGTGATAGTATCTCAGTCATTCAAGGCATACCAAGGAATTGTTCATCTGTGAATGTATGATATTGGATTAAACATTTAGTAGGCATGAGGAAAGAAAACCGGAAGGGGGCTACAGTTGTGGTCATTAGCAGCACTTAACAATTAAGCTTTAATGATTAAATGAATAAATTGGATACACTGAGCCTAAATAGTACTAAATATAAATGACTAGTGTTAGGGGTTATTAGGCCAGAGCTGCCTGCCACCTTCTAAATTTGCGATTAGACATTTTTTTTTTCAGCCTATTTTTGGCAAATATCTGGTTTGCCATGTTTGCCATTAGAGATATAAAACACATTTTCATTGCCCTTTATTTTCATCGTGCTCCTGTGACCCTTAATATTTGATTTATCTACTGGAGGAAATCTCATCTGCTGTAAACGATTATTAGCCTGGATCCCCAGTAGCGTTTAAGGCATTATGTCTTTTGGACTCTCTTGCTGGCCAGGTGATTTTAGCTAGTCTTCCTGCATTGTTTAAATTTTCTTTATACAAATATTTATTCTTTTTAAAACCTCATGTTAATACTTCCAATAAAGGGGGTGTAGTTACCAACGCGGACTACCTTAAGTACACATTATTTTAATAGTTTACAAAGTTTGATATACCACTTTCATTACAAATCAAAGTAGTTTACAATAAAATAAAATCAGAAACGGAAAAGAACACCATAAAATAATAGGGAAGCTCACATACAACAAGATCTATCATTCCCCATTCAATCACTAAGTCAGGCTAGAGAAAATCTACAGAGTAATGGCTACATTACAGAATTCCCTGGAACCAGTTTTAAACTCTCCCAAAAGCTTTCTGAAATAGATAATGTTTTCCTTTTAAATTGCTTAAAAGAAGTCTCCAAATGCAATTCCACAGACAAGTTGATTCCACAGGTTAGGCACCTGCCAGATAAAGGCTTATTCCCTTCTAGCAACCAACCATGCACATGAATTATTAGGAAGCGCAAGTAAAATGGCGGCAGCCAACCTCAAAATCTTCCCTGGTGTATACAGCCGGATCATAGACTAAGTAAGGGGGAGTCCTCTCATATAACGCCTGATGCACAAATATGAAGATCTTATACAATGCCCTATATTCAACTGACACAATGAAATTGTAAATAAAATGGGGTCACATGTTCTCTAAACCCCAACAACCTTACAGCACAGTTTTGTAATGTCCTCAAACGCTTCAACAGATATTGGGGCAACCCTAAGTACAATACGTTCCCATAATCCAATGTAGAAATTACAAACAAATACAATAAGGCATACAAAGATGCTGTACCTAAGAATACCCTCACTGCCTTTAACATCCACAAGGCTGCAAAACCACTCTTCATCATCCGTGATACCTTCTGTTCAAAGCATAACTCTGAATCTAATCTAACTCCTAAATAATGGAAAGATTCGCAGACAGTGACCTAAAAATTCTCCGAGGACAAGCAAGGCTGCTGCTTCTCATGATTGGGTCGTTGTCCGCGACGGCCCAGGAGACCGGCCAAAGCTTGCATAGCAAATGAAAGAACTCTCGAGAGTGCTCCGTCGCGCGGGCTGACCACACCGTACATGCGCGAACGGCTTCCCACCCACGACGCGAGCGTGCCCTCATCAGTTTCTTTTTGTCCGCGATCTTGACACATGAATTCCCAACTCTGCTCAAGTTTTTTCGGCTCAGGAGACTCGGTTTAGCGTTTACCGCTTCCCCATTTTTTCTTGTTTCTTCTGACTTAGTATTACAAAAAAAAAAAAAGTTTATTTTTTCATCTAATTTCTTAGTTTTTGTCACGTCTTCAAGTTTCCTTTCTTTTTTGTCGCAGCTGCCTTTTAGGTTGCTTGGCCGGGTCTTTTGTTCCTTTTTTTGTGCCTTTTTATTTAGCACGATTGAGTCCTTTAATTTTGCAGCTGCCGTTTTTCCGTCCATGTCATTGAGGACTCCCAGAGGCTTCAAGCATTGAACTCGCTGCAACCGGACCATCTCTGGTACCGACCCCTCACGTGTGGTTCTCCAGTGCCTTGGGCCCGAGCATTTGCTAGCTGCATGTAAGCCGTGCTCTTTAATGAAGAAGCGGACCCAAGTGTCTCGGGAGGCTCAACGTGAGAAGCTCTTTGCAGATCGGTCCGGTCCTTCGACATTGGTACCGAGGTCGGCAGCATCGAGGGAAGCATCGACATCGAGAGCGCAAGTAATGACTGCTGAATGACCACATCGCGCTGGGAGCAGCGAGGCATTGAGTGGGTCTTCACCTATCTCGAGGCCTACTGCTATGCAGGCCCCCCGGGACCGACCGAGGAGGTGTGAGGATTCCACGTCCTCGGTACCGAGGAGTCTTGATGACGGGCGTCGAGCGATGGCTAAGAAGCACCGTCATGGTTCTCCTTCCATTCACGGTACCGAGAGCTCCCGTGAGCCAAGGGAGTTGGTGCCAGGAGGACCGCTCACCTCCATACAGGAAGTGCCGATGCGTCGGTCATCTGGTAGGCTCGTACCAGCTATCGAGCCCCCTCAGATTCTGCCACCGACTCCTGCACCGGCCTCCCAGCCTTTTCCGATGGAAGCTCTTGACGAGCGCATCAGAGCCCTTCTTCCAGAGCTTCTGGAGGGATTGCTGCGCCAATCTGCTTCGGTGTTGGGGGTGCTTGCGCCTTCTCCACCGACTGCGGAATCGGCATCTGGGCTGTTGCCTGTGGTGAGGTCCCCGTCCTCGGTGCCGCTTGCGGTATCAGCGTCTGCCACCACCCGGGTCAATTCCCCCTTGACGTTGGTGGAGGAAGCTTCGCTGGAGTCCAGGCAGGGATCGACTTCTCGACATCCCCCACGAGGTCGTCATTCCTGGACGTTGAGGCAGGCTCACGTTCAGGCTACTCTTAGAGAGCTTTTGTCCGATACCGACGAGCGATCGTGGGAAGAGGAGGAAGAAGCAAGATACTTTTCGGATGAAGAGTCATGTGGAGTTCTCTCTGATCCTACTCCACCAATTGAAAGGAAGAATGTCTCCACCTGAGAGTCTTTCTTTCTCATCCTTTGTTCGGGAAATGTCTAAGGATATTCCCTTCCCTATGGAGGTTGTGGATGAGCCCAGGGCCGAGATGCTCGAGGTCTTGGACTATCCTCCGCCCACAGAGGTTGCAACGGCCCCCTTGCATAACACACTCAGGAAAGTGCTTATGCGAAACTGGTTGTTCCCTCTATCTAATCAGTGGTCCCAAAGAAATCTGAGTCCCAGTACAGAGTCCATGGAGAACCGGTAATGGTGAAGGCCCAACTTCCTCACAATTCCATGGTGGTAACCTAGTAGATGACGGCAGAAAAAGACCTGCATGGTCCATCCAGTCTGCCCAACAAGATAAACTCATATGTGTATACCTTACCTTGTTTTGTACCTGCCTTTTTCAGGGCACAGACTGTACAAGTCTGCCCAGCAGTATTTCCCGCCTCCCAACCACCAGTCCCGCCTCCCATCACTGGCTCTGGCACAGACTGTATAAGTCTCTGCTCTCCACTATCCTCGCCTCCCAACCACCAACCCCTCTTCCCCCACCTGCTCCGCCATCCAATTTTGGCTAAGCTTCTTAGGATCCATTCCTACTGCACAGGATTCCTTTATGCATATCCCACACATGTTTGAATTCCATTACCATTTTCATCATCACCACCTCCCGCGGGAGGGCATTCCAAGCATCCACCACCCTCTCTGTGAAAAAATACTTCCTGACATCTTTCCTGAGTCTGCCCCCCTTCAATCTCATTTCATGCCCTCTCGTTCTACCGAGCCAAGAGTGCTAGAGACTATGCCTCAGCGCCTCCGGGCAGAGAGTCTAGGACCTTGGATTGTTTTGGGAGAAAAAAGTATCAGGCCGCTATGCTCGCAGCCAAAATCCAAACATACCAGCTCTACACGAGCATCCACTTGCGGAACTCGGTGAGGCAACTGTCCAGTTTGGTCGAAGCACTTCCTCCGGAGCTCGCAAAACCTTTTCACCAGGTGGTCAGGCAGCAGAAGGCATGTTGCAAATTCCTGGCCAGGGGTACTTACGACACTTTTGATGTGGCATCCCGAGTAGCTGCTCAAGGTATAGTGATGCGCAGACTCTCATGGCTGCATGTTTCTGACCTGGATCATAAGACCCAGCAGCGAATGGCGGATGTTCCTTGCCGGGGGGATAATCTTTTTGGAGAAAAAGTAAAGGACATGGTTGATAGGTCAAAAAGCACCATTATGCTATGGATTCTCTCTGCCGCTGGGCGTCTTCTGCTACCGCCTCCTCATCTAGGAGGTTTTTTGGATGGAAGAGGAGTGTTCCCTATTCCTACAACAGGTGTAGATACACTCCTGCTTCTCGGCAGCCTATCCAGGCTCAGTCCCAGCACGTTCGTTCCTGTCAACGGTGTGCGCCTAAGGCCCCTGCAGCTCCTCAGCAAAAGAAAGGGACGGGCTTTTGATTGGCTCCAGTGCAGCATAGCCTCAGAAAAAGTGTCCGTGCCAGTCGGGGGAGGTTGATATTTTTTCACCAAAGGTGGCCTCTTATAACCTCCGACAGGTGGGTTCTTCAAATAGTCCGGTTAGGATACACTCTCAATCTGGAATCCAGGCCTCCAAATTGCCCACCGGGAGCTCAGTCCTTCAGCTCCCAGCACAAGCAGGTACTTGCAGAGGAACTCTCCGCCCTTCTAAAGGCCAATGCGGTCGAACCCGTACCACCAGGGGAAGAAGGGCTAGGATTCTATTCCAGATACTTCCTTGTGCACAAGAAAACAGGAGGGATGAGTCCCATCCTTGACCTAAGGGCCCCAAACAAATTCCTAGTCCGAGGAAAGTTCCGGATAGTTTCCCTGGGCACCCTTCTTCCCATGATTCAGGAAAACGATTGGCTATGCTCGCTGGACTTGAAGGATGCCTATACACACATCTCGATACTCCCAGCTCACAGGAAGTGTCTTCGATTTCGGTTGGGAACTCGGCACTTTCAGTACTGTGTACTGCTCTTTGGTCTTGCGTCTGCGCCCAGGGTTTTCACAAAGTGCTTGGCAGTTGTCGCAGCATCGCTACGCAGACTGGGAGTGCATGTCTTCCCTTATCTCGATGATTGGCTGGTGAAGAGCACCTTGGAGGCAGGTGCTCTACGGTCCATGCAGATGACTATTCAGGTGCTAGAACTGATGGGCTTTGTGATCAATTATCCCAAGTCCCATCTTGTCCTGGTTCAAAAATTGGAGTTCATTGGAGCTCTGTTGGACACACAGATATCTCGAGCTTCTCTTCCCCAGGCAAGGGCAGACAATCTCCTGGCCCTGTTGTGTTCTTTGCTCGAGCGTCTCAACAGATCACAGCTCGGCTGACGTTGAGACTCTTAGGGCACATGGCTTCCACAGTTCATGTGACTTTCATGGCACGCCTACATTTGAGATCAGCTCAATGGACTCTAGCTTCCCAGTGGTGTCAGGCCACAGGGGATCTAGAGGATATGATCCATCTCTCCGCCTACTTCTGCAGTTCCCTTCATTGGTGGACCATTCGATCCAATTTGACCTTGGGACGTCCATTCCAAGTTCCTCAGCCGCAAAAAGTGCTGATGACGGATGCATTCGTCCTGGGGTGGGGAGCTCATGTGGATGGTCTTCACACTCAAGGAGCTTGGTCCTTTCAGGAAAAAGATTTTCAGATCAACCTTCTGGAATTACGAGCGATCTGGAGCGCTCTCAAGCCTTTCAGAGATTGGCTGTCCATTCAAATCATTCTAATTCAGACAATCAGGTTGCTATGTTTTACACCAACAAGCAGGGTGGCACCGGATCTCGCCCTCTGTGTCAGGAAGCCGTCCGGATGTGGCATTGGGCGCACCATCACAGCATGTTTCTCCAGGCCACGTATCTGGCAGGCGTAAACAACAGTCTGGCCGACAGATTGAGCAGGATCATGCAACCTCACGAGTGGTCGCTAAACATGACTGTTGTCCACAAGATCTTTCGAGAGTGGGGCACCCCCTCGGTGGATCTTTTTGCCACTCAGATCAATCACAAAGTCCCTCAATTCTGTTCAAGACTTCAGGCCCATGACAGACTAGCGTCAGATGCCTTTCTCCTTCAGTGGGGGACAGGCCTTCTGTATGCGTATCCTCCCATACCTCTAGTAGGGAAGACTTTGCTGAAACTCAAGCAAGACCGTGGAACCATGATTCTGATTGTGCCCTTTTGGCCCTGTCAGATTTGGTTCCCCCTTCTTCTGGAGTTGTCATCCGAAGAACCGTGGAGATTGTTTTCCGACCCTCATCACCCAGAACGAGGTCCAGTCTCTGGCTCTGACGGCCCGGATGTTGAGAGCTTAGAAGTTGCTTCCTTGGGTCTTTCAGAGGGTGTCTCCCGAGTCTTGCTTGCTTCCAGAAAAGATTCCACGAAAAAGTGTTATTCTTTCAAATGGAGGAGGTTTGTTGTCTGGTGTGACAGCAAGGCCCTAGATCCTTTTTCTTGTCCTACACGGACCCTGCTTTAATACCTTCTACACTGATCAGAGTCTGGTCTCAAGACCAACTACGTAAGAGTTCACCTTAATGCAATAAGTGCTTATCATCAATGTGTAGAGGGTAAGCCTATCTCTGGACAGCCTTTAGTAGTTCGCTTTATGAAAGGTTTGCTTTTGTCAAAGCCCCCTGTGAAACCTCCACCAGTGTCATGGGATCTCAACGTCGTTCTCACCCAGCTGATGAAATCTCCTTTTGAGCCACTGAATTCCTGCCATTTGAAGTACTTGATCTGGAAGGTCATTTTCTTGGTGGCTGTTACTTCGTAGAGTCAGTGAGCTCCAAGCCTTGGTAGTGCATGCACCTTATATTAAGTTTCATCATAACAGTACTCACCCTAAGTTCTTGCCGAAGATGGTGTCGGAGTTCCATCTGAACCAGTCAATTGTCTTGCCAACATTCTTTCCCCATCCTCATACTCGCCCTGGTGAAGACAAGTTGTACACCTTGGACTGTAAGAGAACATTGGCCTTTTACATGGAGTGGACAAAGCTCTGCAGACAGTCTGCCCAGTTGTTTGTTTCTTTCGATCCCAACAGGAGGGGAGTTGCCATCGGAAAACGCAGTCTCTAATTGGCTAGCTGATTGCATATCTTTTACTTATACCCAAGCTGGGCTTACTCTAGAGGGCCATGTCACAGCTCATAATGTCAGAGCCATGGCTGCGTCAGTAGCTCACTTGAAGTCGGCCTCTATTGAAAAGATTTGCAAGGCTGCAACGTGGTCATCAGTCCATACATTCATATCTCACTACTGCCTTCTGCAGGATACCCAACGCAACATTCGGTTTGGGCAGTCGGTGCTGCAGAATCTGTTTGGAGTTTAGAATCCAATTCCACCCTCCTAGGCCCATTTTTGTTCTGTTCCAGGCTGCACTCTCTCTTAGTTGTGTTTCTTTATAGGTCAATCTATGTTATGTCCTCGCCGTTGCGAGGCCAATTGACCAATGTTCATTGTTTTGAGTGAGCCTGGGGGCTAGGGTTACCTCAGTCGTGAGAACAAGCAGCCTGCTTGTCCTCGGAGAAAGTGTAGATACATACCTGTAGCAGGTAATCGCCAAGGACAGCAGGCTGATTGTTCTCACAAACCCACTCTCCTCCCCTTTGTAGTTGTTTCCAGTTTTCTTTTTTGCTTTCTATTAAACTGATGAGGGTACGCTCGCGTTGCGGGCGGGAAGCCGTTCGCGCATTAGCGGTGTGCTCGGCTCGAGCGACGGAGCATTCTCGAGAGTGCTTTCATTTGCTATGCAAGTTTTCTTCCGGTCTCCTGGGCCGTCGCGGACGACGACCCAATCGTGAGAACAATCAGCCTGCTGTCCTCGGAGAATACTTGCTACAGGTGTGTATCTACACTTTTTGGGACCAAGTCCAAACAAAGTAAATGACCAGACAACCAACCTACCATAGTTTTCTCTATATTTAGAACCAACTTATATTTCCTGTTCCATTTCTCAATCATCGATAAACAATCGCGGGAGTCGGATCAGGATTTTCTGGTGAAAAAAGAAAACAATTAGAAAGATATCATCCACGTGTACTTAAACCTTTTATAGAAAAATCCCCAATGCGCTTAGTCAAAGGGGCTAAAAACAAGGTAAATAACATAGAGGAAATAGACCAAGCTTGGGGTACTCAACATTTGAGCATATGCCTCCCCAATTGAGCCCCATGATCCTGCACAGCATAAGTCTCTTCCCTTGAAAAACAACTGGAACCAATCCAGGACCCTACCGTGCATATCCATTGCTGCCAATTTATCAACAACCAATGACCTAACCCCCCAAAATTCAAACTTGTTTAAATTTTCCATTAATTGTGAAAAGACCAGCTTTTCAATAATCTTAGCAAATATGCATAAGTTGGAGATGGACCTATAATTATCTTCTACCAAGCTATCCTTCTTAACATCCTTTAATACTGGTCGAACCAATGCTGTTTTCCACTCCACAGGTATCTTGCCATCCCGTAAACTCCCACAGATCATACCATGCATCAGCTTCTGCAGTCCATGTCGGCCATGTTTAATCCAAGATACCAGGACAATCTCCAATCCCACATGTGTTTTTCAACCCTTTAAAACATCTAACAAACTCCTCCCAGGTAGGACACCGAAATGTATCCCATACTTCTCCTTCCCCACCTACCACATCCCCTTCAACCAACCCCTTGTCTCTCCTATCAACCTCCATGTACAGTCTATCACGTAATTTATCAAATTTTTCCTGAAAACACCTGGCCAACAACTCCACCACAGGCTGCGGTTGCTCAACTACAGCTTTTAAACTGGGCTGCATTCCCCAGGGTTCCTGATATATTTTCTGAGTCGGATTAGGAGCCCTTTCAGTCAAAGAATTAACATAATCAACTTTAGCCCGCTTCAACTGTACTACATAAAAGACTTGCTTCTGCTTCAAAGCCATTCTATCCCTATCCTCTTTAGTCTTTCTCCACCTCCTTTCTAATCTACTTAATTGTGTTGTATCCTCAATCCAGAAAGATACCAGAATTGTCTTTGCCCCCCCCCCCCCCCCCCAATCACTATGCTTATGCCAAGGGACCTCTTTCTCCACTCTGGGCCAGATGCACTAAACGTAACGAGCCATTAACGAGCAACTAGTAAACCCTGGCATGCACTAAAGGCCATTTTCCGATCACGGTAGCAGCTAATGAAAGCGGAATGCAGATGATCCAAAGGCTATTGCAAGGCTATTATAATGAGATGCACTACGGTTTTCCGATCCCCTTACCGTGAAAAACCTAACGGGAGGTCTACACCTCTCATTGGGGCAAATCGGAAGAAAAAAATGTCGTCAGGGATGTCCTTTTTGGACGTCCTTCACCTGGAAAAAAAAACCCCCACTCCAAAGACATTCTTTTTGGACGTCCTTCACTTAATAAAAACCTGTGCCGCCCAAAAGGAAGACGCCGTGCTGCTCACCCCCTCCATGGCTTGTTGCAGGAAGGCTCTTATACGGCTCGATCGTAGCAGGAGAGTGCAGTTGAGGACGTCCATCCAAAAAGACGTCCTTTTTGGAGGCCCCCCCCCCCCCCCCCCCCCCCACAATAATAAAAACGGCCTTTTTGGACATCCTTCACTCAGCTGAGAGACCTGGAAGTCTCTGAGCCAGTCACAGCACGGGCTTGCAGCTACCGGGATTTGCAAATACTGCACCACTGTGGAAAAAGAAGTGGAGGCTGGTCCCTCACGGGGCAGTTTCTTCAGCAGCGTCAGTGGCTGTGGTTTCTTGGGATTCGGGCGGCTCAGAGGCAGCGCCGGTTCCAGTAGTGGTGGGAAGTGCTGCCATTTTATCACAGGCTGTGTCGGCAGACAGACCTTCTGCTTTGCAGCCCTCATTGTTAGGACAGGCAGATTTGGCTTTATGTGTGCCCTCGGGGGGGGGGGGGGGGGGGGGGAGGGGGCTGTACAAGGCCTTTATGTTGCAGAGGACCAATTTCTGATGTGTGTTCTCTTTAGCTCTCACTTTTCAGTTTTCTTATTTCCTTTAATTGTGATCCTTTTAGGGGTAGTACTATGATCTCTGGCCTCTGCTTTCCATCTCGGTTTAAATCCTGGTCTGATCTGTTCTCCTCTCCTGCAATACAAGGAGGACTGATTGCAGCACTGTGGTATTTTTGTAAAGTTTTCTGGAGCCCTTGATTATGAAAAATATTGTCCAAGTACAACAAAATTATTTTCTTCTGTTTTGTTTAGTATCCCAGGAAACAGCTGGAAGTCTCTGAGCCAATCCACAGCGTGTTTAGCTCAGCTAAACGCGTTGTGATTGGCTCAGAGATTTCAAGGTCTCTCAGCTGAGTGAAGGATGTCCAAAAAGGCCGTTTTTATTATTTGGAGGGGGGGGGGGGGGGGGGAGGACATCCAAAAAGGACGTCTTTTTGGATGGACGTCCTCAACGGCACTCTCCTGCTATGATCGAGCCGCATCGGAGCCTTCCTGCAGCAGGCCGTGGAGGGGGTGAGTGGCATGGCGTCTTCCTTTCGGTCGGCACAGAGGCGTATTTGGCATGCGCAGAGCAGCCAGCATAATGCTTGGCTGCTCTGCGCATGCTCGACTGGCTGACTGGACGACTGTTTACCAATGGAATAGAGAATGCAAATGATCTACAATGAGCAGCTCATTTGCATTCCTTTTCCTTGATGCATGCCTGTTCCTTACCAATTCGCTAAGGGAATCGGTAAGGGAAGGGCTTTAACGATTTTTTAGTGCATCTTGGCCTTTGTATCCTAACATTCTACTATTCAACCATCTGCTCCACCAAAGCATTGTCCTGAAAACCACCTGAAAAGTCTTCACATAAAGGAGACGTATCTAATCCCCTGAAAAATCCCGATACACAACCATATCAGCATTCCCATTATTAACCTGCTCATCCCACATCCTCTCCCTGAAAGGGACTGCAAAACGGCCTAACCATATAACCAGATTATGGCCCCTATTATGGGTTACTCCGACTCATAATTTGGAAACCCAAATCCACCATACACCTCAAACTGTACAGCTCTCTGATCGGATAAATTGTCAAAATGCAAATTAAAATTTCCTAAAATCAAAACTTTAGAAAACCGAACATTCTGCCCAACTAATTCTCAGTCAACACTACCTAAAGATGGAGGACAATAAAATAAAGCCAAATAGTGTCCCAGGGAAACTAACACTTATAATCAAAACTTCCATATACCCTAGAAATGAACAAGTCAACCTTCTGGACTTTTAAACTTGATTGAAATACCACCACCTCTACTCCCTCCCCCCCCCCCCCCCCCCCCCCCCCAAAAAAAAGCACAATAATGACCATTCAAATCTGCCATCAGTAACTTTCCTCCCCCTCCTTTAACCAAGTTTCTGTAAGGAAACACAATTACATCTTTAGATCTTCTAGGTGAATAGCCAATATTGGAGTTTTGTACTTAAAAGCCCAACGGTTCAACAAAAAAGCACTCGCGTCACCCCCTATCCTATCTTTTCCTACCCCACTCCAATCCACCAAATAGCCCTTCACCCCCCCCCCTCCCCCCCACAGCACTTCTTTCCCCAATTCCCTCAACCCACCTCCCTGACATTACTGGAATCGATTCCTCCATACATCCCCATCCTGCATCACCTAAACCCACAACAAACAAAAATATCCCAAAATCCAACTTTAAAAACCCCTCGATGTAATGATAATCTTTTAAAAAGTACTTTCTTGTCTCTGTTGTAGGCTTGCTGCTGGAGTTCACCTCAAGGGACAGTCACTATATTTTAGCACGTGTCCCAATTTATGCAAAGAGACTTAGTGGATTCTGATCTGTAGATGAGAGTAATAGGCATGTGGTAGTAGTAAAACCGTATTGCCTTTGTCACCGCTGTTTGAGCTTTTCAGCACTGCTGGAGACTCCACCAGGGCAGTTTTGTTTCATCCCAGTCCTTTGGGTACACCCAGCTAGTCAGATTTTCAGGATTATATTCACTGTGAATATGTATATGAGATTTGTATACTAAGTAGGCAGTGCCTGCAGATCTAGCTCATACATATTCACTATGGATATCCTGAAAACCTGACTGGCTGGATGTGCCTCAAGGACTGGGTTGAGAAGCAATTCACTAAGATGTCAGCATGTGGTCACACTTAAGCTGTGGAAGAAACGAGACTTGATAGATTAGCACAGCCTCACAAAGCAGGTTAGGCAAAGCACATGAAGCCATTGGAGATGGGAATATTTAGGGGAAGGAGTGAAATAAGGCTACTCTCACATTTGTACTCTCTTTAAGTAGGGCATATACCTTCTTTCCACTGCAACTTCAGTGTATCTTGTAATGTACTTTTACTAAACATGGTTATGTGATGTAACCTTTCAAATACTTTTACACCAAAAAAAGGTGAATGTATATGTTAATAAAAATCAGCTGTATAAATGTAAAGTTTATTTTTATCTCTAACATGTAATTTGTATTTTGAATTTCAGTCAAACGCAGCGTAGTCCTCATGTTTTTTACCGACATGATTTGATCAATCAACTTCAACATAATCATGCTCTAGTTACTTTGGTAGCAGAAAACCTCTCTTCCTATATGGAGAACATGCGACAGTACGCTAAAGGTAAGTGCAGCAGTACATAGCCTTCTTTAAACTATATCTTTGCAAGTAACATGCACAACAAGATGAAGGAGGGTGACTTAGTGTTTTGAGTAATGGGTTGGGAGCCAGAGAACCGGGGTTCAGATCGCGCTTCATCTATAGACAGTTTGAATTTGCACAGATCACTATTTTATAATCTCAAGTATGTTCTGGATGGCTCAGGGAATGGTCACCGCTTGACAGAGCCTTTTATCTGTAGTTAAGTGGTTCAACTCCATTTTAGATTTGTTTGGACTTAATAAAATGTAGTCTTTGTGAAACTAATTTGTAATATCCTTTGAAATCTAGGAATCTTAGCAGAAGTGTTCAGATGATCAAAAAAGTTGGGAGGGGGGGATTGGGGTGAGGAAATTAAATGTTCTCCTTTTACTTTCTCGAAGAGACAATCTGTGTTCTTTGGAGTTGCTCGGTTTAATCCTCTTTGATCCTCCACATAGTTCTTCATGGAAGTAATAGCTTCTGTGAGAGAACTAATCACAGATAGTTTGCTGGAGAATGATGCATACATAAAAAGGTGTAAGGAAAGCTCAAACCTTTTCATTTCTTATGGGCCTAATCCATCACAAATAAATCACTGACTTGGAGTTAAAAGGAAGAGAAATGTGATGAATGTCAATACCTCCCATTAAAGTCCACACTTTTGCAAGAACCATGAAATCTGTCAACATGCTGGAACCATTTGTCAGTTTTTTCTTCACCTTTGCTGGTCAAGATTTCACTAGGTCATTCATCTCCCCTTCTGCTGCTTCTGTAGAGCCTCTGAGTTTGTTAGCTCCTGACATGGTTTGGCATGCTTCTTGATAAAATCAGTGAATTTGGACATGTAAATGGGAAGAGCTATTTATCCTTTCAAGTAGTACTAGGAGTAGAGGACATGAAGCTAATAGGTGGCACATTTAGAGAGAGAGGTTCCCCCCCCCCCCCATCAGCAAACAGGATGATGTCATTGCATAGTGCCAGGATGGAACATCACTCCCAGAGTATATAATAGTGTGTAGCATGGATGACCTTTTCATGTGCAGCAGTTTCTTTAGTCTTTTTTTTTTCACTTTGCTGAACAGATGTAGAAACAAAACTCTCTCATTATTGAAGAGTTTCTTCTCTTTGTCTTCTGACATAATTTTCCACCGTTAAAAAAAGTCTTTCATTTTGTTTTTCTGTAGAAGAGTGTTGGACATAATGTAAGAGTTCCAACCTTTTGTGTTGGCACTGACTAATGAGGCCGAGTTTAAGCACTGTGGAAGACTGTCTCAGCAAGTTCAAAAGCATCATCTCAGACTACTCAATCGTGAGGTAGAGAAGTGTCCTTGCACAGAGGGAAGAAAGAAGCAAATAGTATGTGCAGAGGATAGCAGACTCTGCACACTCCATTTTAGGGCCCTTCAGCTTGGAGAAAAGATGATTCAGAAGAGGATATGGTAGAAGTGTGGAACTCTGAGGGAGGGGGGGACCCTGGAACTGGGAGGGAAAGGAGTGAGGGGAGGGAGGGGGGCCTGGAACTGGGAGGGAGGGAGTTGGGCCTGGAACTTGGAGGGAGGTGGAGGGGGGACAAGGGGGGGAGGCGGGATGAGTGGGAGGGGGCAATGCACCACCTGTTAAAAAAAAAAAAAAAAAAAAATTCAGTACCCCCAATCATTTTGAAAAGGCTCCTTATGGGCTAGCATCAGATGCCTTTCTCCTTCACTGGGGGGAAGGTCTTCTTTATGCATATCCCCCAGAACCTCTTAGAGAAACTCGGACATCACAGAACCATGATCTTAATTGCTCCTTACTGGCTGAGTCAGATCTGGTTCCCTCTTCTTCTGGAGTTATCCTCCAAGGATCTGTGGAGATTAGAATGTTTCCCAACCCTTGTCATGCAGAATGAGAGTTCCCTTCTGCATCCCAACCTTCAATCCTTAGCCTTCATGGCTTGAATGTTGAGAACTTAGAATTAGAATCCTTGAATTTGTCAGAGGGTGTGTCTCATGTCTTTTTGGCTTCCAGAAAAGAATTCACTAAGAGGTGTTATTTTTTTTATGTGGTGGAGGTTTTTCCATTTGGTGTGACGGCAGTGCCCTAGATCCCTTCTCGTGACCTACACAAAAACTGCTTGAATACCTTCTGCACCTCTCTGAGTCTGGTTTGAAAACCAACTCTGGTAAGGGTTTGTCTCAGTGCAGTTGTTGCTTATCACTATGTAGGGGGTGTCCATCTCTGTACAGCCTCTAGTTGTTTGCTTCTTGAGAGGTTTGTTGTTAACAAAGCTCCCTGTCAGATCAGATCTGCAGCTGTGTCATGGCATCTCAACGTTGTTCTCACCCAGCTGATGAAACCTCCTTTTGAGCCACTTGATTCCGGTCACCTGATGTGTTTGACTTGGAAAGTTGTGTTTTTGGTGGTGGTCACTTCAGCTTGCAGAGTCAGTGAGCTTCAGGCACTAGTAGCAGATCCATAAGTTTCACCACAACAGAGCAGTTCTCCATTTCTTCCTAAGGTAGTGTTGGAGTTCCATCTTAATCAGATTTTCAGTTGTTCTACCAACATTTTTCTGAAAGCCACATGCCCATCCTGGCAAGAGTGTACTGCATACCTTAGAGTGCAACCAAGCGTTGGCCTTCTATTTGGAGTGGACTAAAGCCCATAGATTCTTTTGACCTAAATTGGATGGAGGTGGCCATCGGCAAACACACAATTTCCAGTTGGCTAACAGATTGCATATCCTTTGCTTATGCCTAAGCTGGGCTGGCTCTGGAGGGTCATGTCAGGGCTCCTAATGTCAGAACCGTGACAGTCTTGATTGCCCACTTGAGGTCAGCCTCAATAGAGGAACTTTGCAAAGTTGCAATGTGGTCTTCTGTCCACACATTCACATCTCATTATTGTCTTGAGCAGCTGTCGTGGCAGCTGGTTTGGGCAGGCAGTTCTGAACAATTTGTTTGGTGTCTAGATTCCAACTCCGCCCACCTGGGCCCAGTTCTGTTTTATTCCAGACTGCACCTCTACAATTAGTTTGTAAATAGTTTCAGGTTAATTGACTTTCAAAACTTGATGGTTTTGAGTCCTTATTCTCTTATCATTGTTGTTTTCGGTAAGCCTGGTAGCTAGGGATTCCTGTCTGAGAGAATATGAAGGCCTGCTTGTCCTTGGAGAAAGCAAAGTTACTTGCCTGTAGCAGGTGTTCTCTGAGCAGGCCAAGTTTTCTCACATACACTGCTCCCCCCCCCCCGGAGATATATCCTTTACCTTTTTGGTCTTACCGAGGTGATGGCGCTCATGCGTCAGGCAGGAAGGCACCAGTGCTTGCGTGGTTGTGGCACTGCTAGAAAGTTCTACACGTAGCTAGTCAGCTTCCGCACCGGGCTCCATCGGATGATGTCACCCATCTGTGAGAATACTTGGCCTGCTGTCCTCAGAGAATACCTGCTACAGTGGAGTAACTTCACTTTTCTGACACATTACAATGTTGTACCAAGAGCCTGGAACAAGTAGCATATGTACTAATTCTTCTTAAATCTTTAGATGTTTTAGCAATCCCAGCAAAATATGGAATATTTCTTGTCAAATATTTCAAATAATTGAACATTCCTGATAAGGACCCCTGTTTCACTAAGCTTCAGTGGAGCATGATACCTTTGAGAACTGCATTCATGGAAATTAATGAACTTAGAGTAGCAAATCACCTGGACCAGATGATATACACCCCAGAGTACTAATAGAACTGAAAAAAATGTAATTTACCTTTAAAATCACGCATGGTACCTGAAGATTGGAGGGTGGACAATGTAACACCAATTTTTAAAAAGGGTCCCTGTGACACTGTAAATTTGAGCCTGATATTGATGCCAGGCAAAATGGTATAGACTATTATAAAGAAAAGAAATTGCTGACCATATGCATACGCAAAGTCAACATAACATAAGAATAGCCATGTTGGGGGTCAGACTGATTGTATATCTAGTCCTTTATCTTGATTCCAACAATGGCCAATTAAGATTACAAGTACCTGACATAATCCCAAAGAGTAGCAAGATTCCATGCTATTGACCTGAGGGATAAGTAGTGGCTTTCCTTGGGTCTACCTTAATAGTAGTTTATGGATGCTTCCTCCAGGAACTTGTCCCAGTGGTTTTAAAGCCATTTACAGCTGTGTGCTTAAGTAAGCCTGAATGTTCAGTGCCAGGCTAGGCCATGTCTAGACTTAGGCATTGAATACCTAGGTTACAGCAGTCATCCAGAGGCTAACCATGTACAGGCCAATATTCAGACTGGTGCGTGGTTAGCTTGAAAGATAAAATTAGGACAGCCTTTTTGCTGAATATTGTTGCTAATTGGTAAAGTACCGACTCCACTCAAGCTGTGCCCCCAGATTTTACCAGCACTAACTGGACCGTTCCTGGATGGTCACAGGCAATATTAAGCAACATTTCTTGCTTAAGAGCCACTGAATATTGCCTCTCCTGCCTGGTTAAAACCTTTTGAATATCGACTCCTTAAATTGCATGGATTATGATTTTTTTGTCTTTTTTTTTTGTTTGCTTTTTTGTTACCATGAAGGCAACCCAGATTTAAAAGTGAATCTGTTTTCACTGAGCTGCAACTGAGCTAAAAAAAAAAAAATATATATATATGTTTTTATTAGAGATGTGAACAGATGTGGCCTTAGAAGGTCCCATACCTGGGATATGTTTAGAGTTCTTGTCTTAAAGCTCTGTAGAAAAATTAAGATCCCATGCTATAACCATTTTTTTGAGAGCCAAGGTGTTTATTTTAATCTTAATATAGTCCCTTCCCTAATATATGAAAGAATTTTTTAATAATCATTTCCACACTTAGGGCCGCGCTAGATACATGTTAGTGCTTTTATTGCACGCTAACTGTGTGGGCACCCACAATATTCCTGTGGGCTCCTGTACAGCACATGCTAAAAATGCTAGCGCACTTTAGTAAACAGAGCCCTTAGGTTATCGAGGAAAACTTTTTTTTTTTTTAATTTATTTATTTTTAATTGGTGTTCTTGCAGTATTTGAGTGACAGAATGTACAGATGTATTTCATATGAATTTTTTGACTCTTTTGTTAATATGTGTAATTTTGTCTGTAATTATCTTAATTCATGTATGTTTTTACTGTTACCAATCTGGGATCGCAGATAGTGGAGGCTATAATGTTTTTTAAAAATAAGTGATACTTTCCAGATAACCCTCTGAAATGCCATTGTTTCCTAATGAACTGTCAACAAATCAGTTTTACAGTTGAATAATTGTATATATTTTACCTTTAAATATTTTAGTTTGCATTTTCTTCTTTTTTTTTCCCCATTTCAGAACATGGAGAATATGATCCACAAACTGTAAGACCAGGAAGTCGATATAGCCATGTACAGGAGGTCCAGGAGCGACTTAATTTTTTAAGGTTGGTGTGTCTCAGAGTACAGGTCATAGTATTAAGGTGAATTTTATCTGTGGAAGTGGTGGTATGAACTGTAATACAGTAAACCAAACAGTAGTATAGTAATGAAATATAGTAAACCAAAAACAGACCTCAATACTGCAGTTAGAAGAATAGCTATTTACAGTTGCTGAAGATACCAAATTCAAATTCAGTTTAAAAAAGCAGCCAGCACGGACTTTTCTTAGTCTTAATTCAGATTGAATTCATTTAAAACTTGATGGCAAAACACATTTGGCAAAAATAGTACCACTTCAGCTGAAATGCCTGTTCAATCACATGTGCAAGTAGTTGAAATTTCAGGTTCCTGCTCTGTGCGATGCAGATTAATATACCACTATGTTTTAATTTTTTTTTTTTAACTTTGTTTAAACAATTTTTATTGAACAAGCAATAAAACATTACAACCATAAACCTTTATAAGTTGTTCAATTTTCCATTCCATCGATTCCCTCCTTCCCCTTAGGAATTTTTTTTTTACTTTAATCAAAAATCAGAAAGAGTGACATTACAAAGCAATAATAACCAATTGTTTGAGAAGTTGTTGGACTGGCAAGAAAGGCTGGCAGGAGGCAGTTAGCAATCTCCAGAGTCCAAATAGTAGTTGGACAGCAAGTGTAAGTAATTGAGAGAGGTAGTTGGCATGTGAGAATGGTAGATGGTGGCGATGAAGAGAAAAGAGGTTGTGGTGCTGACTTTCGTCTGTATATACTCTGACCGTATAATGTCCATCACATAAACAGGTTTCTTAGGTTGGTTGGTTGGTTAATGTTCAGGTAAAGGTAGATCTGCATTTGCAGCTCCAGACTGCAGGATAATAGTTTCAATTGTGCCTGATTTTCAGGCTCAGATATAAAGTTGGTTATGAATTTTCTTATGTGGTGCAGTCTGTCCACCTGATGGGATTAATTTGGCTTACTTTCTTCTACCTGAATAATTAGAACTAGTTATTCTATATAGTATTTATTTACATGCAGAGAAATGTGTACCCTGCTCTCTCTACAGGTCAGGGATACTAGACGTACAAGGTCACTTCTTAGATGCTCTCTCCCATGGACTACGCCTGTAGGCCCCACGGCACATGCTCGGTCACCCCTCCACCAGGCATCCCAACCACCTTGTCTCTTCCTGGAATCTCCACCATTCCAGTTCCAATATTCCATACTGGGCACTGCTTGGCCCTGACTTCCCAAGTAACCCTGTCAATTAGGTTGTAAGATAAACTTATCCTACCTCAAATCTGCTTCTGTCACAGGGTAGCACTCATTGCTAAGGCCTTCTCTAGGGTCTTCCTAGGTACTGCAGCCCTGCTTGTCACACCTTTGCACTCAAGGCCTCACCAATCTATTCAGCCTCAAGAGCATTTAAACTCCTCCCTGCCTGAGCCCTGCCTCCTTGACTCATCAAGGTTGTTTCACTTGCCCTAAGGTGGCTTACTCTTTGCATGAGAACAAGGAAACCATAAGGGAAAATTAAGACCCATGGTCTAAGCGCCAGAAGTTCTGAGTCATTCTAGCCAAATCAGGACAAATTTGGGCCTTTGATTTCAAAAACAATTCAGTTATGATAATAGAAACGCAAAACCATGTTGTGGTCTGGTTACAAAGCAAATGTCACTTTCAGGGTAGTCCTTTGAGTTACCATGTCCAGTGATGATTCTAGGACGTCCATTAGATTCATTTCAGGAGAAGATATAGTCATCTGTAGATCTCCAGGCATCGAAGGCTTAACCAGAGATAAATAAGCCCCCACTATAGATGGTAAAGACTCAGGAGGCATTTCCAAAATCTCTAAGTATTTTTTTTTTTGTTACATTTGTACCCCGCGCTTTCCCACTTATGGCAGGCTCAATGCCATTCCATGTCCACAGGTGCAATTAAAGGAGATTTAGGAAAATTCAAGAATCTCAAAATATTTCTTTTTAGTTGATTTTCCAAATATTCAAGTCTCCCAAATGTAAAATGTTTGTCTTTGATCAAAACTTTATTCGTTTGAAGCTCTGTGATCTTACTTTCATGGGACTGAAATTTGGTAGTATGTTGACCAGCCTTTTGGGTTTGGACCTCCACAGTTCAGTAGTCGTAGTTAAATCACCAACAAATTTAGTAGATAACTTCAGCATGGAAGAGTAAAGTACCTGGATGTTGTCCCAAAGTGACTCCCTTGTCACTACTTCAGACTTTTACGGCTCCTGTACCATAATACCCAGTTTTACATCTCCCTGAACCCATGCCTTCTCATTTGATAAGTGCTGCATCTGGTTTCAAGCTGTGTGGGTAGCCCCTAAAACCAGGGAGGGAACTGCAGCAGGGGGGACCCTCCAACGCCCCCAATGTGGGCAGACAAACCACTCCTGCAAGCTGGCGCTCTCCTATACTGCTAGCACATCTGGGTTGGGTGAGGTGAAAACTTCTGTTCAGGAATAAGGGAAAACCCCATCAATGCTGCTGCCTGAGGTCAGATCCAGTGAGGCAAAAAGAGATGGAACTCTGAGTCTGATAAACTCCAGAGCTCTCAAGTATTGGCAGCTTAACTGTCGGAGTTGCCGCTAGAACTAGAGGGAGTTGCCGAGAGGCTCTCTTCTTCTCCATGCTAAGACCAGGGTTCAAGCTGGGAGAACAGAGTGATGGTCAGGGTGTCTTTCCTGTTGCCATCTTGCCCCCTCCCCCCCATGGATAAAGGGTAAATAGTGGGGTTCCCCAGGGTTCTTTGTTGGGACTGCTGCTTTTTAACATGTTTGTAAATGATCTAGAAATGGGAATAATAAGTGAGGTGGTTTAGTTTGCTGATAGCAGAGATTTATTCAAAGTTGTTTAATTCACAAGAGAATTGTGAAAAATTGCAAGAAAGACTGTATGAGACTGGAAGACTGAGCATCCCAATGGCAGGTGACGTTTAATGTGAGCAAGTGCAAAGTGATGCATGTTGGAAAGAGGATCCCAAACTATAGTTACATGATGTAAGGTTCCACATTAAGAGCCACCGCCCAGGAAAAGGATCTAGGTGTCATCGTTGATACATCGAAACTCTCTGCCCATTGTGCAGCGATGGCTAAGAAAGCAATTGGAATGTTAGGAATTATTAGAAAAGGAATGGAAAACAAAAATGAGAATGTTATGCCTTTGTATCACTCTGTGGAGTGACCACATTTCAGATATGTGCGGTTTTAGTTGCCACATCTCAAAAAAGATATAGTGGAATTAGAAAAGATATGGAGAAGGGTGTTGTAAATGATAAAGGGGATGGGACGATTTCCCTATGAGGAAAGGCTAAAGCAGCTAGGGCTCTTCAGCTTGGAGAAAAGACGACTGAGGGGAGATATGATAGAGGTCTATAAAATAATGAGTGGAGTGGAACGGGTAAACGTGAATCGCTTGTTTACTCTTTCCAAAATTACTAGGACTAGGGGGCACGCAATGAAGCGCAAGTAGTAAATTTAAAATCAGTCTGAGAAAGTATTTCTTCACTCATTTAATTAAACCCTGAATTCATTGCCAGAGATTGTGGTAAAAGCAGTTAACTTAGCAGTTCATCACTTGCCACACTTATTCCTGCTTTTGTCCAGATAGATATTTTTATCAAGACTTGATTAGAATATCTATCTGGACAAAAGCAGGAATAAGTGTGGCAACAGCTTTGGGGTTGCATGATGTTCCTTAGCTATCTTTCTGTTAGGACGGTTAGTACTTGGTTTGACGTTCTAGTTTAATTTCCCCCCTGTATTGTTGTGTGATCTGGTAGCAGCTTCCTCCTTAGAAGCAGTAGATGTTTCAGGAATCTTAACAGAAAAAGCCTGAGTTTAAATTATAACCAAGATCTCTTACATATTACTGTGAGTTTCTATCGTACAGGCATATTTAACATGTTAGTCTGGAGTAGTTGCAGCAATTTTTAAAAATTCTTTATCAAATTATTCAAATTATGACAGGAAATCACAAGGTTAGCATAAAAATTACATCACAGACTAATTTGCATCTTATTTCGTCCACAAATAAAGCTGAAACCTTCTGCTCAGTGTGCTGCTGCGGCTAGGAAAGCGAATAGAATGTTGGGTGTTATTAAGAAGGGTATGGAGTCCAGGTGTGCGGATGTTATAATGCCGTTGTATCGCTCCATGGTGCGACCGCACCTGGAGTATTGTGTTCAGTACTGGTCTCCGTATCTCAAAAAAGATATAGTAGAATTGGAAAAGGTACAGCGAAGGGCGACGAAAATGATAGTGGGGATGGGACGACTTTCCTATGAAGAGAGGCTGAGAAGGCTAGGGCTTTTCAGCTTGGAGAAGAGACGGCTGAGGGGAGATATGATAGAAGTGTATAAAATAATGAGTGGAATGGATCGGGTGGATGTGAAGCGACTGTTCACGCTATCCAAAAATACTAGGACTAGAGGGCATGAGTTGAAGCTACAGTGTGGTAAATTTAAAACGAATCGGAGAAAATTTTTCTTCACCCAACGTGTAATTAGACTCTGGAATTCATTGCCGGAGAACGTGGTACGGGCGGTTAGCTTGACGGAGTTTAAAAAGGGGTTAGATAGATTCCTAAAGGACAAGTCCATAGACCGCTATTAAATGGACTGGAAAAATTCCTCATTTTTAGGTACAACTTGTCTGGAATGTTTTTACGTTTGGGGAGCGTGCCAGGTGCCCTTGACCTGGATTGGCCACTGTCGGTGACAGGATGCTGGGCTAGATGGACCTTTGGTCTTTCCCAGTATGGCACTACTTATGTACTTATGTACTTATGAAATGTAGATCCAAGATTCATATCGGGTATAAAAATAGTAATGTTTAACAAAATAAAAAGCAATATCTGTCAGATGCAGACTATACAGCTGGGCCAAATAGCATTACTGCAGAACTAGATTTGAACTCTTAACCCAAACTAACCAATTGAGGGTCAAAAGGCTGATATAATCTACCTTCAAATGTAACTATATAAATAGTTGCAGTAATAGAAATGATTTATAGTAGTAATTAAGGCATGAGGAAGTGGGTGTTAATGGATGGTGCTTTTTATTAATCTTGACTTCCTGACATTTTCTGTTATTATTTACTTACTTTTACCTAACCATTCACTTGCCAAGTTGGTTTGTTGCAAGTCCATTAATTACCCTATTTAGGTTTTAAGTTATAAAATACACCAGCACTCTATTTTATGCAACACCATTTGATGTTAACTGTTTTTGCTACAGCTTAGAAAAATCACTAACGCCTTGTCTTTTGTTTATTTTTGTGCAGGTTTTTATTGAAGGATGGCCAGCTATGGCTCTGTGCTCCTCAGGCAAAGCAGATCTGGAAGTGTTTAGCTGAAAATGCAGTCTATCTTTGTGATCGGGAGGCCTGCTTTAAGTGGTATTCCAAGCTAATGGGGGATGAGCCAGACTTGGACCCAGACATTAATAAAGACTTTTTTGAAAATAATGTGCTGCAGCTTGATCCATCCTTATTGACGGAGAATGGAATGAAATGTTTTGAGCGTTTCTTCAAAGCTGTGAACTGCAGAGAAGGGAAACTTACAGCAAAAAGAAGAGCATACATGATGGATGACTTGGAATTGATAGGGCTTGATTACCTTTGGAGGGTAAGCAGGAAAAAAAGGTGCAGGAACAAGGGTTATACCTTTGTAAGTGCTTGGAGTGTATCATTTCTCAGTGCTGATATATTGGATTTACTAAAGTATTCTGTCTTGCAAGAAGTCATTTCAACCTTAGGTTAAAAGGGAACTTCCTGCCCTAAAGTTAATATGGTTGGTTGTTTTTCTGACCAACGTAAGTAGATTTTGAAGTAAGGTAAGAAGTCTTTACCGCTGGATGCACCCAAATTGTGCTGCTAGCTGCTGGTAAACACTATCAAAAGGCCCTTTTTTGTGATAAATGGGCTTTGTTTTGTATTGTTGACTGCTCTCATGATGATACAGGTTGTGTTTTTAGACCACAAGCTCTTTCCTCTTGCTGCTTTTGTCTAATACTTATCAATCACCCAGGTAGACTGTGTCCCCTTGAATTCTGAGCATGACCTTTTAAATTGGTAGAGGTATTTAACTATCATTTTGTACTTGAATTTGGACAGATTAGGATTAGTTTTATTTTCAAAATAAATAGATTGTCAGCATTCAAAATTAATATTTAATCATTCAGTTCCTTATCTTCTGCCAAACCAGGTCAGAACAGATGTGTTCTGTTTACCAACATATGGAGATAGAACAAGCACTTGTGAGCCCTCTTACAGAGGGCACTGTGCAGCCACCTGTTTAGTATTCACTATCTCCAGCAGATGGTGGATGGGCATACTATGCGTAAGTGGTCAGTGGAGTGTAGTTAGGAGTCCTGGGCTGATATGGAGAACTGCTTACCCAGTTGAGGCATGGCAGGAGGTTCCATTCTCTGCCAGGACCCTGGGGAATACCCAGAGGAATTCAATTGCCTTCCTTATTTTCCTCCCTGTTCTCTTTGTTTTCAGCAACTAAGAATGGTTATGCAGCACCACCCACAGAATCTAGAAAGAGCTATCAATCTATCAATTCTTTCTGTGTCCTATCCGGGTGAAACCTATCCGGTCTGCTTGTCCATTCCATCTACTATCCCATCCTCTCCTTTAGAGATCATTTTCATTTGTCCTAATTGTTATTGAATTCAAGTGCATAAAATCTTTTAAGGATGAGGAAAGGATAGTAGATGGTATGGATGGACAGACCAGATAGACCACATGGTCTTTATGTCTTCATTTTTTCTCTATTTCTCTAACATGTGCAACAGATAGAAGTCCTTCTCAGCATAGTACTACTACTACTACTTATCATTTCTATAGCGCTACTAGACGTACGCAGCGCTGTACACTTGAACATGAAGAGACAGTCCCTGCTCGACAGAGCTTACAATCTAATTAGGACAGACAGGACAAACAAGATAAGGGAATATTAAGGTGAGGATGATAAAATAAGGGTTCTGAACAAGTGAATAAGGGTAGGGCTGAAAGACCCTGCAAACTCTTGCAGATGCTACAGAGATAGACCTCTTCCTTGCCTTTGAAAGCATCACTTTAACCTAGGCTTAGTACTCTTTCATCTGATCCAAGCCTATTCAAGGGCACAACTGCTAGCTTTTCTTTAGAAAGGTGTCAAAGTTCTGGCCATTCATGTGGTGGCACTAACATGTTAAGTCACAGCGATGTTAGTAAGAAGGAGCAGATGTCCAAAAAACAGTTGGCTTTATTATGACATCCAAGAGTTGACACGAGCCATGGCCTAAAAAGGCCTCCTTCAGGAGTCTTTTGTTGGATGTGAGGTGATGCTTAGCTGACGTTTGTGAAATTCACATGTTGTCTAATGCCTTACTGTTCCTGTTAGTACCGAACCGCAGCCGGATCCTGCATCAATGGGAACGCCGAGCAGGTGACTGCCCGACGCGGCTGCATCGGCCTCATCCGGCGGTCTCAACTGGTGATAGTGCCCTTGAGTGTGCCGCACATTCGTGAAGGCCGCTTGGACGCCCGTCTGGCACGCTCACAAGAGAACTGGAGAGGGAGGAACAGCGTGTGAGGAGAGGCAGCGCACGGAGAGACAGGAGAAAGCTGCGAGGAGTAGCCCGATGGCCACGAGGTGCGGCACGAGGACCGAACGGCCTCTGACCAGAGCTGCGGCACTAAGCTGCTCACAGGAAGGAAGAAAACCATGTCCAGAGTTACAGAGCTCTGTGCTCAGGACATCACTCTTGAGCATCTGACTGTGAGTAATCTATCTAACCCAAATCGACACCAAAATGAATACAATCAAAATACTCCTAGCAGTATACTCCCTCACACTGACCCACTTAACACTATCCATCCCACTTACAGAATATAATCATATCCATCCTACAAAACCACCAAAGACTGATCAAACACTCCACACTTCACCAAACTGATACCCACCAAATCAAAGGAAGATTATCTAAATATGGTCAATACCATCAAAATGGAAGGAAAGATCACAACAAACATACACCACCCAATGAACGACAACTTACAAAAATCTACACAACATCAAACCTAGCAGCCCAATACCAAAATATCCAAGTGGGCTACATTAATGCTAGATCCGTAGTTAACAAAATAACAATATCAGACTGGATTAACTCAGAAAGCCTCGATCTTATCTTCATCAGCGAAACTTGGATCCACAGTCAAAAGGACCCCATAATCCTCGAACTATGCCCTCCAGGTTACAAAATCACTCACTGGACCAGATTGGAAAAGTGAGGTGGAGGCATAGCACTAATCTACCGAGCACAATTCAGTACTGAAACCATCGCCGAGTCCATTACACCCCAACTAGAAATTGCTTCACTCAGAATCCAAAACAAATCCCTGATTGATCAACTGAACTGCGTCCTGTTTTACAGACCGCCCGGTAACTGGAACAAAAGCCAGCCTATCTTCACGGGCTTCATCGCAAATACTTGTGTAAACAACTCCAATACACTAATACTAGGCGACATAAACCTTCACCTAGAAGACCCCAACTCCGCCAATGCACGTGAATGCAAAGACTTCCTACAGTCCTGGGATCTCAAATGGCCTCACATGCAAGTTACCCACATCAAGGGACACACACTGGACCTCTTATCACACAAACTGTCCACAGATCATAATCTATCAATAACAGACATCAAATGGTCAGAAACACCTTGGACCGACCACTACAAATTGAACCTATCCCTAAATTGGCGAAAGAAGGGATTAAATCGTACACCAGAACAAACAACTTGCACTACGAGAGAACAAATAGATCCACAAATATTCTGGCAACAGATATGTGACAACGGATGGACAACACGAACTGACTCCATACATTATCTCAATCTCTGGGAGGATAGATGCAGAAGTGTACTAAACGAAATAGCACCCTTAAAGACAAGAATATCAAGAAGACAAAACTCGATACCATGGTTCAACGACGAATTAAAAAAAACTCAAAACACAATCCAACGAGCATGGAAAAAAAATAAAAGATGAGCATACACTCAATGCATGGAAACAAATACACAGAAAATACAAATATGCAATTAGACAAACCAAAAGGGCATACTACAAGACTAAAATAGGACTGGATAATAAAGCTCTGAAGAAACTATTTAAACTCATAAATAAATTACTAGATACCACCCCTGTCACCACATCCAACACAGACATCCCAACCGCAGACAAACTGGCTACCTACTTTAAAGAGAAGATAACAAAATTACGCAGCACTCTTCCTTATCACAACACCGACATCGAAAACTTCTTCAACGACCTGGACCTAATCCCGGGTGGATACCAAACTGATCGTATCTGGTCAACATTCAGCATACTCACCACTTAATCAGTTACACAAGCGACTCATAGGTTCGCCAACACCCACTGCAAACTGGACATATGTCCCAGTCATCTACTTAAACATGCCCCCAGCCGATTCATAGAAGACCTCACATCCCACCTAAACTTCATGCTACAACAAGGACTCTTCCCAGAGGAATATGGTAACAACTTACTTACCCCAATACCAAAAGACACTAAGAAAAAAAAAATGATCTCACCAACTACCGCCCAGTCGCGTCTATCCCTCTAGTAGTAAAATTGATGGAGAGCTTGGTGACCAAACAGCTTACGGAATACATGGACAAGTTCTCAATACTACACAACTCACAATCAGGATTCCGCTCCCATCATAGCACTGAAACTGTCCTAGTCACTCTCCTGGCCAAATTCAAGCAGGAAATAGCCATAGGTAAAAGCATACTTCTCCTCCAATTCGACATGTCGAGTGCATTCGACATGGTAAACCACAATATACTTCTAAGACTCCTTGGACACTTCGGGATTGATGGAAATGTACTTAATTGGTTCAAGGGCTTTCTAACCACCAGAACATACCAAGTAAAATCAAATTCAAACATATCACCGTGGAAAGCAGCCTGCTGAGTACCTTAAGGATCACCTTTATCACCAATACTCTTCAGCATGATGATGATCCCACTTGCAAAGTCCTTATCCAATCAAGGCCTCAACCCATTTATCTATGTAGATGATGTTACAATCTACATTCCCTTCAGACATGCCTTGACAGAAATAACCAATGAAATCAATGATGGCCTGAACATCATGGACTTGGGCAAACTCATTCCAATTGAAACTGAACAATGAAAAAATACACTGCCTCATCCTGTCATCTCAACATAAGAATTACAAACCTGCAACCATAAACACCCCAGAACACACACTCCCTACTTCAGACAGCCTAAAAATACTCGGAGTCGCAATCGACCGCAGCCATACTCTCGAGAGCCAATTAAATACCGTAATAAAGAAAATGTGCTATTCAATGTGGAAACTCAAACGAATAAAACCTTTCTTCCCGAAGGATACTTTTCAAAACCTAATACAATCAATGGTCCTAAGCCATGCAGATTACTGGAACGGAATCTACGCGTGATGTAAAGAACTCACAAAAAAACTCCAGACCGCCCAAAACACAGCAGCCAGACTGATATATGGTAAAACACGATTCGAAAGCGCTAAACCCCTGCGAGAGAAGCTGCACTGGCTCCCAATCATAGAACGGATCATCTTCAAAATCTGCACTTTGGTCCACAAAATTATCTACGGTGTAGTCCCAGGATACATGACAGACCTCATAGATCTACCAACCAGAAACAGAATCGGATCATCACAATCATACCAAAACCTACATTACCCAAACTGCAAAGGACTAAAATACAAAACAACTTACGCATCTAGCTTCTCCTACGTAAGCGCACAACTATGGAATGGACTCCCATATGCGGTGAAAACAATCCATGACCACTAAACTTCAGGAAATCACTAAAAACTCAACTCTTCAAAAAGGCCTATCCCACCAATCCAACATATATCCCCACACCCAGCAACACAGCATAACCAATGATCGTACTGAACAATTTACAGTCTTTATTCCCTCCGACCCCATGACGCCAGATTCACACCTACCTCATTTGACCACAACATAACCTTGTATTATCAACCGAATTGGCAAACACCTTTACGGTACTACGTAAGCCACATTGAGCCTGCAAATAGGTGGGAAAATGTGGGGTACAAATGTAACAAATAAAAATATTAATATGCTTGGACTCTGCATAGTGCAAACTAGTGCAGCTAAGCATCATCTCACATCCCACAAAAGACTCCTGAAGAAGGCCTTTTTAGGCCAAAACATGGCTTTTGTCGTCTTGGATGTCATAATAAAGCCAGCTGTTTTTTTGACATCGCCTTCTGCGCCTTCTTTTGTCAGCCTCGCTGTGATTGACTTGCTTTGTGCAATTTCAAGGGTTTCTGTTCTTTGTTTGCCGGGCACTAACATGTTAACATAGTTGTCTGGAGGGGCACCCTGTTGGCCTCACATCCTGACATAGTTCAGTTTTTGAAGGTAGTCACCAGTGATCCCTGGTACATTCCGATGCCTTGGCTTGCAATTTTAATCTGGTTATAGGGAGTTCTCCTTATGAACCGCTTTGGAGAGTGTGTCTGTAGGATCTTCCTCATAGAAGGCATTTTTTGTGGCTGTTTTGTTTGGCCAAAAGAATTTTGGAACTCGATGTGTGTTTCTTGTCAAGAGCACTTTTCACACTATAAGGATGCAGGGGTCTTAGTTCAAACAGTTCCTTTAGGGTAATTATGTCTACTCTGGAGCTGAGCCCCAGATCTTAAACTTGAGCCTTCATATAAAAAAATGTAAAGTTGCACTCAGAGCCTACTCCTTTCTGAAGGGTTTTGTTACTTAGCTTGTAACATGAAGTTAGGTGGGCATTTGTGGCTGCAGTGGGACATGCTAGTTAGGATGAGTGATCCTAACTTGACATTGCACGTCTCTTTAGCCCTTTTCTCCCTGTTAATATTGTACAGTGTTTAATCCTATTTTTGTAACCTGTGTAGATATGATTTGCAGTATACCCTCAATAAATATGTTTCAAAAGTGGTTTCTGCCTTTAATGCTGATCAGGTGATCATGCATGCTTTCTTTTCATAGGGAAGATTGCAGGGAAAACTTCTGTGTTCTCTGCACTGTAGTAGTATACTGCAGTAGTATACTGCAGTATTGGAGATGACCAACACAGTTTGTAGGACTGATTGTTCTTTTGGGGTTCCTAAGAAGAGAGAAATAGTTATGAAATCCACTACAGCATAGCAACTCAATGAAGCAACCTCCTCAGCCTATATTATAAAAGGTTATATGTCTGAGGGATTGCAAGCACATTCAACCTGATGTTTGGAGGAGACTTGGGCAAAAATTTATGATTTCTCTGGAGGATTTGCAAAGTCATGACATATTCGTTGCATTTGTTTCTGAAACTATATATTAGATGCTCTTGGAAGAGGGGATACAACCTTTGGAGTAGGGGTGTTTGTTGCTGTAATTGACATGTCTTGCATAATGTAATGGATTTCTTGTTATATTTCCTCTGTCCAGGTCTGGATAAGGAAGGGAAACGTTTAGCTTTAACTGCTATGCTTTGTTCCTGAGTCCTAACACAACCAGTCCAGAGTCTTGCCCTGGTTTACGGTCTAATTTGATTTCATTCTTGTTCAGAGTTGCATATAGTCAATTAGCCGGTAATAAGGTATTGCTGATTCTGGATTCTGTCTAGAAATGTGGCTAGTTGGACAAGCTGAGGCTGCATTACATTCCCTCCCTCCCAAGTTTAGGGTTGATTTTGGAAGGTGGTCTGCGTATGCTTGGTTACAGAAAATACTGAACAGGTAGCTGCATGATGCCCAGTGTGCTTGTTCTATGTCTCCATCAGCAGATAGAGGGGCATAACTCATCCAGTCTAGTCTGGTAGGACTCAAAGAAAATTAGCAGCTTTGGCCAAATTCTCCTTTTCAGTTATGTCCAGTAATCTTGCCTCTCTTAGTTTGTGACATAATAAAGGTGCATTGTGTTATGAAGCTTTGACTGAAGCAAGCTGAATTGTAGTGCCTACTTTGACCTCCAGGTTAAGAATTGTAAGAACCGAGGTGTTGAAATTAATGATCAAACAGATGGTCAGGGCCTACTACTGCTACTACTACTACTATTTAGCATTTCTATAGCGCTACAAAGCATACGCAGCGCTGCACAAACATAGAAGAAAGACAGTCCCTGCTCAAAGAGCTTACAATCTAATAGACAAAAAAATAAATAAAGTAAGCAAATCAAATCAATTAATGTGAACGGGAAGGAAGAGAGGAGGGTAGGTGGAGGTGAGTGGTTACAAGTGGTTACGAGTCAAAAGCAATGTTAAAGAGGTGGGCTTTCAGTCTAGATTTAAAGGTGGCCAAGGATGGGGCAAGACGTAGGGGCTCAGGAAGTTTATTCCAGGCGTAGGGTGCAGCGAGACAAAAGGCGCGAAGTCTGGAGTTGGCAGTAGTGGAGAAGGGAACAGATAAGAAGGATTTATCCATGGAGCAGAGTGCACGGGAAGGGGTGTAGGGATGGACGAGTGTGGAGAGATACTGGGGAGCAGCAGAGTGAGTAGATTTATAGGTTAGTAGAAGAAGTTTGAACAGGATGCGAAAACGGATAGGGAGCCAGTGAAGGGTCTTGAGGAGAGGGGTAGTATGAGTAAAGCGACCCTGGCGGAAGATGAGACGGGCAGCAGAGTTTTGAACCGACTGGAGAGGGGAGAGGTGACTAAGTGGGAGGCCAGCAAGAAGCAGATTGCAGTAGTCTAAACGAGAGGTGACAAGGGTGTGGATGAGGGTTTTGGTAGAGTGCTCGGAAAGAAAGGGGCGGATTTTACGGATGTTGTAAAGAAAGAAACGACAGGTCTTGGCAATCTGCTGGATATGAGCAGAGAAGGAGAGAGAAGAGTCAAAGATGACCCCAAGGTTTCGAGCTGAGGAGACAGGGAGAATGAGAGAGCCTGGGCTTGGAACATGATGGAGAGGCTAGGCCCAGGGCATGATGGTCCAGGCAAAGACAATTCCAGGCTGGAATGGAATGGTAAGCAAACTGGGCATAGGAGCCAGGGTTGCAACAAGTAACAAGCACATAAAACAGCTGGAATGTGAAACAGAAGGCTAATTTGGCTGCAGGTAAGCAGGTATTAGTAAGTAACAACAGTGAAAAAGAAGAGTTGGATACAAACCAGGTACATGGCTGACCATCAGATGACCTGTTTAGACCAGCAAGAGTATGTTAGTGTCCCGTTCCGGGCCCTTACCTGGCGCCCCGCGAATCGGAGCGGGGGGCTGGGGCGTCCGGGGAGCGCGGGCCGACGGGGGAAGGTTGCCCCGAGGATCGCCGCGACGGCTGGTTGCCCCGAGGCCGGTGACCCAGGGGAACTAGCGCCGGTCTCGGGGAAAGGGATCCGCCGGACAAGATGGCGGCGCCGGTGTCAGCGTCCTCCTCGCTGTGGCAGGACCAGCGAGGAGGCTCCGCCCACTTGCGCCGGATTGGCGCATCGTCAGAGGAACTCCGCCCATTGGACGGAGAGACCAATCCGGTCCCCGTTACCGGCTGGGGCGGAGAGGATTGGCCCAGCGGTTTCCCCAGCCAGAACAAGCGGGGGATTTAAACGGAAGCACGGAGGGGAACCGATGCTTCCGTTCCTTGTTCGAAGCCCTCGAGCTAGCGGTTTCCAAGACGGTGTTCGTGCCTCGTGACTGCCAGCCGTCCTGCTAGCTCCTTCCAAGATTGTGTTTGGTTCTCAAGTCTGCTAGCCGTCCTGCTAGCTCCTTCCAAGATTGTGTTTGGTTCTCAAGTCTGCTAGCCGTCCTGCTAGCCATTTCCAAGACTGTGTTTGGTTCAAGTCTGCTAGCTGTCCTGCTAGCCATTTCCAAGACTGTGTTTGGTTCTCAAGTCTGCTAGCCGTCCTGCTAGCCATTTCCAAGACTGTGTTTGGTTCAAGTCTGCTAGCCGTCCTGCTAGCCATTTCCAAGACTGTGTTTGGTTCTCAAGTCTGCTAGCCGTCCCTGCTAGCCATTTCCAAGACTGTGTTTGGTTCAAGTCTGCTAGCCGTCCTGCTAGCCATTTCCAAGACTGTGTTTGGTTCTCAAGTCTGCTAGCCGTCCTGCTAGCCATTTCCAAGACTGTGTTTGGTTCAAGTCTGCTAGCCGTCCTGCTAGCCCCTTCCAAGACTGTGTTTTGTTCTCAAGCCGGCTAGCCGCCCCGCTAGCTAGTTCCAAGACTGCGTTTGTTCCTGTTGTCAGCGAACCGTCCGGTTAAGCCACGTTACCCAAGACTCTGTATCCATAGCCAGCCAGGCCAGCCGTCGCCCCGTGGTTCCAGCAGTCCTGCTGGCCGCCCGCAGCTGAGGGCTCAACCCTCGGTGAACGGCGGTCGCCGCAGGTGAAGATTCGGGGTGCACGGTTATTTCCTGGGCCTCATAGAGCTCGGGAGAACTCGAGAGCTCACCTACACCCGAGTGACCTCAGGGCCACGACAGAAAACGGAAGCCATGAGCTCACCGACGCACCCTGATCTACGGGACCTGGCTAAGGTTCTCCAGCAGCAACAGGAACAGCTTAATGCCCTGTCGGGGGCTCTCCAGAATGTATGTTCGCAACTATCCACGCTTCAGGTACAGAACCAGGCCGCTGCGGTCCAAGAGGCCGCAGCCGCTCCCCGTATGGGAGGGTTCCGCGTGGGACCTCGGTTCCCTGAGCCGGCACGATACGATGGGAACCCGGGAGGTTGTCGAGGGTTTCTCCATCAGTGTAATCTGGCCTTCCGGATGCAACCGGAGGCTTTTGCTTCGGATCAAAGTAAGGTAGGCTACATTATGGGCCTTTGTGAAGATAAGGCCCGGGATTGGGTGGTCCCTCTGGACGAACAACATGATCCCATTTTGGAGGATTATAGCGAATTTCAGCGCCGGTTCCGGATGGTGTTTGACATTCCGGGAAGACCCTCCTCTGTGGCATCGGAGCTGCTCCGAATTCATCAGGGAGAGGGCACTGTGGCCGACTATGCCATCCGGTTCCGGACCTTAGCCGCGGAGCTGCGTTGGAATCCGGAGTCCTTGACGGCCATTTTTATGGAGGGATTACACGAACGGATCAAGGATGAGTTAGCCGGACGGGAGATCCCCGGATCCTTGGATGCCCTCATCTCACTCTGTATCCGGGTGGACACTCGATTCCAGGAGCGAGCCAGAGACCGGGCGGAGCGGCAGAAGGGTCCTCCAAGACGAGCAAGGGACCGGCCCCTCGTCAGGTGAACCGGGACGCTACGGAGCCCGGAGAAGAGCCCATGGTAATGGGCCGGCAACGGCTGACTCCCGCCGAACGACAGCAACGACAGTCTAAGGGACTGTGCTTCTATTGTGGGCAGGCCGGGCATTTCCTCCGGACGTGTTCCATCCGGCCGGGAAATGCGTTCCCCAAGGCACCCTGAGGGGAGGGTTCTTGGGGCACTCCGCTCCCCTACCAGACACCTTGCTCATCTTACCAGTGACCTTACAGTGGCAGGAGGCCACGGTCCAGACCCGAGCCCTGGTGGACTCGGGGTCGGGGGGAAATTTTATTGGGCTCGAACTGCTACAGCAAATGGGCTGGCCCACGCTCCCCCGGAGACCTATGCTCCGGATAACTTCTATCCAGGAACTACCCTTCCTCAGCCGGTCACTGAGATTACTCCTATGTTGGGTCTGCAAGTGGGGAGGGCCATCGGGAGGAGGCTGAATTCTTGGTATTGTCGCGGACCATCCACCCGGTGGTTCTGGGATTGCCATGGTTACGATACCACAACCCGGTTATTGACTGGACCGGGAGAAAGATTCAAGCGTGGGGGCCATTCCTGTCTAGAGACTTGTTGTAAGGGTCGGGCTGGCAGCTGTCCGGCCTTAAATATGTTGCCCGAGGAAGGACCAAGTGAACTGGGCTCCCTGCCTAGGGACTATAGAGATTTTTCTGATGTGTTTAGTCCCAAGGAGGCGGAGGTATTACCCCCGCACAGGTCTTTCGACTGTGCTATTAATCTGAAGACAGATACGGTACCTCCACGGGGCCGCCCGTACAAACTGTCTCGAGGAGAGGTCAAGGCTATGCGAGAATATATCCATGAGAATCTACGGAAAGGGTTCATTCAGCCGTCTACCTCCCCAGCCGGGGCGGGGTTTTTTTTTGTTACCAAGAAGGATGGAACCCTGAGACCCTGTATTGACTATCGGGGATTAAATGCCATCACCGTGAAGGATCGGTTCCCGTTACCACTCATTCCCGAGCTCTTGGACAGACTGCAAGGAGCCCAGATCTTCACGAAGTTAGATTTGCGGGGAGCCTACAATCTAGTACGAATCCGGGCAGGGGATGAATGGAAGACGGCCTTCAATACCCATGAGGGGCATTTTGAATATCGGGTAATGCCATTCGGTCTCTGTAATGCCCCTGCGGTGTTTCAACGGCTTATCAATTGTGTATTAGAAGAATTACTCAATTCCACAGTGATTGTATATCTGGACGACATCTTAATTTACTCTAAGGACCCCAAGGAGCACCCGGGCCATGTACGCGCAGTGCTGTACCGCCTACGGCAAGCCCATCTATTTGCGAAGCTGAGTAAGTGCGCCTTCCATCAGCGGTCTTTACCGTTTTTGGGGCATATCTTGCTTCCAGGGGGGTTACGGATGGAACCAGACAAGCTCCAAGCCATTCGAGAGTGGCCTCAGCCGAAGAGCCTGAAGGCCTACAACGATTCCTGGGCTTCGCCAATTATTATCGCCAATTTATCCCCCAGTATTCTCGCTTGACACCCCGCTGACGGCGCTCACCCGTAAGGACGCAAGGTCAAGGATTGGCCGCCAGAAGCGCAAACGGCTTTTCGTCAAATCAAGGGGGCCTTTGAGTCCGCGTCTATTCTGCTGATTCCCGACCCTGAGAAGCCTTTCACGGTAGAGGTGGACGCATCCGCTCTAGGGGCCGGCGCGGTCATTTCTCAGATCAACCCCGAAGGCCGGCGCCAACCATGCTCCTTCTTTTCACGTAAATTCTCGCCAGCCGAGCGAAATTATACGGTTGGGGATAGGGAACTCTTGGCCCTGAAATTAGCACTGCAAGAATGGAGACATTTACTGGAAGGAGCGGAACACCGGTTCACGGTCATCACTGATCATAAGAACCTCCTATACCTCCAAGAGGCCCAGCGACTGAATCCCCGACAGGCCCGGTGGTCATTATTCTTTGCTAGGTTCCATTTTCAACTAGTGTTCCGGGCGGCCTCCCAGAATACCCCGGCAGATGCACTCTCCCGGGCCTTTGAAGTACCAGAAGAGACGAAGGAGACTCATCCTATGTTAGACCCTGCGTGTCTCAGTGCAGCCACCGGGGAGGTTGCCCAAGTCCCGAGATTCGTGGCGGCCACGGATCGGAAGAGGGTTCTGCAATGGGGACACTCGTCTAGGTGGGCCGGGCACTTTGGGTACCATAAGACACTCCGGTTCATCGCGAGACAGTATCGATGGCCACAGATGAGACAAGATATCCTCCAATTTGTTACCTCGTGCCCGGTATGTGCCCGAACCAAGCCAGTAGGAGGACCCCCCGTGGGAGACCTACAACCTATGCCCATACCGACCAGCCCCTGGTCGGAGATATCCATGGACTTTATCACTGACTTACCTCGTTCCCAGGGCCATACTGTGATCTGGGTAGTGATAGATCGGTTCTCGAAAATGGCTCATTTTGTTCCCTTCACTAACATTCCGACGGCCGCCTCGTTAGCTCAAGCATTCATTCATCACATCTTTCGACTACATGGACTGCCCACTCGGATCATCAGTGACCGGGGGCCCCAATTTACCTCCCGCTTTTGGAGAGCCTTATGCAAGGCCTTGGGGGTGGAGAATCATTTTTCATCCGCTTACCATCCTCAAACCAATGGCATGGTTGAAAGGATAAACCAAACTCTGAAAGGGTTTTTAAGAGCCTTTGTCAACCAACGACAGGATAACTGGGCTTCTCTACTTTCATGGGCCGAGTTCGCTTATAACCAAAGTGACCACTCATCCTCAGGACAGTCCCCGTTCTTCTTGGTATATGGCCGACATCCACGGCTTCCAGGACCGTTCCCGACTACCGCCATGATCCCGGCTGGGGACCAAGTTGTAGCCGACCTACAAGAGGTCTGGAGGATGACTAGGAAGCAATTACAGAAGACCGCGACCAAGGACAAGCGATTTGCTGACCGCCATCGGCGGCCCGCCCCGTGCTCCAACCAGGACAGAAAGTATGGCTAAGCACGAAACATCTGAGACTCCGAGGAGCTTCCCGAAGATTGGGACAGCGATACGTGGGACCCTATGCCATCCAAGAACGAATTGGGGCAGTAACATATCGATTGCGGTTACCCGCCACTCTACGAGTACATAATGCCTTCCATATCTCGCTACTGAAGAGGTTTCGGGAGTCCAGGTGGCACCCGCCGCCAGCCCCGGAGAGGGATCTCCAGGTGGCGCCGGACCCGGAGTTTGAGGTAGAAGAGATCCTCGATTCCAAGTGGCGGCGGGGAAGACTGTATTATTTACTATCCTGGAAATCGTTTGGCCCCGAAGATAATTCCTGGGAGCTCGTGTCTAATGTTCATGCTCCAGAACTGGTCAAAGCCTTCCACGCCCAATATCCGTCCAAACCCGGGCCCGGAGGAGGGGGGCTTCCGGGGAGGGTACTGTCCCGTTCCGGGCCCTTACCTGGCGCCCCGCGAATCGGAGCGGGGGGCTGGGGCGTCCGGGGAGCGCGGGCCGACGGGGGAAGGTTGCCCCGAGGATCGCCGCGACGGCTGGTTGCCCCGAGGCCGGTGACCCAGGGGAACTAGCGCCGGTCTCGGGGAAAGGGATCCGCCGGACAAGATGGCGGCGCCGGCGTCAGCGTCCTCCTCGCTGTGGCAGGACCAGCGAGGAGGCTCCGCCCACTTGCGCCGGATTGGCGCATCGTCAGAGGAACTCCGCCCATTGGACGGAGAGACCAATCCGGTCCCCGTTACCGGCTGGGGCGGAGAGGATTGGCCCAGCGGTTCCCCAGCCAGAACAAGCGGGGGATTTAAACGGAAGCACGGAGGGGAACCGATGCTTCCGTTTCCTTGTTCGAAGCCCTCGAGCTAGCGGTTTCCAAGACGGTGTTCGTGCCTCGTGACTGCCAGCCGTCCTGCTAGCTCCTTCCAAGATTGTGTTTGGTTCTCAAGTCTGCTAGCCGTCCTGCTAGCCATTTCCAAGACTGTGTTTGGTTCAAGTCTGCTAGCTGTCCTGCTAGCCATTTCCAAGACTGTGTTTGGTTCTCAAGTCTGCTAGCCGTCCTGCTAGCCATTTCCAAGACTGTGTTTGGTTCAAGTCTGCTAGCCGTCCTGCTAGCCATTTCCAAGACTCTGTTTGGTTCTCAAGTCTGCTAGCCGTCCTGCTAGCCATTTCCAAGACTGTGTTGGTTCAAGTCTGCTAGCCGTCCTGCTAGCCATTTCCAGACTGTGTTTGGTTCAAGTCTGCTAGCCGTCCTGCTAGCCATTTCCAAGACTGTGTTTGGTTCTCAAGTCTGCTAGCCGTCCTGCTAGCCATTTCCAAGACTGTGTTTGGTTCAAGTCTGCTAGCCGTCCTGCTAGCCCCTTCCAAGACTGTGTTTTGTTCTCAAGCCGGCTAGCCGCCCCGCTAGCTAGTTCCAAGACTGCGTTTGTTCCTGTTGTCAGCGAACCGTCCGGTTAAGCCACGTTACCCAAGACTCTGTATCCATAGCCAGCCAGGCCAGCCGTCGCCCCGTGGTTCCAGCAGTCCTGCTGGCCGCCCGCAGCTGAGGGCTCAACCCTCGGTGAACGGCGGTCGCCGCAGGTGAAGATTCGGGGTGCGCGGTTATTTCCTGGGCCTCATAGAGCTCGGGAGAACTCGAGAGCTCACCTACACCCGAGTGACCTCAGGGCCACGACAGTTAGTCCCTTTGCTAGTCCAGTGGTCTTCCTCTGGGGGCAGAGACCTCCATCCACCAGCTCCACTGAAAGGCTTTAGGAGATGGGTCAAAGCTGTGCAGAAGATGTGGGTCACCATGGAGCCCGGGGTTGGAACCCACGGCACTCGACACAGATAGAAAACTCTGCTTATCTTTTGTATAGCGCTACTAGATGTACGCAGTGCTGTACTCTGAACATGTAAGAGACAGTCCCTGCTAGACAGAGCTTACAAACTAATCAAGACAGACAAACAGCACAGGTAAGGGGTAAGAGAATTAAGGTGAGAATTAAAAACAGACATGGGTATTTCCTGAATAAATTGGGGTTTTGCAACACTAACCTGTAGAGATACATATACTTATCCACAATCCTATTAGCCATGCAACTTTTCTATATTTATATTCCTTGTTTACAAGAGATTTGCGAGAAAAAAATTTTTTTTTTTTAGTGAATTCTGCTAGGCCTAAATTGTGAGGTAAAACCTTTGAGAAATCAATTTATTTTCTGTTGTAGGTTGTGATTCAAGGAAGTGATGACATTGCTAGCAGGGCCATTGATCTTCTCAAAGAGATTTACACAAATCTTGGACCGAGATTACAGGTCAATCAGGTAAAAAAAAATGGATGTGACTCTTACATAATTTAGTAGCATAGTCTTCAAGTCTGTCTACATTAAAAAAAACATTTTTTTAAATTGTTGTTTGTCTCCCTCTGTTTAAGCCCATTTCTGGTTTCAGCCCTGGCATTGATTAATTCATTAAAATGGATAAAAAGTGTTCTGCCAAAATATAATCCATGAACTATACTATTTTTGATGTGTGTCGTGATATTCATGAAACTAATCAATTCTTCCTGTAGATTGTAAAGTACATTTTTAAACATCTTGGACAGAGAGCAAAAGAGCAGTAGCTGTCTTAATGTTGATGTTCTTTACCCTTAAAGCTAAAGGAATTTTAATGTGCCTTCTGTCCCCCCCCCAAAAAAAGGGTTGTTAATTTGAATGCTGCATGATCTAGTTATATGGTAACTAGAAAAATTGACTCAATTTATTTTGCATTTGTATAGGTAGAAATCCATGAAGACTTCATTCAGTCTTGCTTTGATCGTTTGAAGGCCTCCTATGACACACTGTGTGTGTTGGATGGAGATAAAGACAGTATTAATTGTGCAAGGCAGGAAGCAATACGAATGGTGCGTGTACTGACTGTGTTGCGAGAATATATAACAGAATGTGACAGCGATTATCATGAAGAGCGAACAATTCTACCTATGTCCAGGTTTGTGAAAAAAACATGTTAACTTTTGATCAGGGAAAAGCCAAATGTTGTTGTTCCAGCTACCACTATTAAGTAGTATCACATAGACAGTTTTCTACATCATCTTGTCTGTCTCTCTGTGAATAGATCTCAGCTAGGTTTTGGGTCACAGTCAAAAGATGATAATTTTTTTATCTAGTTTGTCTAGCTATTTTAACAACCAAAACTTTTCTTTTGCAGCATTTTTTTTTGTCATCAAATAACTTCCCCACCCTTCTTCCCTTACCAGTTCATCATTTCTTGTAACCCATTGGATTCCAGGAATTTGACTATCCTTTTTTTTCAGCAGAGCTTCCATTACTTTTCCAACCATCAAAGCGAGGCTTCCCGACCTGTAGTTTCCCACTTCTCTGTCACTACTTTTCTGAAGAGGGACCACATCCACTCTTATTCATTCCTGTGGAACCTCTTCTATCTACAAGGATTTATTAAACAAATTTCTGAGGACCCACCAGAACCTCTGAGCTCCCTCAGGATCCTGGGATGGATTGTGTTTGGTCTCATGACTTTGTCCATTTTCATTTGTTCATAAACATGTTCTTCTGAACAGTGTGATATCTACCCCATTCCCATATATATCTTTGTCAGCTGACCTCTAGGATTTTCTTCCATGAGCAGAAGTATTTGTTTAGCACGTCCATTTCCTCCTCCTCATTCTCCACATGGTGGCTCTTGGAATCTTTAATATACCTGGAAAAAGTTTTATTACCTTTCTTTGCATTTCTAGCCATTTTTTCTTCTGCCTGCACTTTGCTAGTCATATTTTTCTTTGTTTCTTTGAGTTTATTCAGTATTCTGTTCTGTGTTCCTCTCTGCATTCTTCTGTATTTCAAGAATGCCACCTCTTTCAGTCACTTTTTTAGAGAACCATATCAGTTTCCTTTTTTTTTTCCTTTCTTTTCTTCATTTTCCTGACACAAGGATCAGTCAGTTTTATCACTTCTTTCAACTTGGTGATTTCTTGACAGACATGAACTTGGTGGGTTGCCATTGTCTTCCCCAGTCATCCAGGTAAGGCTGGATTCTCATTTACCAACCAAAAGTGGATAGATGTTTGAGTTGGCAGGAGGCTTGGTTACCTGACAGAAATCACAATGCAGGATTCAGACTTACGTCATTGGCGCAGTAGGCAAGTGACTTACTGATTGCTCTATGACGCCTCGAAAGCTTTGTATTGGAGGTCATTGCCAACACATTTTCACCATCAAGCAAACTCGGGGCTACACACACATACCCATGTGATGCACACCTTTCCCAGATTCCATGCCACAACTTATCCAAACCTTTCTTAACCCTTGCTGATCATTTTCTCCCTTTCCCTTCTAATACTCGCCCACATTCTCCCTCAGTGGGCCTCAGCCAGAAGGGGTGACTTGATCTTCCTGAAATGTGGAAGGAGCCTTCACAATCCACAGTCTACATTTAAGTAAAGTCCAGTTTAACCACACAGTTCTTGATTCACTTGGGTGTCAAATTTTAAATTTAACTTAAGATCTTATAAAAATGATTCCCCACTACTATAACTATTTTCTATGGTTATACTGACATTCTCCTCTTTAACACTTGATTCTGAGTTTCCAGTGTAGCCTCTTGCTGTCAGTGGGCATCCATTGCCATTTTGGTTGTTCCTTCTGTGGAGCCTATGATAGGCTGCAGAAGCTGACAGGACCGGCTCAAGGGACTCTGATGCCCTGAGCCAACTTTTGTATCTCTCCCCCCCACCCAGCCCACAATCCAGTATCTTCCATAGTGTCTGGCACTATGTCACAGATTGGTTATGCAGTTTTCCAGCAGATGGAGACTTGAGAACTACTGAGCTTCAAGGCAGCCTATAAGTGGCCTGTGCAGTCCCTTGAAACCACTCTGTTCTCAATTTCAGAAGGATGATAGCAGCAGTAAGTCTGTGCAATACTGGTCGTTTGGGTCTTGGAGGAAATTGCTAGGATTTTTTCCCTAGGGCCTAGCTCTATATCCGTATTCGTCAGGCTCATCAGTGGTTCCTTTGCTATGCCATTTTGGGGTGACATCAATTGTATGCGCTGCGCTTTGGTTTAGAGATTACGCCCACACAGTTTCCAAGGTGATAGTGGTAATAAATGTCCCCTTCGCAAGGAGGGCATCTTGGTCCATTCTTTTCTGGACAACTGGCTCATTTGGGTGAAATTTTATCAGGAGAGTGTGAGGGTTTCTGCCAGTCATGCAAGTTTTGCAGTCAGGCTGGGTGGTCAATCTGACCAAGAATCTTCTGCAGACATTTCAGACTTTGGAATATTTGGGGGTTCGCTTCAACACCAAAGTGTGTAGGGTCTTTCTGTTGCCAACGTGAGTTCAGAAACTGCAGTCTGAAATCTGGTTGCTACTTCGCTTGTGGAGTCCCTAGGCCAGACAGTATTTGCAGGTGCTCGGCTCCATGGCGGCTTCTCTTGAGGTGGTGCAGTGTGCCAGAGTGCACAAGAGGCCACTTCAGGCAGCTCTTCTCTACTGGTGGTCCCTTCAGTCACAGGACTTGGAGGCCAGGCTTCCACTTTGGAGCCTGGTGCTGGTGGAGCATCATCTCTTGGGAGGAGTGAGTCTGGATTCCCATTGCTGGATCTTGGTTACTACATATGCCAGTCTCACCGGCTGGGGGACACATTATCTCAGCCATATGGCTAGCTGGTGAATCAAAGTATTGGAGACCAAAGCAAACTGGTTGTCATTGCTCTTGTTTCATCATCTTCTCTGCAGCAAGACGGTTCGAGTTTGTCAGCAGTGCCACGTTGGTGGTCTACGTGAATCACCAAGGGGGCACAAAGAGCTGGTTGATGGGCCCAGGAGGCATTCCTCATCATGTTTTGGTTGGAGTGTCATCTGGCAGACCTGTCAGGTGGACTATCACAGCAGGATTCTAATAGGTCTGGGGGAGTGGAGTTTGAGTCCACAGGTCTTCGCTTTCCTGGTGTGCAGGTGGGTTCTTCCTATCATGGATTTGATGGCAACCTTGAGTAATGCCCAGGTCTCTCGGTTCTTCAGCAGAAGGAGAGACAATTGTGCTGGTATAAGTCTGGCCCTCATCAGGTTTCCCTTATGTCTTCTCTCCTTGGCCTCTGTTGAGCAGAGTCTTTCAGTGAATAGAGCACTGGGTCTGGTAGTGTTGGTAGCTCCAGATTGGCCTGTATGACTGTGGTATAGGTATCTAATGAGGTTCCTAGTGGCGGAACTGCTCCATCTATCTCTGGTAGAGGATCTGCTGTCACAGGGGCCAAGTGCACATGGGGATCTGGCTCAGTTCTCTTTTACAGCTTGGCTCTTGAGAGGGTGCGCTTGAGGAAGAGAGGGTATTCCAGTCAAGTTATATCGATTCTTCTGTGCTCTAAGAAGCGGTCGACTTCCCTTACACATGTGCAGGTATGGCGGATTTTTGAGGATTGGTGTGGCAACCATCAGATTGTGCCATTTACAGCTTCATTACCCCACATGCTGGTTTTTTTTGCAGGCCAGTCTGGATTAGGGCCTGGCTTGGTCCTCTTAAGGTGCAAGTGGCAGCCTTAGCTTGTTTTCGGGGCTTGGTGAAGTGGCATCCCCTGGCATCTTATCCAGGTGTGTTGCGTTTTCTTTGGGGTGTAAGCCTTATTCGTCCGCTAGTCCATCCATCTGTTCCACCTTGGGACTTTTACTCTTTGCGGTTTCTTTTTGGTGCTTTTACTCTTTGCGGTTTCTTTCTGGTCTATTTTGTTTTTTGTCTCCCGCTTTCTTTCTTTCTTGCTTCCACACAGACCAGAGCTCATATCCAGAAACTGTCGTTTAATTTCCAGTTTGCTGCTAAGGGAATTTATATTGCCAAGGTCTGTAAATAGTTAATGAATTTCACCAAGATTATGATTAAATGCAGGATTAAATGTGCTCCACTGGTGGAGTTCCTCTTTCACAGTGACATTTTCTTCAGGAAGTCTTTTTTTGTAGATAGCTGTTCATCTGGTAATCTGTGAGCTCCAAGCCCGTGACTTACCCATTTTACACTATGTTTTATAAAATTAGTTAAGTGCTTTGCATATAACCCAAGTTTCTGCATAAGGTATTTGAGACTTGCCTTATTTGTCCTAAGATTCTTCCTGAGATTATCTGCCCCTAACAATAAAGCAACTCTATATACATTCAGTTCCAAAAGAGCTGCTGCTTTATATCAGAAGCCAGATTTAAGTCCTTGGAAAGTTCATCTAGCTTTTTTTTTTTTCCTGACTCTCTGTACGTAGCAATACAGTGACAAATGTGGTAGCATCAGGTTCCTCTTCTGTTACACCCATACAGGTTCACCATAGAGGGACACATCCAGGTCCACCATGTTGGGCTGAGATAGTAGGTTTCTGCTATTTAGTGTCCATGTCCACGCCCAATACTTCCTCTTAAGGCCCACTTGTAGAATTTTGGGTCATCTTCCCATTAGATGGTATATGAATTATAAATATATACAGCTCATGTTATTAAATAAAAAGGGATTTTTTTCATGCTATGTTTTTTCCCACCCCCTCCTTTTTTTTTTTTTTGGGGGGGGGGGGGGTGTTGAAGACTGTCCTAACTAAGGAGTTGCAGTGTAGCTGGTGAACTTGCTGGTCTTCAGTCAAAGGTTGCTTATCTGTGACAAGAGTGTTTTGAGGAAAATAATTTATCAGTCACCAGTGTTGCCTCTAAGCTAAGTGGGAGTCCTCTACCTACAGTCCTGCCAGTGGGGGGTGCTGTTTTACTGTCTCATTTTCAGTAGTGAGGTCTCAGGAAAGCTCTGCAGGACTCCAGGGAACCTGCCTGTCCCTAGCGATTGTAAACACAGTATTGAAGCAACCCCCCCCCCCACCACCACCACTGGCATCAGTGCAGTTGGAGGACCTCCGCTCAATTTGGAGAGAATAGTGTCAGTCACACACAACTTAATTTCCTTTGAGAGTGGTTGTTTCCCTTTTGTAAACTGAAAATAGGAACAGGAGAGAGACTTTTTCCCTGAAAGCGTTAGAAAGTTTTTCACTTAGCACCATTCATGATAAAGCGACCTACGTATTACAAATAAACAGCTTTCCCTTTTGGTAGGGGAATGTTTTGAACACACTCTTGGACTAGAATCTTAGAATCATTGTAAATGCTGTAACAAATGCCTAAAGAAATACTACTTTTAACCAGGATCAGCCCGACCACTAAGTAGGCTAGGCCTTCACCTAGGGCAGCACAAATGTTTTTTGGAAGGGGGGAGGGGGAAGATGACACAAAGTGCAATAAGCATGATTATGAAAGACATTGTAGCTGGTGGGGGCCTTGAACAACCATGCCTGCCAAGATCCACCAGGGCCTGCCCCCTCTAAAGTTCCTGTTTTGGAAGAGCAGGCCTTGAGCATACATGGATGCTCATGTTGTCCATATGCACACTGATTGCCATGTTGGCACTGTTCCAGAGGGAGTAAGGAAGGGAGGGAGGGGGTGGGTGGGGAGTGCACAGTGATGCTTTGCTTAGGATTCAGATACCCTTGGGTTGACCTTGCTTTTGTTGGCATTGTTGATGCTATGTCTGATTATTGTAGTTTGTTGTATGCTCCAAGTATCTGTTGCTGCGGTGATTGTTAAATACAGCTAACTTTCAAGATAAATCTTGAATTAATGTTTAGTTGTTTAAATGTGTATGGCAGTATTGAAGAATGTCAAATAGGCCATGTGGTTCAGTTCACTGCTCTGCTACACAGGTGGTAACCTAAGTGTAGATTTAGACTTTTGTGCCTCTCAGATTAAATGCTTGGACTTCTGGGGAGTAGAAGATTATCCCTCTTGGCATTTCAAGTACCACAAACAGATTTAACCTGAGAGGTAGCTTAACTTCATATATTTGACCAATAAGAAGAGCTGAGTCCACTAGATGGTCTTCTTAGGAAGGTGAGCAGGATTGAGGAAGGAAATGAAACATTTTGTGTGTTTTTTTGCAGAGCTTTTCGTGGTAAGCACATCACCCTGGTAGTTCGTTTTCCAAACCAAGGTCGCCAGGTAGAAGATTTGGATATATGGTCTCACACAAATGACACAATTGGTTCTGTACGACGATGTATTCTGAATCGGATTAAAGCCAACAGTGCACACACAAAAGTTGAATTATTTATTGGTGGAGAATTGGTAGATCCTGCAGATGACAGAAAGTTAATTGGACAATTAAATCTCAAAGATAAAACGGTAAATACTCCATTTGCTCTATTATGTAGTATATTTTTCTAGCTTTGTAATCCTGAAATGATCACAAAATAAAGCAGAAATTGTATGATGCTGATATGGTGGGAACATAGCTACTGCTTCTCCAAAACGACCTGTGTGGCCACCACATACTATAGAGATAATAGTACTCTTTTTCTGTTTTCCCTCTCTTCAAATTTGATTTTGCATGCTTTATAATGGGCTTCATTTTTTTCTACAGAAAACTACCCACTTTCCTCAGGAATAGTGCTAGATAATGCACGTATAAGCAAGTTTAATTGGAAAATCTTTCTTCACAGAAGAAGGGGGTATGGAATCACCTCCCAGTGGAGATGGTGGAGACAAAAACAGTAACAGAATTTGAGAATTCTTGTGATAAGTACTGAGGATCCTTAATCCTAAACAAAGGCATAGAGGAAGTAACCTGCATGTTCTGCACAGAGCAGCAGGTATGACTAGCCACCTTGCTGGACAGACTAGATGAACCATTCTGGTCTTTAGTTGCCATCTGTTACTATGTTACCATAATTCAACAAAGCTAGCTTCCCCTTCTGTCACCAAATGCTGTATTACTAGTTAAAACAATAAAATAAAAACGTTCTCAGTACTGAACTATATAGTGGCCACCTGATTGTTTTGCCTTCCCCGGAGTAAACTCTATTTGTTACCAGTCTGCATCCAGCCACTGATCCAGTTTTTTCTTTACAGCTTTCTGGCCTACTTCAGTGTCTTTCATCTAACCTTCCTGTCTTTTATGTTAGAACAGTGTCAAAAGCTTAAGGCCAGATAGACAATCACAACCCAAGAATTCAGTCATGTTTGTTTGACAAGATGTTCTCTTTGTGAAAATCCGTTTCTCCGTCCTGTATTCTTCTTGTTTCAAAGTGTTCCACCATTTTTTTTAGTATCATTTTCATAGTTTTACCTGCTACTGAAGGGGCTCGTAATTTGCACCCAGTTTATCCCCATGGTTGTCCCCTACCATCTTAGTTTCTTCTTTTATGGTCTAATCAAGTTTCTTGCTTTTCAGGTGCTAGCTCCTCTTTAGTTTGATACTGGTTGTTTTTTTTTTTTAAACAATAGCTGACATCCTAAATCATATGAATTCATATCTCACACTGCATGTCTCAAGCAGATCTTGGTGTTCTTGAGCCTGAGCTAACAGGTTTAACTTCAACCACCATGAAAGGCAACTCACCTTCAGACATGCCACTTGTCTTCACAATACCAGCAAACATGTCAGTGTTCAGAGATTGGCTTACTTTGGGTTCTACAACTGTCCTATCATCACTGCATAGCATCTTCACTTGAGCCTATACATCCCTCACTGATATTCAGGGCTGAGAGATTTCATCATTGCTGCTATCTCTTCTCCTTCACCCTTGGCCTGATTGACTTCAGCTATGGGACTCCACAAAGCCACTCTTATCTGCCAGTGGGTCTCTTAACTTTGGTGAAAAGATGCAATTTTGACTCAAGGGGATACCTGTCTTAAGATACCCTATAGAGTGGAGGGAAAGCCTAATGGTTAGAGTAGTGAGGTGAGAATCAAGGCAGCCTGGTTCAAATCCCACTGTGGCACCTTATGACTCTGGGCAGGTCACTTAACTTTCCATTGTAACAGGTAAAAACTTATATTCAGGTACAGTAGGTATTTTCCTGTCCTCTGGACACTTATAATCTAACTCGCCTTGCGTTACAACTGAAGGAAGTGTGATATAAATCCAAAATCCCTTTCTCTCCTCCCATAGACCCCTTCAGTGGCTGAGCACCAGAGCCCCTGTCTTTCTCTTCATGAAGATACCTATAGGACCAGGACAGAGTAGCATCCCAGATTCAGGGCAGGATGCACTAAAGACTCGTTAAAGCCCTTTCCTTACTGATTCCCTTAGCGAATCGGTAAGGAACGGGCATGCATCAAGGAATAGGAATGCAAATGAGCTGCTCGTTGTAGCTCACTTGCATTCTCTATTCCATCGTTAAACAGTCGGCCAGTTGGCCAGTCGAGCATGCGCAGAGCAGCCAAGCGTTATTCTGGCTGCTCTGCGCATGCCAAGGATGTCCTTTATGGACGTCCTTCTCTATATATTAAAAAAAAAGACGAGCTGTGCCTATGGACGTCCTATAAATTAAGAAGGCTTATTTCCCAGGTTTTACTTAACTAGAATGAACTATTATTATAAATTTCAGACCCAAGGACTAAAATTACCTGTTATCTCTTGTCTTTTGCTGTTTGTTATTTTATATCTTTATTCTCAGTTTGTATAATTGTTCTTCTTGTACTGTAGCTTGCACTACAGACTTATGTAAGCCACTTTGAACCTGCGATCAGTGGGAAAGGTGGGATATATTTTTTATTTTATTTTGTTTTTGTTACATTTGTACCCTGCGCTTTCCCACTCATGGCAGGCTCAGTGCAGCTTACATGGGGCAATGGAGGGTTGAGTGACTTGCCCAGAGTCACAAGGAGCTGCCTGTGCCTGAAGTGGGAATCGAACTCAGTTCCCCAGGACCAAAGTCCACCACCCTAACCACTAGGACACTCCTCCACTCCTGCCCAGGGAGGAAAGGAGGGAAGTCAGAAGAGAGGTGATCAGCTGTTGTCTGCTGCAGCGCCTTCACACGGAGGTGAGAGGTGCTGTGAGGACCTGGCCCGGAGGCAGATGGAGGGGGGTGGGGCGGAGGATGGCGGGGAGGCCGGGGCTGCGAGAAGCTGTCACTGCAGGGGGGAGCAGTGGTGATCTTGGGGGGGAGGGGGGCAAAGGACGTCCTTAAAGGACGTCCATAGGCACAGCTTTTTTTTTTTTAGATATAGTGAAGGACGTCCGTAAAGGACGTCTATAGGCACAGCTCATCTTTTCTTTTTATATATAGTGAAGCTCCAACGACAGGTACAGACCTCTCATTAGATTTTCCAGAGTCAAGGCAATCGGGTTAGTGCATCTCATTACAGTAGGGTTTCTACACAATTTGCTCATCTGCATTCCGTTTTCGTTAGCTGCTACAGTCCTCGGAAAAAGGCTCAGAGAAGCCTTTAGTGCATGCCAGGGTTTACTACTTGCTACTTCCTCGTTAGTGGCTCGTTAAAAGCTCGTTAAGTTTATTGCATCTGGCCCTCAGTGAGGTAAATGCAGGTCTTTGTGTTGTTGAGATGCTAATTACCCGTTAAAATTGTGGGATAGACACAAAGGAATTCTGATTAGAAAGAATGGATCCACAGTAGTTTAGCGGAGATTAGGTGGCAACACCGATAATTGGGAAGCAAAGCCAGTGCTGGGCAGACTTCTATGGTTTGTGCCCTGATTGTGGCTGGACAGATTCAGCGTCAGAATTTAGGGAAGAAGGTCTGTGCCCTGATTGTGGCTGAATAGATTTGGATGGGCTGGAGTACAGCTTGTCAGGGACTACGACGTTAACTTTAGAATTTTTAGTACACGGGCAGACTTCCACGGTCTTTGCCCTGAAAATGGCAAGGACAAACCAAGATCAGGTATACATATGAAGTACTGCATACTATGAGGCATATTTTCAAAGCACTTAGCCTTCCAAAGTTCCATAGAAACCTATGGAACTTTGGAAGGCTAAGTGCTTTGAAAATATGCCTCCATATGTAGTAAGTTTATCTTGTTGGGCAGACTGGATGGACTGTACAGGTATTAATCAGCTGTCACCTACTATGTTACTGTGCTGGCTGTCTGCTCCAGATTTATCTCTGTTTCTGCCTGCTTTGTTAGTGGGGAATTGCAAAGGTGTGGGGGAGGTACTCTTGGTACCTTCAGGACTTTTGCTTTCTGACTTCTGTTGCTGGTTTGTGAGAGGCAATGTCCTGCTGGCTAGAAAGAGATCTTTCAGCTCCATTGTGAGAATTACACCTTTACTTTCTGTCCTGATCTTTGAGGTTGGGACCTATTCACCAACTTTATGTGAATATCAGGCAGTTCAGCAGGTAGCATCCAGAGATGTGCCGTTGAATTTTCTTGCAAGATGAGAAGAGCTTAGGGTTTTACTGCTGTAGCTTTGGATGAAAAGGTTGAGGATCCAATTGTTCCAGCTGCAAGTGGAGAATATAAGCAGAGGATAGGTTTGAAATGGCTGTAAATACCTCACTTCCAGGTCAGTTCTTGGTAAATTAGCCAGTATCACAGACACAGTATGGATTATGATGGCATCCATGGGTTAGCTGGTAAACTGTCCTCTCAGAAGGGAACTAAATCATTCCTGATTTTCAAAAGAGAGCGCCTTCTAGCTTCTAGTTCTCAGAGGTGTCAAGTGCCAGCTTGTTTACACCCCAATTTTGCTTATAGACCTTACAGTTTATAGTGGTGGTGATGGTTTGGAGAAGCAAGTTTCTCTCCTTGTGGGTCTTTCCCAATTTTTATTCCATGTTCCCTTCTGGTAGAATAACCAGGGATTTCTCTGTGTTTGAGTTCCTGTCAAATGCTCATTTCAGGGGCCTCCCATTCAGTTTAATAGCAACAGCTTAATTTTACAAGGGGGGATCAGAATTCCTCCTTGAGTAATGCCTGGCCCAGATCTGATTCAGGAGTTAGTGCTATTGTAGTTCAGAGGTTGGAGAGCCTTGGCTAGGTGGATAAGCTAGTTCCCTACAATCCTTTTAAGTATCTGCGTGTTCAGTTTCATACTGAGAAATGGTATCCTTTCTAGAGCCAGGCAGGAGGTGCTAGCTGCTCCAGTAATGTCAAGCTTTTTGTTCATATCCAGTGCCACAAGCTTAGACCTGTGTACAGCTCCTAGGACCCAAAACAGTGACTCTGGGGAGGTGATCCTCTGGGAGGGAACATATTTGAATTCTCCTCAGCAGGTCCTACCATATAGATGATAGATTTGGTTGCTGCAGTGTGGCATTTGGCAGTCAAGGAGGGCATGCTTGTTGATGGGAACCTGGTCAATTTCTCAAAGCTAGTGGCTTTGAAACTTCCCCCCCTAAGTAGGTAGTGGTATTTTGTGATGATATTCCATCAGTCTGAGGGAACCCATATCTGGGGTTGAGTTGCACAAGGGCAGTGGTAGCATCAGGTGGCCCCCTGGTTCAGTGTTGGGCTGGAAACTAGGGCCATTTGTTTTTTCTTGAAAAGGCTTATTTTTTTGTTTGATATACCACCTTTCATAACAGTTTATAGGGCCGGCTTAACCTATGGACCAGGTGAGGCTCTGGCCCAGAGCTTAACTGGTGGCATTGCATGTGCAGGGAAAAAAGAAGAGCCAGCAATCCCCATCCTCTCTCTGTCTCAGGCCACCTTCCCCATCTGCCTTTTAAAGGCAGTTTCCATATCATCAAGCTGATCAATCCATAGACTGGTGGGTTGTGTCCATCTACCAGCAGGTGGAGATAGAGAGCAAACTTTTGCCTCCCTATATGTGGTCATGTGCTGCCGGAAACTCCTCAGTATGTTCTCTATCTCAGCAGGTGGTGGTCACACACAGCAGCAGCTCTGGCTAGGCCTCCAAGCCTAATTCTTTGGTTTTGTTGAGTGCCTGGGGTTGAGGGCTCTTTTGAGCAAGTGCAAACCTGGTGGTACCAGGTCCCTCCTTTTCTCCCCCCTCCCGCTGGCTCCGTTAAAAAAAAAAAATTTTGAACGTCCTTAAAGGCGTTTATTTCGATGTTTATTTTTTACGTTTATTGCAGCTACTCACTGGGACACCAGATCGTTACAGCTCGGAGCGGCAAGCAGGTAATTTTTACCTTTTTATAGCGGGCAGGGGGTTCCCCGATTCTTCTCCTCGTGGCATAAGGCGTCGGAGGGCGAGGGCGCAAAGAGTCGCTCCCCGGATCGCTTGAGCGCTTCTAGAGGGGATGCGGGGGTCTTAAAGCCTGATTCGCCCTTGTTGGGTGACAGTTTTGTGACCGATGAATGTCCCGGTCCTTCCTCCGGCGTGGCGGTTTTTCCCGCCATAAACGCCCATCCCCCGCTCCTCGCCTCCGCCATCTTGGCCGGCCACGCGGCTCGGACGGCTTCTTCTTGGGCCGCCCTTGAGGTTGGAGACATTAATGCCATGAACGCCTTTAATTTGGGCGACGGCACAAAAGCGGCTAAAGTTAAGCGCCGTTCTTCCCGCGCGGCTCCTTCGCGGAGTGTCGCGCCGGACGCCATTTTGGATGCGCAGCATGTCTCTCCCCCGCTCTTGCGAGCGCCGGTTGAGGGTGCGTCTAGGGCTGTAGCCCAGGTGCGGAAGTGCACAGTCTGGGGGGCTTCTCCCCCGAGTTTGTTTTGCTGCTGCATCAGGCCTTCCTTATGCAAAACGCTGCCCCTGCTCCCTCGTCTGGTAAAGAGGTTGAGGTTTCCAGAGGTAAACGCCCTCGGGTTGATTCCCAGGCCTTGGAGGACTTTGTCTCCTCCGATGTAGATGAGGGCAGCGTATCTGAGTTCTCCCAACGGTCCTTTGCGGATTCCTTGGAGGAGACGGATCCCCGCTCGGATGGAGCGGATGACCCCTCTGCAGCGCGGCTTTTTAGCTCAGAGGATTTGCCCAACCTGTTGTTACAGGCCATGGACACTTTGAAGATTTCCTCTCCGGAGGACGTCTCTCCCTCAGCCCCTGTTGGCTCTGCCATTATGCTGGGGACGAAGCACCCGCCTAGAACCTTCCACGTGCATGATGCCATGCACACCTTAATTTCGGCTCAATGGGATGTCCCTGAAGCGAGCCTTAAAGTGGCTAGGGCTATGTCCCGCCTCTATCCTTTGACTGAAAGTGAGCGTGAGGCCTATCTGTGGCTTACCATGGATTCTTAATCACTGCGGTGACTAAGAAAACGGCGTTGCCGGTGGAAGGTGGCACGGCCCTAAAGGACGCCCAAGACAGAAGATTGGAGGCGGCCTTAAGGTCGTCCTTTGAGGCGGCTGCTTTAAGTTTGCAGGCCTCAGTTTGTGGCTCCTATGTGGCCAGGGCGTGCCTGACTATGGTGCAGCGGGCTTCCCCCTCGGATCATTCCTTGAGGGCTGATTGGCCGGCCCTGGAATCGGGCTTAGCCTATTTGGCAGACTTGCTGTATGATGTCTTGAGGGCCTCAGCTAAAGGCATGGCTCAGACAATCTCTGCGCAGCGGTGGCTTTGGCTGAAACATTGGTCTGCTGACCACGCCTCTAAATCCCACCTGGCTAGATTGCCTTTCAAAGGCAAGCTGCTCTTTGGGGTCGAGCTGGACAAAATCGTGACCGATCTCGGCACGTCTAAGGGCAAGAAGTTACCAGAGGTCAGGGCTCGGGCTAGTACTCGTCCCGGTACCTCCAGAGGACGGTTTCAGGAAGCCCGTCGGTACCGCCCGGGCAGGTCGGGTTCCTCTGCCCCCTCTTCCTTTAAGAGGAATTTCTCCCCCAAGCAGCATTCCTTTCGCAGAGACCGCCGTCCCGGAGGTGCTCCCTCCGGTCCTCCCCCAGGGTCTCGTACCCAATGACGGGGCCTTGGTCCACGCCCCAGTGCAGATTGGAGGACGGCTGTCCTCGTTTCTGGGCGAGTGGACCACAATAACTTCAGACGCTTGGGTGCTGGAAGTCATCAGAGACGGCTACAAGCTAGAGTTCTGCCGACCCTTAAAAGACGGGTTTGTACTCTCTCCCTGCAAGTCTCCGGTCAAAGCTGTGGCAGTGCAGCAGACTTTGGACAATCTGATCCGCCTGGGTGCGGTCGTTCCGGTGCCAGAAAGTCAGCTTGGCAAGGGGCGTTACTCCATTTACTTTGTGGTACCAAAGAAAGGAGGTTCTGTCCGGCCTATCCTCGACCTCAAAGGGGTCAATCGGGCCTTGAAAGTGCGGCACTTTCGCATGGAGACTCTCCGCTCTGTTATAGCGGCAGTGAAGGCAGGGGAGTACCTGGCATCCTTGGACATCAAGGAAGCATACTTGCATATTCCCATCTGGCCTACTCATCAACGCTTTCTGCGTTTTGCAGTCCTGGGCCGACACTTCCAGTTCAGAGCCCTCCCGTTCGGGTTGGCTACTGCTCCGCGGACCTTTTCCAAAGTAATGGTGGTCATCGCGGCCTTCCTGCGAAAGGAAGGAGTACAAGTCCATCCTTATCTGGACGACTGGTTGATCCGAGCCCCCTCTTATGCAGAGTGCGGCAAAGCTGTGGACCGGGTAGTTGCTCTTTTGAGCTCCCTGGGATGGATCATCAACTGGGAGAAAAGCCAGCTGCGCCCGACTCAGTCCCTGGAGTATCTGGGAGTTCGATTCGACACCCAAGTGGGCAGAGTGTTCCTGCCAGACAATCGGATTGTCAAGCTTCAGGCTCAGGTGGACCAGTTCCTAGTAGCCTCTCCTCTTCGGGCTTGGGACTATGTGCAGCTGTTGGGCTCTATGACGGCCACGATGGAAGTAGTGCCCTGGGCCAGGGCTCATATGAGACCACTACAACAATCTCTGCTGCAGCGCTGGACTCCGATGTCGGAGGATTATGCTGTGCGCCTTCCCTTGGCCCCAGCAGTGCGCAAGGTGCTGAGCTGGTGGATGCAGGCAGACAAGTTGTCTGCGGGAATGCCTCTGGTGACCCCGGAGTGGATTGTCGTCACGACGGACGCCTCTTTGTCGGGCTGGGGAGCCCACTGCTTGGGAAGGACAGCGCAGGGGTTCTGGTCTCCTGCAGAGGCAAAGTGGTCTATCAACCTCCTGGAACTCAGAGCCATTCGGTTGGCGCTTTTGGAGTTCATCCCGGTACTGGTGTTGAAGCCGGTACGGGTCCTGTCGGACAATGCCACGGCTGTGGCCTATGTCAACCGCCAGGGAGGTACCAAGAGCGCCCCTCTAGCCAAGGAGGCTATGAATCTCTGCCAGTGGGCAGAAGCGAACCTGGAGCAGCTGTCAGCGGCCCACATTGCCGGAGTCATGAATGTCAAGGCGGACTTTCTCAGTCGCCATACCTTGGAGCCCGGAGAGTGGCAGCTATCTGCTCAGGCGTTCTTGGACATCACAAAGCGCTGGGGCCAGCCGAGCCTAGATCTGATGGCGTCATCGGCCAATTGCCAAGTGCCACGCTTTTTCAGCAGAGGACGGGACCCTCGATCCCTGGGAGTAGATGCTCTTCTCCAACAGTGGCCGACTCAAGAGCTTCTCTATGTGTTCCCGCCCTGGCCCATGTTGGGCAGGGTGCTAGACCGGGTGGCAAAGCATCCCGGCAGGGTAATCCTGGTGGGTCCGGATTGGCCCAGACGTCCCTGGTATGCGGACTTGATAAGGCTCTCAGTCGACGATCCTCTGCGGCTGCCAGTGGAGCAGGGCCTGTTACATCAGGGTCCCGTGGTGATGGAGGATCCCTCCCCCTTTGGTCTTACGGCCTGGCTATTGAGCGGCAGCGTCTGAGAAAGAAGGGCTTCTCAGACAAGGTCATCGCCACTATGCTGAGAGCGAGGAAGCGCTCTACTTCTACTGCTTACGCCAGGGTTTGGCGTATATTTGCAGCGTGGTGTGAAGCAGGCTCACTTTCTCCCTTCACTGCTCCAATTTCTTCAGTGTTGGCGTTCCTGCAAGAAGGTCTGGAGAAGGGCCTGTCGCTCAGTTCCCTTAAAGTCCAGGTAGCGGCTCTGGCTTGCTTCAGGGGCCGCCTGAAGGGTGCTTCCCTGGCTTCGCAGCCAGATGTGGTGCGCTTTCTCAAGGGAGTTAATCACCTGCGCCCTCCTCTGCACTCAGTGGTGCCTGCGTGGAATCTCAACCTGGTGCTAAGAGCATTGCAGAAGCCGCCTTTTGAACCCTTGTCGAGGGCATCTCTGAAAGACCTGACGTTGAAAGCAGTCTTTTTGGTGGCTATCACTTCAGCCAGAAGAGTTTCCGAGCTCCAGGCGCTCTCATGTCGAGAGCCCTTTCTGCAGTTAACTGAGGCAGGAGTGACTATTCGCACAGTGCCTTCCTTCCTGCCCAAGATTGTTTCTCGCTTCCATGTGAATCAGCAGCTCTGTCTCCCTTCCTTTCGTAGGGAGGACTACCCAGAGGAGTACTCTGCTCTTAAATATCTGGATGTGAGACGAGTCATCAGATACTTGGAAGTGACCAATGAGTTCCGGAAATCGGATCATCTGTTTGTCCTGCTTGCAGGTCCTCGTAAGGGTCTGCAGGCTGCTAAGCCTAAAGTGGCAAGATGGGTCAAGGAAGCCATTGCAGCGGCTTATGTGGCCGCGGGGAAGGTGCCACCTATCCAGCTGAAGGCTCACTCCACTAGAGCTCAGGCGGCCTCGATGGCAGAGGCCGGGTCCGTCTCCTTGGAAGAGATATGCAAGGCGGCAACTTGGGCTTCGGCTCATACATTCTCCAAGCATTACCGCTTGACTGTGGCTGCACGGGCGGAGGCCCGGTTTGGAGCTTCAGGGATTTCAATGTCCCGCCCTGGGTGAGTACTGCTTCGGTACATCCCACCAGTCTATGGATTGATCAGCTTGATGATATGGAAGGTAAAATGATGTATCATACCTGATAATTTTCTTTCCATTAATCATAGCTGATCAATCCATAGCCCCTCCCAGATATCTGTACTATTTTTATTCTGGTTGCATTTCAGGTTCAAGTTTAGTCTTCAGTTACTTCAGAAAGACTTCGTGTTCAAGTTTTTTCACTTGGATTCTTCAAGAGTTGAGACGAGTTTGTGTTACAGTGAGCTGCTGCATTCCTCTCCCCTCCGTTTTACGGGGCTGGATTGAGATTTAAATTCTGCCGGCACTCCCTCCCGCTTCGTGCGGCTGTAGGGCAGCTTTGTACCCCTCCCGCTTCGGCGGTGTTAGGGTCAGTCAGCTCCTCCCGCGGTTGCGGTTGCAGGATAAGCCAGATCCCCCCGCATCGGCGGGTGTGGTGTCCCTCCCCCGCTCCGCGGGGATGAGCTGGACGGATTCCCCTCCCCCACTTGTGTGGGGATGAGCTGGGTTAATTCCCCTCCCCCGTTTCGGCGGTGGTGAGCTGGGCAGAGTGTCCCTTCGTGGGTGTAATTCTCTAAGTGCTGAGTCCTGCGGATGGAGCTTTGATATCGACATACTGAGGAGTTTCCGGCAGCACATGACCACATATAGGGAGGCAAAAGTTTGCTCTCTATCTCCACCTGCTGGTAGATGGACACAACCCACCAGTCTATGGATTGATCAGCTATGATTAATGGAAAGAAAATTATCAGGTATGATACATAATTTTACCTTTCCCCTCCCAGACACAAACCGCGTTTCACCTAATGCTACGCGGATCAGCCCCAGTGTCTTGCTTCTGCCACTCGCCAGTCTCTCCTTTGACATTAGGTGAAATGCTGTTGGTATTCAAGAGCGTAAAACTGCCTTTATAAGTAAGCCAGGTGGGGAGGAGAATGGCCTGGGGGGGGGGGGGGGAGGTGTGCTAATGGGAAGGCGCAAAACCAAAAGTTGGCTCAGGGTGCCACGGTCCCTTGAGTTGGCCATAGCAGTTTACAATTTACAATGATAACTGGACATCAGACAGAAATTGAACTCTTATTTGTGGTGGAAGCAGTGATTCAGGTGCTGGCTGAAGAGCCCACTGCAGTGAGTCAGGTAGGGGGCTTCCTAAGGCACAGTTGTAACATCTAGGAATGGTGGCCATTTTGCACGCTAACCACATGTCTCCCTTGCTGTCATTTCCAGAATTGACTTATTCTGCTAGTGGATGGAGGGCCATCTCAAAGCAGTTTTGATGGTCAGCATAGCTAAATTAGTAAATGGGCAGGCTTCAGTTGAAATTTCTTGGTGCCTAGGGAATGGGAGCTGATACCCTGACTAGTCCAGAAGATGGTGCAGCTTCAGGACTGACCTTACATTTTGTGATAAAACCTCAGTATGTCAAGGTTACATGGTGCAGTAGACGTTGTGCTGGTTACTCCATATTCTTGAGAGTCCCACTCAAAAATCTTTCTCCATGGCTATTCATCAGCCAGATGTTTGCTTAATGTAGTAAATCTGTCTCCACACTGATCATAGTAGGTCCATGTAGTTGGGTGGTTGGCAGCAGATCCCCTGCGGGAACTAAGGGTCCGAATTAGCTCCAGCATGAAGGAGAGCCAGATCCCATTTGGCCTGTGGCATGAACCTTGAAGTTTTGTTGGTGGATACGTTCAGATTCTTGGCTTATTATTTGTTTCATTTGTATCCCACATTTTCCCACCTATTTGCGGGCTCAATGTGGCTTACGTGGTACCACAACGGCGTTTTCCAGTTGCGGTATGAACAAATACAGGTGTTATTGTGGTAAAAGAAGGTTTGTGTTTGGTAGATACATTGGGGAAGTTAGGGAGGGGGGGGGGTGAGGGTTAAGGTATGTCCATTATAATCTTTGGTTTTGCAGTGTCGCAGGAACTTAGGTTTTTATGTTGGGTCGGTGGGGTATGCCTTTTTGAACAGGTTTGTTTTTAGTTCTTTCCAGAAACTTAGGTGGTGGTTCGGTTTTATTATCTTTGGCAGAGCATTCCATAGTTGTGCGCTTAAGTAAAAAAAAGCTTATGAAGCTGCCACTTCTCTTGCTCCCAGATATGTCTGACAGTTCAGGGCTTGGTGGACTGCAGTGGTTTGTCAGCACAATGAGCTGATGCTTCCCTTTCTTTTAGCTTTCTTGCAAAAGGATTGGATGGGGGGTCTGCTTCTTGGGTCTCTCAAAGTGCAAGTGACAGCACTGGCCTATCGCAGAAGTCATGCAAAAGGTGTTTGATGATGGCACACGTAGGCATTTCAAGATTGGTGTGAAATTTAGTCAGGTTCGTTCACACTTTTCCTGGTAGCATACAATGGCACCATAATTTGGTCCTGAATGTCTGTCTGGGCCCATCCATTGGGCTTTGAGTCATGTGGCCTGGTAGGGTTTGTCCCTGATGACCAAGTAGTTCCTCTTCTGGCTCTTATGAGTTGATTCTGTTAAGGTTCATCAAACCAGATGCATTTGTAGATCTTAACTCAAGATTTAGAGGGAACCAATTCCTCCGAGTCAAATCATTTTTTTGTTCTTTAGTAGTTTCCTAGTCCGTGATTCTTGATGCATTAAGGGGGTCGGGGGGGGGGGGGGGGGGCTTGGGCAATATGTCATTGGTATCAGAGTAAAGTTCTTTCGGGAAAACTGGTGACATTCTGGATGTATTCCAGGGTACTTGGTTCACAATCTTTTTCCAAGCCAGGGATGTGTTCATCACTGGTTTTCTGGTTAATCTTAGCAGTTGAGTGTTCAGGCTAGGAAGGTTGTGCCTTTAGAAGAGCTTAGCTTTGGTATATCTTTTCCAGACTAGTAAGATAAGGATGGTGAAACATGTTCTTACCTGCTAATACATTTTCCTTACTTCCTGCTAGACCAATCTAGGATACACCTGGGAAGTCTTCAGGCGCTCCAGGTTATGCCCTTCAGTTTGTCAGTGATTTGGTTTTGGTTGTTTTCAAGTTCCAGGGCTGCACCACTCCTTATTTCAGTGATGTCACTGGAAAATAGTGTTCTCTGTTTGCTGGTTGGGAATCATAACCTCCTTGTTTAGACTAGTTTAGTGAAAATCAAAGAGAGGAAATTAGCAGTTAAGAACAAATTTAATCTTCTCTGGCATTCTTTTCACCTGCATCTAGGGATCCTCCTTGGAGGAGTAGCCTAGTGGTTAGTGCAGTGGACTTTGATCCTGGGGAACTGAGTTTGACTCCCTCTGCAGCTCCTTGTGACTCTGGGCAAGTCACTTAACCCTCCATTGCCCCTGGTACAAAATAAGTACCTGAATATATGTAAACCACTTTGAATGTAGTTGCAAAAACCTCAGAAAGGCAGTATATCAAGTCCCATTTCCCTTCCCATTTCCCTTATCTCAGATGATGTTTGATTTGGATTTAGCTCACACCTTTTTGATTTACCTATGGCAGGTATTTTCCTGTCCCCAGAGGTCTTATAAATCTGTACCTGAGATAGTGGAGGGTTAAGTGACTTGCCCAAAACTACCAGGAGCAGCAGTGGGATATGAACCAGACTTCTCTGATTCTCAGCCTGCTGCTCTAACTTATGGGCTACACTCCCCATTACTGTTTTGTCTTTACCAACTCCATTGCAAGGTGAATTTAAATCCTGTCACAAGGCTGCTTTTTTTCCACTGCTTCATTCTCCCTGTGTCTTACTGTTAGTATTTATAAATATATGTTTACAGTTATTTTTACATAGGCCTTATGTTACAACAGTCCTGCCTGAAAAACATACTTCACTCAGCATGTTACAAGGTCTTAATTGCTAATTTATAGCATTGTTGTTATACAGTATTTCTCCCATAAAGTGATATGAAACAGAGACTTTTTATCACCTCATGTGGCTGCTTTCATTTTCATGGTTTTCTAGATCTTTCCCTGATTGACTATGAGTTTTGGCCAAGGCTGCTGTTTACTTCTGCCTTTATAAAGATGGCAGCCATTGTGCTTGACTAGACGTTTTTTAGTAGATGAATGATGGGTGGGGCAGTTCCTGGCTGGCTTCTGTACATATTTCTAAATCAAATGGGGTCAGACTTTTGGGTATCCTTTGGTAAAACCCAAATACAGGTCTGATGAGCTGAAACGCACTTTTTATTAGTATCCTCTAAGGTAAATCAGGATATTAAGGCTAAGCTATTTTTGCAGATGATAGTTTAGTAAAAGTGTGCTGCTTTATTAATAGATCATTCATTTTCAGCTAATTACAGCCAAGCTGACGCAGATAAGTTCCAATATGCCTTCAAGCCCTGATAGTTCTTCTGATTCTTCAACTGGTTCTCCTGGCAATCATGGCAATCACTACAGTGATGGTCCTAATCTGGAAGTTGAAAGCTGTCTGCCTGGAGTGGTTAGTATTTCATAATTCTGTTTTTACTTTGAGAAGAAATCTCAATAAGTAATGCGTTTTTATATATTTGTAATCTGTTACGTTCAATTATTTAATGGGTGATTTTTAAACAGATTGTATAGAGTAAGTATAATTTTTGCGATAGCTCCTACAGGTTTTTCTTTTAATGGTAAGGACTGGAATAACAGTTTTTTAGGTGTGCACATATAAGTCTTAGGTGCATTATTTTAAAGCCTGCTTGGGAGGCCCATTTTCTCCTGTTAGGGGCTATGAGATTCATAACAACATCCTGGAATACAGATACTTCACACAATAGCTAGTACTGACAAAGCAAATTTTGCCTAACATTTATAAATAACAAAAAGGATAATATGCTCTACGTTTTTTTAAACATGGAAGGAGAGCTGAGAGCTCTTGAGCTGAAGGATGGGTGTTCTGACATCCACTATGTCTTTGGGATCTGTATCTTTTAGTAATATTAAAATTCTATGGTTTAAAAATTTTATGTTGATATTCTTCTCCGAGGACAAGCAGGCTGCTTGTTCTCACTGATGGGTGACGTCCACGGCAGCCCCTCCAATCGGAAACTTCACTAGCAAAGTCCTTTGCTAGCCCTCGCGCGCCCGCGCGCACCGCGCATGCGCGGCCGTCTTCCCGCCCGAAACCGGCTCGAGCCGGCCAGTCTTCTTTTGTCCGCACTCGGTACGGTCGTGTTTTCGCCGTGTCGAGCCCCGGAAAGTCGACCTCGCGCGTCCAATTTGTTTTGAACGTGTTTTTTTCCTTCGGGAAAGCTTTGTCCTAGTCGGGAAGTGCTCCGGAAACCCCCCGCCGGGTTTCGTGTAAATCCTCCCCGTACTTCCAGCTTTTTTGCCCCGGTAAGTTTTCTTTCGTCGTCGGGGTAGGCCTCTTTTCGGCCTCGGTCGAGATTTTTTCTCCCTCTAAATTTGGTGCTTCAAATTTCGCCATTTCGGCTTTTGATTTCGCCGGCGTGATTTTTCCGCCCATGACATCGAAGCCTTCCAGCGGCTTCAAGAAGTGCACCCAGTGCGCCCGGGTTATCTCGCTCACTGATCGACACTCGTCGTGTCTTCAGTGTCTGGGGGCCGAGCACCGCCCTCAGAACTGCAGTCTGTGTTCCCTGCTTCAAAGGCGGACTCAGGTAGCGAGACTAGCCCAGTGGAACGTGTTGTTCTCGGGCTCTTCGTCGGCATCGGCACCGGGATCTTCGAGTGCATCGACGTCGTCAGCGTCCAGACCATCTTCCTCGGCCGCCCCTGCATCGAGTGCATCGAGGCATCGGGCCTCTGCATCGGCGCCGAGACATCGGATAGCTGCATCGACGTCGGTGGTACCAGGACCTCGTCTGCTGATGTCGTCGGACGGTGGTGCATCGGGTGGAGTGCAGGTGAGGGCTGTCCATTCCCCCGCTGGTGGCGGTGAGCCCTCGGGTGGGTCTCCTCCTACCCTGAGGGCTCCTGCGGTACAGCCCCCCCGAGATCGACCTTCTTCAGTCTCGGCCCCGAGGAAGCGACGGATGGATTCGACGTCCTCCTCGTCGGTGCCGGGGAGCTCTGGTGACATGCTTCGGAAGAAATCGAAGAAGCATCGACACCGGTCTCCTCCCCGTGTCGGCACCGAGAGCTCTGGGTCGCCGAGGGATTCGGCACCCAGCAGGCATCGGCACCGAGAGGACCGCTCACCCTCTGTTCAGGAGGTGTCGATGCGCTCCGCTCTGGACAGCCCGGAACAGCCTCCACGCCCGGAACAGGTACTGACGTCGACGCCTGCATCGACCTCTCAGCCTTTCTCTGCAGCCGCTCTAAACGAGAGCCTCCGGGCCGTTCTCCCAGAGATTCTGGGAGAGCTGTTGCGCCCTACCCCTCCGGTACCGGCGGTGCTTGCGCCACCGGTACCGTCGAGCGTGGCGCCGGCTGGCCCATCGCCCAGGTTGAGGTCCCCGACGTCGGTACCGCGTGCGGTGCCGACCGCGGCCACCTCCCAGGAAGGCTCCCCGACTACGTCGGCGGAGGGAGCTTCGCCGATGCGGGCGAGGGAGTCTACCTCTCGACGCCCCCATCGTGGACGGGGTTCCACGGAGTCGAGCAGGGCGAGGTTGCAGACACAGGTCCGTGAACTTGTGTCTGACACCGAGGGTGAGGCCTCGTGGGAGGAAGAGGAAGATCCCAGATATTTCTCTGACGAGGAGTCTGAGGGTCTTCCGTCTGATCCCACTCCCTCTCCCGAGAGACAGCTTTCTCCTCCCGAGAGTCTGTCTTTTGCCTCCTTTGTCCGGGAGATGTCTACGGCCATCCCCTTCCCGGTGGTTGTGGAGGACGAGCCCAGGGCTGAAATGTTTGAGCTCCTGGACTATCCTTCTCCACCTAAGGAAGCGTCCACTGTTCCCTTGCACCATGTCCTGAAGAAGACATTGCTTGCGAACTGGACCAAGCCATTAACTAATCCCCACATTCCCAAGAAGATCGAGTCCCAGTACCGGATCCATGGGGACCCAGAGCTGATGCGCACTCAGTTGCCTCATGACTCTGGAGTTGTGGATTTGGCCCTAAAGAAGGCTAAGAGTTCTAGGGAACATGCTTCGGCGCCCCCGGGCAAGGACGCTAGAACCTTAGACTCCTTTGGGAGGAAGGCCTACCATTCCTCTATGCTCGTGTCCAAGATCCAGTCTTACCAGCTCTACACGAGCATACACATGCGGAATAATGTGCGGCAGTTGGCGGGCTTGGTTGATGCTCTTCCCCCTGAGCAAGCCAAGCCTTTTCAGGAGGTGGTCAGGCAGCTGAAGGCGTGCAGAAAATTCCTGGCCAGAGGAGTTTATGACACTTTTGATGTTGCGTCCAGGGCCGCTGCTCAAGGTGTGGTGATGCGCAGGCTCTCATGGCTGCGTGCCGCCGACCTGGAGAATAGAATCCAGCAGCGGATTGCGGACTCGCCTTGCCGTGCGGATAACATTTTTGGCGAAAAAGTCGAGCAGGTGGTAGAGTCTCTCCACCAGCGGGACACCGCATTCGACAAGTTCGCCCGCCGGCAGCCTTCAGCTTCTACCTCTACAGGTAGACGATTTTTCGGGGGAAGGAAGACTGTTCCCTATACTTCTGGCAAGCGTAGGTACAATCCTCCTTCCCGACAGCCTGCGGCCCAGGCTAAGCCCCAGCGCGCTCGCTCTCGTCAGCAGCGTGCGAATCAGCAAGGCCCCGCGGCTCCCCAGCAAAAGCAAGGGGCGAGCTTTTGACTGGCTCCAGCAGAGCATAGCCGACATCCAAGTGTCAGTGCCGGGCGACCTGCCTGTCGGAGGGAGGTTGAAAGCTTTTCACCAAAGGTGGCCTCTCATAACCTCCGATCAGTGGGTTCTCCAAATAGTCCGGCAAGGATACACCCTCAATTTGGCCTCACAACCTCCAAATTGTCCACCGGGAGCTCAGTCCTACAGCTTCCAGCACAAGCAGGTACTTGCAGAGGAACTCTCCGCCCTTCTCAGCGCCAATGCGGTCGAGCCCGTGCCATCCGGGCAAGAAGGGCTGGGGTTCTATTCCAGGTACTTCCTTGTGGAAAAGAAAACAGGGGGGATGCGTCCCATCCTAGACCTAAGGGCCCTGAACAAATATCTCGTAAAAGAAAAGTTCAGGATGCTTTCCCTGGGCACCCTTCTCCCCATGATTCAGCAAAACGATTGGCTATGCTCTCTGGACTTGAAGGATGCCTACACACACATCCCGATACTGCCAGCTCACAGACAGTATCTACGATTTCAGCTGGGCGCACGCCACTTCCAGTACTGTGTGCTACCCTTTGGGCTCGCCTCTGCGCCCAGGGTGTTCACAAAGTGCCTAGCTGTGGTAGCAGCGGCGCTTCGCAGGCTGGGGGTGCACGTGTTCCCATATCTCGACGATTGGCTGGTGAAGAGCACATCCGAGGCAGGAGCCCTGCAGTCCATGCAGATGACTATTCGCCTCCTGGAGCTACTGGGGTTTGTGATAAATTACCCAAAGTCCCATCTTCTCCCAGTGCAGAAACTCGAATTCATCGGAGCCCTGCTGGATTCTCGGACGGCTCGCGCCTATCTCCCAGAGGCGAGGGCCAACAACTTCTTGTCCCTCGTCTCGCGGGTGCGAGCGTCCCAGCAGATCACAGCTCGGCAGATGTTGAGATTGCTGGGCCACATGGCTTCCACAGTTCATGTGACTCCCATGGCCCGCCTTCACATGAGATCTGCTCAATGGACCCTAGCCTCCCAGTGGTATCAGGCCGCCGGGGGTCTAGAGGACGTGATCCACCTGTCCACGAGTTTTCTCGAATCCCTGTATTGGTGGACGATTTGCTCCAATTTGACTCTGGGACGTCCCTTCCAAATTCCTCAGCCTCTAAAAGTGCTGACCACGGATGCGTCTCTCCTGGGATGGGGAGCTCATGTCGATGGGCTTCACACCCAAGGAAGGTGGTCCCTCCAAGAAAGCGATCTACAGATCAATCTTCTGGAGTTGCGAGCGATCTGGAACGCTCTGAAGGCTTTCAGAGATCGGCTGTCCCACCAAATTATCCAAATTCAGACAGACAATCAGGTTGCCATGTACTATGTCAACAAGCAGGGGGGCACCGGATCTCGCCCCCTGTGTCAGGAAGCCGTCAGCATGTGGCTCTGGGCTCGCCGTCAAGGCATGGTGCTCCAAGCCACATATCTGGCAGGCGTAAACAACAGTCTGGCCGACAGGTTGAGCAGGATTATGCAACCTCACGAGTGGTCGCTCAATTCCCGTGTGGTGCGACAGATCTTCCAGGCGTGGGGCACCCCCCTGGTGGATCTCTTCGCATCTCAAGTGAACCACAAGGTCCCTCAGTTCTGTTCCAGGCTTCAGGCCCACGGCAGACTGGCGTCGGATGCCTTCCTCCTGGATTGGGGGGAAGGTCTGCTGTATGCTTATCCTCCCATTCCTCTGGTGGGGAAGACTTTGTTGAAACTCAAGCAAGACCGAGGCACCATGATTCTGATTGCTCCCTTTTGGCCGCGTCAGATCTGGTTCCCTCTTCTTCTGGAGTTATCCTCCGAAGAACCGTGGAGATTGGAGTGTTTTCCGACCCTCATCACGCAGGACGAAGGGGCTCTTCTGCATCCCAGCCTCCAGTCCCTGGCTCTCACGGCCTGGATGTTGAGGGCGTAGACTTTGCCTCTTTGGGTCTGCCAGAGGGTGTCTCCCGCATCTTGCTTGCTTCCAGGAAAGACTCCACTAAGAGAAGTTACTTCTTTCATTGGAGGAGGTTTGCCGTCTGGTGTGACAGCAAGGCCCTAGATCCTCGCTCTTGTCCTACACAGACCCTGCTTGAATACCTTCTCCACTTGTCTGAGTCTGGTCTGAAGACCAACTCCGTAAGGGTTCACCTTAGTGCAATCAGTGCATACCATTACCAAGTGGAAGGTAAGCCGATCTCAGGACAGCCTTTAGTTGTTCGCTTCATGAGAGGTTTGCTTTTGTCAAAGCCCCCTGTCAAGCCTCCTACAGTGTCATGGGATCTCAATGTCGTTCTCACCCAGCTGATGAAACCTCCTTTCGAGCCACTGAATTCCTGCCATCCGAAGTACTTGACCTGGAAGGTCATTTTCTTGGTGGCAGTTACCTCGGCTCGTAGAGTCAGTGAGCTTCAGGCCCTGGTAGCCCAGGCCCCTTACACCAAATTTCATCACAACAGAGTAGTCCTCCGCACTCACCCTAAGTTTCTGCCAAAGGTTGTGTCGGAGTTCCATCTGAACCAGTCAATTGTCTTGCCAACATTCTTTCCCCGTCCTCATTCCTGCCCTGCTGAACGTCAGCTGCACACATTGGACTGCAAGAGAGCATTGGCCTTCTATCTGGAGCGGACACAGCCCCACAGACAGTCCGCCCAATTGTTTGTTTCTTTTGATCCCAACAAGAGGGGAGTGGCTGTAGGGAAACGCACCATATCCAATTGGCTAGCAGATTGCATTTCCTTCACTTACGCCCAGGCTGGGCTGGCTCTTGAGGGTCATGTCACGGCTCATAATGTTAGAGCCATGGCAGCGTCGGTAGCCCACTTGAAGTCAGCCACCATGGAGGAAATTTGCAAAGCTGCGACGTGGTCATCTGTCCACACATTCACATCTCATTACTGCCTGCAGCAGGATACCCGACGTGACAGTCGGTTCGGGCAGTCAGTTCTTCAGAACCTGTTTGGGCTTTAGGATCCAACTCCACCCCCCGAGGGCCCTGTTTGTTCTGTTCCAGGCTACACTCTCAGTTAGTTGGTAAATTTTTTAGGTCAATCTCAGTTATGTCCTCGCCGTTGCGAGGCCCAATTGACCAATGTTGTTGTTTTGAGTGAGCCTGGGGGCTAGGGATACCCCATCAGTGAGAACAAGCAGCCTGCTTGTCCTCGGAGAAAGCGAATGCTACATACCTGTAGAAGGTATTCTCCGAGGACAGCAGGCTGATTGTTCTCACAAACCCGCCCGCCTCCCCTTTGGAGTTGTGTCTTCCCTTGAAGTGTATTGTCTTGCTACATACTGGACTGGCCGGCTCGAGCCGGTTTCGGGCGGGAAGACGGCCGCGCATGCGCGGTGCGCGCGGGCGCGCGAGGGCTAGCAAAGGACTTTGCTAGTGAAGTTTCCGATTGGAGGGGCTGCCGTGGACGTCACCCATCAGTGAGAACAATCAGCCTGCTGTCCTCGGAGAATACCTTCTACAGGTATGTAGCATTCGCTTTTTATTTTAAGTGAGCCTGTTCCTTGTTTCTCTATGGAAAATGTCTATTGTAATGGGCATATGCTACTAACACCAAACCAGTATAATTGTTGAAAAAGTTTCACTTGGTCGTGTTCTAACAGTGCATCCATTTCCATTTATTGTTTGATATACCACTCTTTCCCTCGGACTAGACAACATACAATAAAAGTAGGCAGTATTGAAAAATGTCACTCAATATTTGTGATGTTTTTCTTGCCCTAGATGATTTACCTTGGATGAGCATCATTAATTATATTCTCTTTTTGAAATGCATGTGTTTAGTTTATGAGAGGGCTTAAACAGATTCCTACTTTTTCCATATCACATTCTAGTTCTAGAACTGCTTGATGACTCATTATATGGGGCAGGCAGACCATATCTTATCGACCTATGTTGAAGTAAAGTGCAGCTGTAAATCATATGTGTAGTGGGACAGAATGAGGCTTCTTCACAACATGGAGTCCTCTAACAACCTAATCTTTCCTTTATGCCTTCTAAAGTTAATTAGTTCATTTAATATTTGTCTTCTAATAGCTACCACTGCCACCACTAGCAGCATTTGAGAAGTTCACAATGATATTCCAAAATTTAACTTGAAAATAAAAATATGGACTATCCAGAACAAAGGTTTATAGGACATATGCACAGGTTTAGTAGACATGGAAGCAGTTTCCATTCTCTCTGTTCAGCAAAAAACAATAATACTTAAGCTAAGGTAAAGCAATGCTAAAATTTGCAGTGCAAAATGCTTAGAAGTTCAGTACCTTCTTACTCCTACTGAACTGCTTTACAAAGAAAAACTAGCCTTGGAATACACCGAGGCTTAGGGCTAAGTAGCTTAAGTGTACCTGATTACAGTTAGAAAAGTATTATTTTTTAAAGTGTCAATTTTTCATCTGACTTGAATTTTGAGTTACAAAAAAACCCCCCAAAACCCACTGATTCTTGTACTGGCTCGCCTTGGTAAATGTATCTTTTCTCTTTCTAGATTATGTCATTGCATCCTAGGTATATCTCTTTCCTTTGGCAAGTTGCAGATTTAGGCAGCAGCCTAAATATGCCACCACTTAGAGATGGTGCACGTATCCTTATGAAGCTTATGCCACCTGGTAAGAACTTAATTTAACCCATTTATCTGAAATTTCTGTATTGAAGGAAATTATTGGTGCATGACTTCAAATGAGAGATCAACTCAGTGTTATATTTTTCATATGTCTAGTTCAAGCTAGTGCTACGTTTGAGAAGCAGTGTTTTAGGTAGGAGAATAAGGTGGTGGAGAGGAAAACGGTAACGGAATTCAAACATACGTGGGATAAACATAAAGGAATCCTGTTCAGAAGAAATGGATCCTCGGGAGCTTAGCCGAGATTGGGTGGCAGAGCTGGTGGTTGGGAGGCAGGGATAGTGGTGGGCAGACTTGTATGGTCTGTGCCAGAGCCAGTGGTGGGAGGCGGGGCTGGTGGTTGGGAGGCGGGGATAGTGCTGGGCAGACTTATACGGTCTGTGCCAGAGCCAGTGGTGGGAGGCGGGGCTGGTGGTTGGGAGGCGGGGATAGTGCTGGGCAGACTTATGCGGTCTGTGCCCTGAAAATGACAGTTACAAATCAAGGTAAGATATACACAAAAACTAGCACATATGAGTTTGTCTTGTTGGGCAGACTGGATGGACCGTGCAGGTATTTTTCTGCTGTCATCTACTATGTATGTTACTATGTGATTAATTCCAAAGGAGCAGTCAGTAAATCTGTAGCATTATTCTTTTACGTATTTAAGTTAACATGAGTTGGAGGGGCAAAACTTGGCTTTGGCTTAGATTTTGGAGTGGTCTTAGAGCGAAAGAGAGCTCTCTAAGTCACTTTTAGTGTTTGACACAATTTCATTGAATTTTCTTGTAGAAATCAGGGACAACAGAAATGCTGGCTGTTATTCTATATATTCAAGTGGACTAACAAAGCAACCAGAATATTTGGATATTTAGTATCTTGGCTTGAGCCATGTACTTCAGTTAAAGGAATAAAATACAATAATTTACATGTGTAGAAAAAAATGAGCGTGATTGAATGGAGTGGGTAGTATTAATCTAAATGCTTGACTAGACAAATGTTGGTGTCTGTAGCAAAAGCATGACAAAATACTTTCTTTACAGATAATACCATGGTGGAAAAATTAAGAGCAATTTGCTTAGACCATGCAAAGCTTGGAGATAACAGCCTTAGTCCATCCCTTGATTCACTTTTCTTTGGCCCTTCTGCCTCACAAGTGCTGTATCTAACAGAGGTTTGTAATGGTTTCCTTTTTCATTTTATGAAGTTCTATTAAAATCTTGTTTGCATTACAGTAAGAAAAAATAAAAGAGCAACAATGTGGGTCATAGGTGAGACTTTTGTACTCAGCGAGAGGATGTCATGGTCTTCATTGCAGTTGTTTTGAGATACAGCATTGGCATCATTTCATAGAAGTCATCTGCTGCACTTCTCTGGTTATAGGAAAAAAACAGCTGCTAAATTGACAGTTGTAGTTTTGTATTAAATGGTGGTTCTTAAAAGGGTTTCAATCCTCTAGAAATTACTAAGATATGCTAAGTTCTTAGACACTTTTAGATCTTTTATAGAAAATGACTACCTGTGTTCTTAGAGGCATTTAGTTTTGAGGCAGCGAAAAATAAACTCATTTTAGTGTTGACTCCTCTGTGACTTCAAATCAATTCAGCGGGTCTTCTTAAACGAATTACATGGTAAAAATTAAATTTGTCTATCAGAATCATAAGCTGTGATCTGCATCACCTCCTTATACATAGCTACATTTTGTTGTCTAAAGAAATACAGTTCAAAATGTTTGACAGTAGGCGTTCATTTCACTGATCCATATAATACTCTACATTTTCAGTGTGAAAGTAGTAGTAGTGAAAAATCTAATATAATAATTCGCGCCTCCAACGTTCTGAAGCTGAGTCTGTGGCAGCATGGCAGTGAAGCCGTGTAGTGTTCGTAGAGTTCGTAATCGCCTCGCCCTCGAGGGAACTCTGTATAATTGCCAGCCCCTGCACCTCCCTCCCTCTCTTTCTCTCTCTGCCCTCCAAGCACGACCTGTCCGGCAGCCCCTCGCCTTCCTAAGTGCTGGCTGTATTTTAAAAATTCTTACCTTGGGGTGTGGCGTCCACAGTGAAGGCGCACGGCGCTTCAAACTGCTCGCAAGTCTCAGCTCTGCCTCTGGTCCCACCCTTCCGGAAAGGAAATGAGGGCGGGACCAGAGGCAGAGCTGAGACACATGCGAAGGCAGTGTGAAGCGCCACTCGCCTTCACTGTGGACGCCACACCCCAAGGTAAGAATTTTTAAAATACAACCAGCACTTAGGAAGGTGAGGGGCTGCTAGAGGACAGGTCGTGCTTGGAGGGCAGAGAGAGAGGGGAGGCAGAATTATTTTCCTCCTAAACAGTGAGAGACATTTCTTTACCCATTTTGCATAATTGTTTCCAAACTCTGTTGGGTTGGAAAGAATACAAATAGTTGATTTCAGCCAAGTGAACAAGAGAAATTTAGATAGTGTTAGCTAGCTTGGTCATCATTTTCACCTGTGTCTTCCTGTTTGATCTTAGTCTGGAAGCAAAGAACAGCTTTTCTGCTTTTCACTTCCCAAAGTATTTCTCAGTTCAGAATGAATTGGTCTAGAAGTAACAATTCTTAAGTGGTTACAACTTCATCAGCAAATACTTATTGAATGGGTCACTCTTAGGTCTAAAAGTTTATATGGTTTGTGTTATAGAAGAATGATTGCATGATGCTCCTTGTCATAGCAACCAACTCTCCTTCTGCAGTTAAGGATTGTCCCTGGTACTGAGCATTGAGAATATGGGCAAGAAAGCAATCTATTTTCTTTAATGCTGATAATTTAACTCTCCTCATAAATGGACTAATCATCCAAAAAGAACAGTCGTGGCAACTGTGGTGGAAGACAGGAGTCCAAAAGGTGATACAAATTTGCTAACAATGTTTATTAAAATGGAGATAATTGTACAACTGAAAAACCCAACACATACATGTTTCTGTTCATGGATGAATCAGGAGTAGCTGTGAATAAAACATAACATAAATACAAAAACAGAATGCATATAGACAGGAGATGTGTTGGCATAAAAACACTCTCAGAATTATGTGTATAGCAACATAATTTTAATGATAACAGAGAAAGAACAAAGTGATCCACAGATTCTGCCCAAGAAGGTGCTGGTTGTGGTATCTGCTGCACAGTTAAGTGACTTTCCCCATGCCTGTGTTGTTGGAGTTGCACTTAGTGTGCCATGTAGGTTATGTTGTTTGCCCCATGATTTTTAGACATCCACTATGTATATTCCACTCCTTTGTTGAATTCTAGCACTATTTCTGCTTTGCATTTTTGTGGGGAGGGCATTCCATGCATCCTTTACACTTGCTTTGAAAAAATGTTTCCTGCTATTGCTTTTGACACTATCTCTCTGTAGCTTCCTATCTTGTCCTGTAGTTCTAGTGCTATTTCTGTTTTTAATAATTCCTTCAAATATTTAAAGGTCTGTATCATATCCCTTCTGCTGCTCCTGTCTTCTAGAGTATACATATTAGGATCACCAGTCTCTTCTTATAAGTCATGTTGTTTGAATGTTTTTCCACACTATTTATGATGATATCTACTACTACTATTTATCATTTCTATAGCGCTACAAGGCATACGCAGCGCTGTACACCATACACAAAAAAAGACAGTCCCTGCTGAAAGAGCTTACAATCTAGATCGTTTGTATTGTTTACTGCCCAGTTCTGTGAGTCATCTTGGGTGGGTATTGCAAGTTCTAATAAACTATAATGGAGATCTCTTATCATTTGGATTGCTTTCAGTTAACCAGACCAGTGGATTCTGGATATTCTTATAGAAGGTTACAAGTTTGAGTTCTCCTACCCACTCATGCCTCTCTTCTTGCAGTCTCTTTGTCGAAAAGGAGCCAAGACTGTCGAGGTTCAGGCCACCGTAGATTCCTTGATGACGCTCCGGGCCATTGTTCCAGTTCCCCAGGCTGAACAGGGACAAGGCAGATACTCCATCTATTTGTCCTAAAGAAGGAAGGCACCTTTCATCCAATCTTAGATCTCAACCACTGCCTCCGTGTCCCGCTTTCACATGGAAATACTAAGAGCAGTTATAGCCTCGATTCAAGTGGGAGAATTTCTCATCGCCTTCAATCTCTAGGAGGTGTATTTGTATATACCCATATGGCTGCTGCATCAGAGGTTTCTACATTTTGTGGTGCTGGGCTGTCACTTTCAGTTCAGAGATTTGCCCTTTGGATTCGCCTAGAATGTTTGCCAAGGTTTATTTCAATGCCAGGGAATCAGAGTTCACCCGTATCTCAGTGACTGACTCATTTTTGCTTCGTCCTATTTGGACAGCATGGCAGCGATACAAGAAGGGAGAGATCTTCCTCATGGAAAGCGGGAGGTCGAAGTTGGTTCAACAGATTCATCTTCTCTTCAGTCAAGGCAGTCCCAGGGTCTGGGATTACTGGGGTAAATGATGGCGATGGAAGTGGTGCCATGGGCAAGGGCTCATATGCGGTCATTACAGGAGTCTCTCTTCAGCTGCTGGTGTTCAGAACGCAGACTTTCTCCCTTTTCTGCTGAGACTGCACATCCTAGCATTTCTTCAGACAGGCCTTCAGAAAGGGTTGTCATTGGATTCTCTAAAAGTTCAAGTTACAGCTTTGGCCTCTTTCAGGAGCTGACTACAGAAGACATCTCTTGCAGCCTTCCCGGATATGGCAGATTCTTTTGGGGAGTGGACCCCTGAAGCCTCCCTTTCATTTGCTGTGTCCACAGTACAACTTTAATTTAGTTCTTCAGGGTCTTCAAAAGCCTCCTTTTGACCTACTTGTCAAGGTTTTTGTGATTATTACCAACTGACCATTAAATGCTCCTTCAATCGATATATTGCTGAACTTAAATCGATTTACCCCTGAGGAAGGTTGATATAGCCGAAACACGGACCGTGTTGGATCCCAATAAAGGTTTTTGGAGCATCTTACCCTTGTGTGCGGTGACTTATCTCTTGATATTGGGCCCTCTCCACCCTATTCTTGTTGTGTTTGTTTGCTATGGAGAGTGTGAACCCCGCTCTGTCTTTGAGTGAAGTTATTGTACCAGAGGCGCTCATCTTTTCTGTGAAGCACCATCATCCTTAGTTGGAGATACTTGTTGGCAGTCCATATTTAATGTTTTTAGGTCATATTGACTGTTTTCAGTTCAGAATTGCAGTTTATCCTTTTGGTTAATCTGCAGGTTTCCAGTGTTTTTGCTGTTATAATGTCCAGAATTTGTGAAGCAATAGGCAAACAAGTTATTTCCACTGTACTAGAAAACAGAATCGGTATAGGTTGAATGTCATTAGGCAGGAGTATACCTTGGATCTAGGCACATACTGACTCCTATCAGTATAGATACATTTTAAAGCAGCAGTATGAAAAATTCATATTAGATAATGAATTTGTTTTTTTGACCTAACACTTTCCTCCTCCTCCTACCGTTTTGGACTCCCAGCTCAGTTTATTTATTTATTTATTTATTTATTTGTAGCATTTGTATCCCACATTTTCCCACAGATTTGCAGACTCAATGTGGGTTACATTTGCCATAATGGCGGTTGCTATTTCCAGGTAACAGAATTACAAATAGTGTTGCGTTAGGTGCATACATACATGGGACATACATGGAACATAACATATATGGAACAAATCATGGTATATATGTATATCATGTGCATACATATATGGTAAAGCAGAATACATTAAGGTATTGCATGAAGTTTCTTGAGTAATACATTGGATTGTAACATACAGGGTCAATGACTGTAGAGTGACCCTATTGGACCTAAGGTTTAATGTGCTTGATCATTAATAGAGAAGAGGTTAATCAGTCGTGTGGTAAGATTTCGGTTTTGTGTAGATTGTGTGTAGTGTTATTGTTTAGTATTTACGATGGATGTTTAAGGGATGCCTTCTTGAAAAGTTCTGTTTTCAGTAGTCTTCGGAAGATGGCTAGGTCTTGCGTTGTTTTTATGGCCTTCGGTAGTGTGTGCCATAGCTGCATGCAGATGTATGAGAAACTGGTCGCGTATGTGGATTTATATTTTATCCCTTTACGGTTAGGATAATGTACATTGAGGACTGTGCGTGATGATCTTTTTGCGTTCCTAGTAGGCAAGTCTATAAGGTCTGCCATATATGTCGGGGCTTCCCCGTAAATGATTTTATGGACCAGGGTGCACACTTTGAACGCAATTCGTTCTTTTAAGGGGAGCCAGTGTAGTTTCTCTCTTAGGGGTTTGGCGCTTTCGTATTTCGCTTTCCCAAATATGTCTGGCTGCTGTGTTTTGAGCGGTTTGAAGCTTCTTAATGATTTGTTCTTTGCATCCGGCATAAATAGCATTGCAGTAATCTAGATGACTTAGCACCATTGATTGTACTAAGCTACGGAATACTTCCCTTGGGAAGAAAGGTTTGATTCTTTTAAGTTTCCACATTGAGTAGAACATTTTCTTTGCTGTATTTTTCGCATGATCTTCAAGTGTGAGATTTCGGTCAATTGTGACTCCCAGAATTTTCAGAATGTCTGAGGTCGGAAGAGTGTAATCTGGGGTATTTATGGTATTGGGTTTGTTTGCGTTGTATTGTGATGACAGGATGAGACATTGTGTTTTTTTCTGCATTTAGCTTTAGTTGGAATGCGTCCGCCCATGAGTTCATTGGAGGCTTTGTGTGATTTCATTTGTGATTTCGGTTATGTCTTGTTTGAACGGGATGTAGATCGTGACATCGTCTGCATAGATGTATGGGTTGAGTCCTTGGTTGGATAGCGATTTGGCTAAAGGTGTCATCATTAAGTTAAAAAGGGTTGGTGAGAGCGGTGATCCTTGTGGTACTCCGCATTCAGGTTTCCATGGTGTTGACGTTTTTGAGTTAGAAATCACTTGATAAGTTCTTGTTATTAGGAAGCCTTTAAACCATCTTAGTACGTTTCCTCCAATCCCGAAGTAGTCTAGAATGTTCGAGAGTATTTGGTGGTTGACCACGTCAAACGCGCTGGACATGTCGAATTGTAGGAGTAGCACATTGTTTCCAGTTGCAATTAATTGTTTAAATTTGGATATGAGGGTGGTTAGCACTGTTTCAGTGCTATGGTTGGATCGAAATCCTGACTGTGATTCATGTAGTATTGAGAATTTGTTTAGGTAATTGTTGAGTTGTTTGGTTGCCATACTTTCCCTGAGAGTTGGAACCAGGGCTTGGAATCTGATGCCACGAGTTTCCATTCAAAACTTGCCATAGATTTTTTTTTTCTTCCTTTGTATACCCATTTTCAAATTTGTTTAGTTTAGTCAGTCTTCTGGAAGTCTATAGTCATGACCCTTAATTCTAGACAGTAGATGTCGCCATAGTACAGAGGTTCTCAACCCAGTCATTGGGACACACCTAGCCAGTCATGTTTTCAGGAAACCTGCAATACTTATACATGAGATAAATTTGCATGCACTACCTTCATTGTATGCAAGTCTCTCATGTATATTCATTGTGAAAATCCTGAAAACCTGCTGGCTGGGTGTGTTTTGAGGACTGGGTTGAGAATCACTGCCATGGTATGATGATTGACTCCTTGCTGCAGGCACTGTCGAGTGCTGCCTCTGCAGCATCCCTGGTCAAATCAGGGAGCAGAAGACAAGAACCAAATATTAAACCTAGCTCTGCCACTGAGTTTGACACACATTTGTGTTACTTCTAAATTAAGCTTCTCCTTTCTCATTCTAATTATTTACGTTCTGAGGTGATTTTATTATTAAAGATCTTCTCATATTTATAAATCTGGATATATAGCTGTGCTGCTCCTCATACTGCCCCCCCTTCAAGATTTGTTTTGGTATATGGGGAGCTAAAAAAAAAAAACACAGCTGAACTTCATAAAGTGTATCTGGGAGTATGACAGTAATAGGCAATTCATTCACTTTTCTATTTCCTAAAAAATAAATGTAGGAGTATTGTAGGACAAAGTACATTTTGGAATAAGACTTTTTTTTTTTAAAAGGGGAATAGGGAAGGGAAAGGGGATGGGATTTGATATACTGCCCTTCTGTTACAGTCAAAGCAGTTTACATATTATGTACAGGTACTTATTTTGTACATGGACAATGGAGGTTAAGTGACTTGCACAGATTCGCAAGGAGCTGCAGAGGGAATTGAACCCAGTTTCCCTGGTTCTCAGGCTGCTGTACTAACCATTAGGCCACTCCTCCAGAGCAAGAAAAGTTATTGAGCAGAATAAATTGCAGTCGTATTTTGGACACTTACTAGAATTGCTGTGCAAATCTGTTAGAACTTCTTTGTTAAATTACATTTTATTTTTATACAGGTTGTCTATGCCTTGTTAATGCCTGCCAATGCACCTCTGGGAGAGGATGCTAGTGATTTTCAATACAACTTCTTGAAGAGTGGTGGGCTGCCTCTTGTACTGAGTATGCTTACAAGGAATAATTTCCTGCCAAATTCTGATATGGAGACACGGCGGGGTGCTTACCTTAATGCTCTGAAAATAGCCAAATTGCTCCTGACAGCAATTGGCTTTGGCCATGTCCGAGCTGTGGCGGAAGCTTGTCAGCCAGTTGTTGAAGGCACAACGAGCCCCATGTCGCCGGTAACTCATTTTCACTAAAACAATGTTCTTTGAATATTGGTAATTTAAAAATATTGTTGATGCAAGTTCAGCCTATCATTTTAGGAAAACATGAAAGTACTATTTCACTCTATTTTTTTAAAGTATTTTTCTGATTTATTTATGCCTACAATGAAAATGTATTTTGTTACTTTAGCAAATGTCTATAATGCTATTTCGTTTGAGCTTTTGGCTTTATAAATTTCTTTCATTTAATTAATGAAAATCATAAATTCCAGATAAATCAGGCTACACATGACCAGGCCGTAGTGCTACAGAGTGCCCTACAGAACATTCCCAATCCAACATCTGAATGTATGTTAAGAAATGTTGCAATTCGTCTAGCTCAGCAAATATCTGATGAGGTTAGTAGTATCTGTATAGGATTTCAATAGCCAGTATTTCTGTTTTCTTTGATTATAAGATTGTCTATGTATTTGTAAAGGGAACATAATCCTTCTGAAGGAGCGAATGCTCTTTGTTCGTTAATGCCATATTTGGAGAAGGTACATGGTATACTTGATCCAATTTTTATTTCTTAGTGTTCAAAAATGATATAACAAAATACATGCTAATAAGATACTAATATGTATTACACACATTGTGGTTCTTTTCCACATATGTCCAACCTTATAGAATTGCGAGACTTAAAAAGTTATTAAATTATTTCTATTATGCAGTATTTCTTGCCCTCTGTATCATTGAAATACAGCCCAGTCAGAATCCTATTTCTCTCTGTTATAATTTCCTGAGAAATACTATATCTAAAATGTAGTGATGTGGGAAAGTAGTATTGGTTGTATAAGTAAAGACAAAGAAGTTTAATGTTTTGGGGCAGTTGATAGTTAATACTAGTGTGCTTGGTTTTCCAATTGTTTTTAGGCCTCTAAATACATCCCTGATGTTTGTGTGATCAGAGCGATACAAAAAATGATTTGGGCATCGGGATGTGGATCAGTGCAACTGATATTCAGCTCAAATGAAGAGATAAGTAAAATATATGAAAAGGTAAGACTTCTTTGTCTTCATTTCCTTATCCTAAACTGGTTGAAGTTTTCATACACACAGCTTAGAATGCATGCTTTAGCTTTGAACTTCAGCCAAACTTCAACCTTGCAGCCTGTGACTAGTCTCCAGTTTCATAACTTGTTGTGGATCTTAAGCTAGTTAATATGAAAATGTTAGGCTTTATTGATGTGTGCAGTGTCTTTCCTGGTATATTGGGAGGCATTAAAAGTATCATCTTTGGTTGTACTGACTTGAAGAATAATTACAGGCTATTCCTTTTGGTCTTGGAGGCCATGGTGTTCAATACTGCTGACACCATTGTATAATGGCAAGATCTGTTATGAAAAGCTGACATAAAAATGAAGATGCCATTAAGTGTGGGACTGAGATCAAGAAGGCACTTTTAGTTGCTTCCAGATTTAACAGCTTAAAACAAACTGTGCCCATGCTAATAACTGTATTGTATTTCAGACAAATGCGGGGAATGAACCAGATCTAGAAGATGAACAAGTATGCTGTGAAGCTCTGGAGGCAATGACGCTCTGTTTTGCATTGATTCCAACAGCATTGGATGCACTTAGTAAAGAAAAAGCATGGCAGACTTTTATCATTGACATGTTATTACACTGTCACAGCAAGTAAGTTTGCTTTGGTTTGGTTATGTCTTTTTGTAGGAATACCAGCACTGAACACATGTTTAAAAAAATGCAGTATCAAATATTTTATATAAGCGGTAAATCATTGTTAATGGTGTAACACAATGGACCATCTTGTTAAAAAATGTATTGCCTTAACACATCACTTTGTGGCACTACTATTTATCCCCACTTACAAAGCGGTGAAAAGGAGGAGAATTAGGGTTAGCATGTTTTCCTTATCGTCCCACCAGACCTGTCCAAATGCTTGGGTGTATATGCCATCCTACCAGCAGGTGGAAACTGAGAAGCACAAGGATGTGATGTAATCTCTTTTGATCAGTCAGTAGTTGAATAACAAATCAGTGGTAAAGAACATAAATAATCTCCCCTAAGAGCTATTTAACCACAGTACAACGTTTTCATATTTTAATTAATTTAACTTGTCATTGTGTATGTCACGACAAAATGAGAAAAATGGTGAAAAAAAGACTGAAAGGAGCAGCTCGCAGAGTAAAAAACTTGCGTCAGGCGTGGATGCTGTTTAAAAACACCATCCTGGAGGTTCAGGACAAATATATTCCACGTATTAGAAAAAAGGGAAAAAAGACTAAACGTCAGCCGGCGTGGCTAAACAGTAAGATAAAGGAAGTCATTAGAGCCAAAAAACAATCCTTCAGAAAGTGGAGAAGAGAACCAACTGAAAGTAACAGGATAGATCATAAGGAATGCCAAGCCAAATGCAAAGCGGAGATAAGGAGGGCAAAAAAGGACTTTGAGAAGAAATTAGCGTTGGAAGCAAAAATACATAGTAAAAATTTTTTTAGATACATTAAAAGCAGGAAACCGGCCAAAGAGTCGGTTGGGCCACTGGACGAAAATGGTGTTAAAGGGGCGATCAGGGAGGACAAAGCCGTAGCGGAGAAATTAAATGAATTCTTTGCTTCGGTCTTCACCGAGGAGGATTTGGGGGGGACACCGTGCCGGAAAGAATATTTGAAGCGGGGGAGTCGGAGAAACTAAACGAATTCTCTGTAACCTTGGAGGATGTAATGGGTCAGTTCAGCAAGCTGAAGAGTAGTAAATCACCGGGACCTGATGGTATTCATCCCAGAGTATTAATAGAACTAAAAAATGAACTTGCGGAGCTACTGTTAGAAATATGCAATCTGTCCCTAAAATCGAGTGTAGTACCGGAAGACTGAGGGTAGCCAATGTTACTCCGATTTTTAAGAAGGGTTCCAGAGGAGATCCGGGAAATTATAGACCGGTGAGTCTGACGTCGGTGCCGGGCAAGATGGTGGAGGCTATTATTAAGAATAAAATTGCAGAGCATATACAAAAACATGGACTGATGAGACAAAGTCAGCACGGATTTAGTGAAGGGAAGTCTTGCCTCACCAATCTAATGCATTTTTTTGAGGGGTAAGCAAACATGTGGACAATGGGGAGCCGGTTGATATTGTATATCTGGATTTTCAGAAGGCGTTTGACAAAGTGCCGCACGAAAGACTCCTGAAGAAATTGCAGAGTCATGGAATCGGAGGTAGGGTATTATTATGGATTAAGAAATGGTTGAAAGATAGGAAGCAGAGAGTAGGATTGCGTGGACAGTATTCTCAGTGGAGGAGGGTAGTTAGTGGGGTCCCGCAGGGGTCTGTGCTGGGTCCGTTGCTTTTTAATGTATTTATAAATGACCTAGAGATGGGAATAACTAGTGAGGTAATTAAATTCGCCGATGACACAAAATTATTCAGGGTCGTCAAGTCGCAGGAGGAATGTGAACGATTACAGGAGGACCTTGCGAGACTGGGAGATTGGGCGTGCAAGTGGCAGATGAAGTTCAATGTTGACAAGTGCAAAGTGATGCATGTGGGTAAGAGGAACCCGAATTATAGCTACGTCTTGCAAGGTTCCGCGTTAGGAGTTACGGATCAAGAAAGGGATCTGGGTGTCGTCGTCGATGATACGCTGAAACCTTCTGCTCAGTGTGCTGCTGCGGCTAGGAAAGCGAATAGAATGTTGGGTGTTATTAGGAAGGGTATGGAGTCCAGGTGTGCAGATGTTATAATGCCGTTGTATCGCTCCATGGTGCGACCGCACCTGGAGTATTGTGTTCAGTACTGGTCTCCGTATCTCAAAAAAGATATAGTAGAATTGGAAAAGGTACAGCGAAGGGCGACGAAAATGATAGTGGGGATGGGACGACTTTCCTATGAAGAGAGGCTGAGAAGGCTAGGGCTTTTTAGCTTGGAGAAGAGACGGCTGAGGGGAGATATGATAGAAGTGTATAAAATAATGAGTGGAATGGATCGGGTGGATGTGAAGCGACTGTTCACGCTATCCAAAAATACTAGGACTAGAGGGCATGAGTTGAAGCTACAGTGTGGTAAATTTAAAACGAATCGGAGAAAATTTTTCTTCACCCAACGTGTAATTAGACTCTGGAATTCGTTGCCGGAGAACGTGGTACGGGCGGTTAGCTTGACGGAGTTTAAAAAGGGGTTAGATAGATTCCTAAAGGACAAGTCCATAGACCGCTATTAAATGGACTTGGAAAAATTCCGCATTTTTAGGTATAACTTGTCTGGAATGTTTTTACGTTTGGGGAGCGTGCCAGGTGCCCTTGACCTGGATTGGCCACTGTCGGTGACAGGATGCTGGGCTAGATGGACCTTTGGTCTTTCCCAGTATGGCACTACTTATGTACTTATGTACTTACGTACTTATGTACTTAATGATATGTATGTTGTCATATATAATATTGCTTATAGTTTTGTTTAGTCTAGTAATTATATATATTTTACTTTGTAAACCACTTCTGGTGATCTTGTTTGAGACCAGGAAAGGCAGTTGTAAAATCTTTTAAATGAGTAAAGTTTCTTTCGGACTCTGAGCATCAGAAATGTTCACAAAATGCCTAGTGGTGATTGCCCAGATTCAAACAAAAGAAGTCTGTTTTTCCCTTCCTGAATGATCGGCTGTTGAAAGGGTCTTCTCTTGAAGTCATGGGAGCTTTTTAGATGGTAGTTCAAATATTAAAGCTTTTAGGATTTGTACCATCGAGGCAAATCCAGTATAGTGGAGCCTTGGTAGATATAGAAATGGACAAAGCTTTCCTCCTATATCAGAGGGGGGTACATCCCTTAGCTTGCATTCTCATGGTGGTGTTGGTTATATGGAACAACTGTCATCAAATCTAAGAGCTACAAAGGATAATAATACTTCTACAGCAAATCAATCAACTATATCTCCATTAATCCATAAGAGGTTATTTGTAGCAGTAAGATCACATTAAGGAACTCAACATTACGAGGATACAGTTGACGAGAACATTTTGTTATCAAATAAAGATGAACAGCTGGGCTCTTCACACCCTTCAATAGTGGAATATGCAGAACAACCTGTCACGAAACGCCTAGCACCCACCTGGGACTAACCCTGCAGCCACTTAGAGAGTCTATCTCCAGCACAGCTCAAGTCCACCTGCTCCTGCCACTTACGTGAGTCCCCTGCTCTCAAAGTATTCCTGGTGATTTCTAGGTTACTGGGGGCCACATTCCCAGTGGTCCCACATTTCCTAGAAAGCACTTACAGACCCAGCACACAAACCATCAGGATCCTTAGTCAATCCAGACAAGCAGAGCCAATAAACAATTGTACTTATTTTCATAAAAATGTTGAACAGTGAACTATAAAAACAGATGGAAAATAACAGGCAAATAACAGTTAACTGAATAAGGATCAATTACTACTACTACTACTACTATTTAGCATTTCTATAGCGCTACAAGGCATACGCAGCGCTGCACAAACATAGAAGAAAGACAGTCCCTGCTCAAAGAGCTTACAATCTAATAGACAAAAAATAAATAAAGTAAGCAAATCAAATCAATTAATGTGAACGGGAAGGATTATAAAACTAAACATTTTATCACTACCTGGTTAGTGCCTGGGAAGTACAGGAAATATAGCTGCTTACAGGTTACAGAATATAACTGCTCACAGGGTCTCAGTAAAGAGGTATTTCTCTGTCCACTTCCAAACTGAGACTGGAGAAAAATCCAGTATTTCCAGACTGAATTTGAGCTCCTGGACTAATCAGACCCCAGAACAACATTTTTTAAAAGTAGCTAGCCACATCACTGCAGGTTACTTCCTCTTCCTGTTAAACTAAAGAAGGAACAGTAATTTCTCTGTAACAGCTTTAAACATAAAACATACACCACCTGCTGGCCAAACTAGAGAAATACACTTCATGAAATCTATATATATATAAAACACACCCTCAACGTTCTATTGTCAGATGATGTCACTGAAGCCAAGGTTCGTAAATTCGAAGCTCTGAAGCCAAGAAAATCACAGCCTCGGGGCCCCGCCCTCGCGTCAAACGTTATGACGTTGAGGGTGGAGGCGGAGCAATTCACCCACATTGACGACGGGTGGGGGGGGGGGGGGGGGCACAGGAAAGCCTTGCTAGCGCCCGTTTCATTGGCTCCAGAAACGGGCCTTTTTTTACTAGTTTTCTTATAATTCACATGCTGGAAAATTCACCATTTTACCACACAACCTAATCCATCTCGGTGGGTGCACATGCACTTTTCCCATCATACCAAAGGAGCCTGAACAAAGAGAGGAAATCAGATCGATCTTCTACATTCAGTGCTTTTAGAACCTTCATTAGTGTGATGTTAAGAAAGCAGATCTTCATGCACACAACTTTGCTTTCCTCTTTTCTCTTTATTCTTCCAATTCTCTCAAAGCTATGAGCCTTCATTCACACCTAGCTATGGATTTCTTCCCAGGGGTGTGCTGGTAAATTTTTAACAGGCTCTTTCTCCGGACGTAGCCAGCTCTGCAGTTGGAAGGGGGGGGGGGGGGGGGCGGAGCAACAGTTGCCTCTCTCTCCTCCCTCCCTTCATGCGGGCACGCTAGGCATACCTTTGCTGGCAACCAATAAATGGACTGCCACCACTCCCAAAGTCTTGCTCTGAGCAGCATGCTAAAACTTCTCACGCATGCTGGAGAAGTCCCAGCCTGCTGCTCAGAGCTGGAACAAGGAGCTGGGAGCAGCAGCAGTCTATTTACTTGGCTGGCAGGGCTCAGCATCCTCACCAGCAAAGTAAAAGAATTCATCAGGGGGCCCAAGCCCACATTTTGGGAGCCAGAAGTAGCCATGGAGTGCCCTACTTTAACAACCGGCTCCCAAAATTCTTAAAAACTTAACAACCGGCTCTTGCGAGCCTGTGAGAGCCTGCTCCAGCACACCACTGTTTCTTCCCCTATTTTAATAGACTATTCCACTTCAAATGTAGTCATGTAGCAACAGTCCTGAGGCTGTATCGGGGCTCCTTGTGGAACCCTGTATTGTGGGCTCCAAGTTCAGCCATCAGCTATCACTTTAATAATGACCATGGTGTGTCCCCCCTCACCCACCACCTCAAATGCACCATTTCTTTTCCCTGCCGACCTGGGGTGTAGAAGATGTTCTCTTCTCGTTTGTTTTCTTTCTCCTCTCGTAGTTGTTTTTGTGATATGATTTTACATTATGCTTTTGAAAATTAATATGAAAATGTTGAAACATGTACATTTTTGCATATTTCAGAATTGTTCGGCAAATGGCACAGGAACAGTTCTTTCTTATGGCTACAAGGTGTTGCATGGGACACAGGCCTCTTCTCTTCTTCATTACTCTACTGTTCACTGTGTTGGGGGTAAAGTCTTTTAAATATTCTTATATATCAATTCTAGTTTATATTCCTTTATAAACAAATTTTGCATTGTATGTTAAAAATATGTGTGTGTGAAAATTATCCTGTTGAGCAACTGCAGAAGCAGTCTGTAAATGTAAAGAGACGAGGGCTACAAAATAACCTGTGTTTAGCTAGTGCTAGATTTGTACATTTCTGTTAGATTACAGCAGCCATGTATTTGAACATTCTGTTCTGTGAAATGCATCTCAATGTGCAATTGATGTTTTATTACAGAGCACTGCTAGAGAAAGAGCCAAACATGCAGGAGACTATTTCACGCTGTTAAGACACCTGCTTAACTATGCTTACATCAGTAGCATTAATATGCCCAATGCAGAGGTTCTGCTGAATAATGAAATTGACTGGCTCAAAAGGATAAAGGTAGGTTGTAATGCTTAGTAATTTTGCTCTTATTAAATTTAAGTATTTATTGCTCTTTTTTTTTTCTTTTTCTTTTTTTTTTAACAAACTGACCTGTGAAGTTATTGATTTCCTTTTCATTGATAGGATGAGGTGAAAAGAACAGGCGAAACTGGTGTAGAAGAGACCATTTTGGAAGGGCATCTTGGTGTGACTAAAGAATTGTTGGCATTTCAAACTCCAGAAAAGAAATACCATATTGGCTGTGAAAAAGGAGGCGCTAACATAATTAAAGTATGTTCTGTGTTTTCCTTTGTGAGTTTACTAAGTTGACATGAAAGTGACTTGAACAGATTAGTCAGTGCTAGCTAAAATTTGTTGAGGTGCTGTATGTTTTTGGGATTTCTCTTTTTTTTTTTTTTTTTTGGGGGGGGGGGGGGGGGGGGGGTGACCCACCAGTTGTTGACCTTTTTAGGTCAGGGATCTGATACCATTTATTCACCATTCATTGATGATAGCTGACCCTAGCCGAGCTACAGACTGGCTCACACCCAAGCCCTGCTATCATGGTCCCAAAAACCCAGCTCCAGTTTGTTGTGCAATTACTGATTAACTCCCCCCCCCCCCCCCCCCCCACACACACACACACAAAAAAAAGACTTGATGGACTTTTTGTGTGACCCAGTATAACAATTCTTATGTCTTTGACGTGGCCAATCCAGGTCACAAATGCCCAGCAGGATCCCAAATGTTCCCTATAGCTGATTCCCAGAGGTACATGGTGGTGACTTTCCAGATATTAAATGATTGGATTTTTTTTCCAGAAACTTGCCTAAACCCTTTTTTAAGCCCACTCTGGCCACATATTTTATCACCAAATTCCACAGTTTGATAATATTTTTTCACTCAACATACGTTCTCCAGTTTGTTTGCATATTCTATCTTTTAGTTTCATTGGCATTTCCCCTTGTCTTGGCACTGTTTGATAAAATAAATGAATGATTCCTATTTTCCTGTTCTGCCCTACTCCATTACATGATTTTATAGACCTCTATCATATTTGTTCTCAGCTGTCTCTTTTCCAAGCTTAAGAACTCTAACCTGTTTAGATTTTCTTCACAAGGTGGTAGTTGCGTCTCTCATCATTTTGGTTGGCCTTTTCTGTACTGTATACTACATCCTGGGGCAACCAGAACTGCATGCAGTAATCAAGGGGAAATTCAAAAAACAAATCACTCTTTACAACTACATAAATCAAAGCAACACATTTTGAAAAAAAAAATAATAGAATGACCTTCAGAATACAGAGTGAAACCACAGCTCAGAGCTATCAGTTCACTCTGTAATCAATCATTGGTCCATTCCATATGTTTGTGAAAGGCCTTAATTCACAAATTCAAAATACTATAACATATACTTGTTTTTGCTGTATTCCTCTGAACTGCCTCAAGTCTTTTGATGTCTTTAGCGGGATATGGTCTCCAAAACTGAACACAGTACTACTAATTGTGCCTCACCAATGACTTGTACAGGGGCATATTAACACTACCTTGCTTCTACTGGATATGTCTCTTTATATGCAGCCTAGTGTCCTTCTGGTTATGGGCATTATCTTGTCACATTGTTTAGTTTTGTTGCCTTGAGATCCTCTGACACTATTACCCCAAGGTCCCTCCTGGTCTGTGCTTATCAGCCTGTCGCCCCCTGCAGATCCAGCTCTTTTGGGTTTGTACACCCCGTGTGCATCACTCTACACTTCTTCTCATTATATTTTAATTTCCAAACATTAGACCATTCTTCTAATATTTTAGATCACTTGTCATGTTGTCCACTCCATACTGCTTTTAACTCCTAACCCCTATTCATTTGTACAGTACCCTTGTATGTTTTATCTTTCCACTTTATTAATTCCCTTATCCCTTATTTGTCCTGTTCTTCCTCATTAGATTGTAAGCTCTTTCGAGCAGGGACTGTCTCTTCATGTTCAAGTGTATGGCATTGCATACATCTAGTAGTGCTATAGAAATAAGTAGTATTAGTAGCACTCCCTCTAGTGTATCTACTCTGTTGCAAATCTTTGTGTCACCTGCAGAAAGGCAAACATTTCCTACTGACCTTTCTGCAATGTTGCTCTCAAGTATATTGAACAGCATCTGCCCCAATACTGATCCTTGAGGTAGTATGTGCTGTCTAAACACAGGATAATATAAGTCTTCAACATCAGTCTATCTTCCTTGAGAGCTGGGTTGTACTAACTTCAAAGTTGGAATATGGATTGAGATAGAATCATGTAGAGCCAACACAGGAGCACCTGGACATGTGCAGTTCTCCTAGAAAGCTTTGTAAGTTAGAATATTGCAGTTACACATTTTCTGTATCTGGCTCCATTGGCTGACAGCATCCATATGTGAGAATTTATATCCTGCTGGCCTCAGAATACCTGGTACAGGTAAATAACTTTATTATACTATTAGTGCTTCATTAGCATTCTGTTTTGTATGGGACGAAGACATCCCTTTTGTTATTAGCAGACTGTATTGCTTATGTGGAAAGCCGTAAGGCTGCGTAGGTGTGTACTGAGACTAAAATAACTGGGCCTTCACTGTTTTATAGTTTAAAGGTAATTACATTTTAGAGTTTTCATTATTTGGTTTCTAAATATGGTATCCTGATTGATAATTTCTTTTCTTATTTTTCAGGAATTGATAGATGATTTTATCTTCCCAGCTTCCAATGTGTATTTGCAGTACATGAAAAGTGGAGAGTTACCAGCAGAGCAAGCCATACCAGTATGCAGTTCACCGGCTACCATCAATGCTGGATTTGAACTACTAGTAGCCTTAGCAGTGGGATGTGTCAGGAACCTCAAACAGATTGTAGACACGTTGACAGACATGTATTACTTAGGTAATAGCTAAATTATGATATTTCTAACCATTTTAAAAAATGGAGGAAGAGTAATACCAAGTCACTATTGCTGCTTTTAATGATATATTTGTACAAGTCATGCTAGGTAGGTAAAGGTCAGCTCAGAAGCGATCAGTGCAGGGCTGTGCCAACACGGTAAGCGAGGTAAGCATGGCAGGAGGGCGCCATCCTCTGGGGGGGCGCCCCACCGCACCATGCTTACCTCGCCCTCTTCTCCCCAGATCCTTTTCCATTTTTTTGTTTAAATTTACCTCTGTCCGGCGGCAGCGTAGCGTTAGTGAGAAGGAGGCGGTGCTCCCCCGCCACGACGTGTCAGACAGTCTTCCCTTCGCTCAGTGTCCCGCCTTCTTCTGACATCAGAAATGACGTCAGAAGAAGGCGGGACACTGAGCGAAGGGAAGACTGTCTGACACGTCGGGGCGGGGGAGCACCGCCTCCTCACTAACGCTACGCTGCCGCCGGACAGAGGTAAATTTAAAAAAGGATTCAGATCTGGGTAGAAGAGGGCGGGTAGTGTAGCGATCGTTTTCGGGAGGGGGGGGGCAACTGCAGGGGGGCGCCGGAGAGGTGGGGCGCCAACTGCAGGGGGCGCCGGAGACCCTAGGCACGGCCCTGGATCAGTGAATATTCATTGATTCTGAAAATACTATAACTGCATTATTTTTAGTCCACAGTTTATTCAGTAAGGGTGGAGGAGGGAAATACAGACATCCTATGAACCAGGATGATAAAAGCAAAGTATCTAGTTAATATAATGGACCAGTGCCACAGCAATAGAAGTTTACATTACAAGCAAGATGGTAGAATTCCTAATACATTCTCCCCAAGATTTAATTATTGAATCCATAAATCTTTAAATGACCAGGGTAAAAAATCTGTTGTTAATAAATTTAATTTGCAGGTTACCTAAGAAATATCTCAGCATGTAAAGCACTGATGCCCTTTCTCAACAAAATAGAAATCTGAGCTCCTGAGAGCTTCTGTACAAATAAGGGAAAGTCACAAAAAGGAATAGCACCAAAATCATTAAAGGAATCATGAACACACTCATGCAGCCACAGTCAAATTATGCCACAGTAGTATATTTATTAAAAAACTAGGAAAAAAGGCCCGTTTCTGACACATGAAACTGGCGCTAGCAAGGTTTTCCTCGGAGTGTGTGTGTTTTACAGAGTGTGTGTGAGTGAGTGTGTGATACAGAAAGAGTGAGTGTGTGTGACAGAGGGAGAGTGAATGTGTGTCTGTGTGAGAATGAGTGTGTGGCAGGGGCCCCCTCCCTCCCAGTTTCAGGGTCCGCCAGCGGTCTGTACCCCCTCCAAGTTTCAGGGTCTGCTCTCCATCCCTGCCACTCAATTCCAGGGTCTTCCCCCCTCCCTCCCAGTTCAGGGTCACCCCCCCTCCCTCCATCCCAGTTTCTGGGTGCGCCTGGCCCCCCTCCAAGTTCCTGGGTCCAGCCGCCCGCCCTCCCATCCAGTTCTAGGATCGTTGCCCCCCCTCTCTCCCTCCCTCCCAGTTCCAGGGTAGTTGCCCCCTTTCTTTCCCTCCTCTCCCCTCCCCTCCAGCCACCCACCTGCAACGTTGTGAAGCTGACTCCGTGGCTTCAAGTGAAGGGTTCGTAATTTTCATCAGGTTCGTCGCTCTTTGACTGTCGGCCCCACCCTCGCGCCTCTGATAGGTCTGCCGCCTTCAACGTCGAAACACAATGACGTCGAGGGCGTCAAAACGTGATGACGTCGAAGGCGGCGGACCTATCAGAGGTGCGAGGGCGGGCCGAGCGAGATGATGACAGTGACGAACCTAACGATCCTTACGAACCCTTCACTTGAAGCCACGGAGTCAGCTTCACAACGTTGACAGTGCCTTTTATTATAGTAGAGATGATCACTTAAAATGGAATCCAATATGGCCATGTTTTGCCATAAGGCTACATACATCAGGGGTATCAATTCACATATATTAACCTGAAGCTCTAGAATATCACCAAACCACTGAAAAGGCTATATTTTGGGGGGATAACTCAGTGAATGATAACGTACATGAAATTAACTGTATATGGCACTGAGTAATTTGCCAAATAGTGCCATGAGTGAAAGTATGTTGAGCAGCCTATTAACTATATGTGCCACTGAATGATATGTTGTGAATCGTTTAGAGCGAGTGAAAGTACATTGATCCAGCCTATCACTCCTTAGTGTGGAGCTGTCCCAACAGAGGTCAGAATTTTCTTAGTGGTTTGATAATCCACAACATCTGATTATGTAGATGAACTAATACCCCTGACCCAGTCTTATGGTGAAATGTCATATCTGATTTTGTTTTTAAGTGATGTTTTTGTGTAGATGCTCTTTTTTTTTTTTTAATTAATAAATGTACTATCATGGCATAATTTGACTGTGGCTGCATGAGTCTGTGGTTCTTTTGCTGTTTTTGCTGCTGTTCCATGATACTGACTTTTCTTTCTTTCCCTTCCCCCAGTTCTAAATCAGGGAAAAATCTACATTTTTGGTCCCAAACCCTCTCCTACTTCTGGCAAAAGTGCAACGTTAAAACCTTGAAGGAAGGTTTGATATTTTCATTGGCTGGGCTTTCTAAGAAAGTTAGGTGTAAGCTGTCTATTTAATGTTGTCCTACATAGCTTCACAAGCCTCACTTTCCTCAATTATTTTCTTTCTATTTGGTAGATTATATATTGTTTATAGATGGGATTCCCTCAGCCTCAACTCCCAATACTTCATGAAATGTTTCTTTGAATCTCTATAATTAGGACTAGAAATGAATGTGGAAAATTCAGTAAATATAAATGTAGATGCTTAGTATAGCTTTCATAGTTCTCCCAGGGTTAGGGATAGATTAAAAGGCCTGCAGATCTTCAAATTTTTCTTTTATTTTTTTTTTCTTTAAATTTTTATTCACATGAAAACATACAAAACAAAGATATGATCACGCAGAGTGAATCCAGTTTATTAGTCCAACAAACATCCTCACCCCCCCCCATACCCCCCAAAGACCCAGACCAGAAGCATAGCCAGATTGTGACGCCAGGGAGAGCGGAGAGGTACCCGTGCACTGCTTAGGTGCGATGGACCACCTGAAAAATAGGCACCAGTGCCGTCTGAATCCCGTTGCAGGAGCGATCGCTCTCCTGGCGCCCCACCTAGCTATGCCTCTGTTCCAGACAGCTAGTCCAAACTAAAAACCTAAAGTATAGCTCGTAGAATAAAGCTGTACAGTTGATCTCTTCTGAGAGCAGTTAGGTAGTCCATTAAACCATATCCGCAGTCTCTGGTGCCATCTGGTGATAGAAAATGTTTTGAGATTTCCAGTCAGAAGCTTTAGCAAATCTGGCAGCTTAAAGGCAACACTTAGCAGCAATAAGGCTGTAAAATCCAGAACTTAGGGTTCATATTAAATAAATCTTGAATGGATACCAAGGGAAAAGCAATCATTTTCTGAAAACCAGATTGAATAAACTTCCAAAACTTTTGTGAGAGAGCAGGGCCACCACATATGAGGCGTCCACCTCCCCACATTGTTTTCATCATAATGAGTCAGCGTGTAGCCCCTGTTTACATAATACCTGTGAGGTGAAATACTATATATATATATATATATATATATATATATACACACACACACACACACACACACAGTGCAATCCACTTAAGTGCAAGAGTCTGGGACCAAACAAATGCATGCACTTAACCGTTGTGACCCAAAGAAGCTTGACATCTGATAAACATATGTACAGTACTGTTTGTTATACGTACAGTATACAGTCTCCATTAACTGACAGGCTTACTTGACTTAATCAGTTATAGTCTTGGGTCTGTGAGTTCCATACACTACATCTGCCAGACAGTAAAAGCTGTCATAGCACTGACATCCAGTGGCCTCCAGATAGGTCCGCACAGTGTTGAGACTCTCCAGCGCTCTTGCAAAAGTGACAGGAGGAGGTTGTTGAATTTCGTCATCATGTGCCTTGCTGCTCATTTCATCATCTGTTTCATCATCAGCCATTGTTGCCTGCGTTTAGGCGCATATCTCGTCATCAGTGCTGTTGTCAGCTGTTTGTAGATCATAATCAACAGCTACGTAGCGATGAAACTCCTCTTTAGTAACACCAGCTGGGATGTCAATAACCTGTTCATCTGATGCGTTTGCAACAGCTGCATCAGTTTCGTCCCTCTTCACATCCTTAACAAAGCTTGCCCGCTTGTAGCAGTTCACAGTGGTTGCCCGTGTAACATGATTCCAGGCTTCTTTCTGCATACATAGGGAATCCGTTTTCATCTCCAACCACCTCCCGCGGGAGGGCATTCCAAGTATCCACCACTCTGTGAAAAAATACTTCCTGATATTTTTCTTGAGTCTGCCCCCCTTCAATCTCATTTCATGTCCTCTAGTTCTACCGCCTTCCCATCTACAGAAAAGGTTCGTTCGTTTGCGGATTAATGCCTTTCAAATATTTGAATGTCTGTATCATCACCCCTGTTTCTCCTTTCTTCCAGGGTATACATGTTCAGGTCAGCAAGTCTCTCCTCATACGTCTTGTAACGCAAATCCCATACCATTCTCATAGCTTTTCTTTGCACTGCTTCAATTCTTTTTACATCCTTAGCAAGATACAGTCTCCAAAACTGAACACAATACTCCAGGTGGGACCTCACCAGTGACTTTTACAGGGGCATCAATATCAATAAGGACAAAAGCCTTTGATAGTTTCTGAAACTGACTTGGGATCTCAGTCACACTCCCTTTGTTATCTGGTAGTCTTTCTATACTTGGATGAAATGTAAAATTAAAATTCTCCAATCAACAGCTTATCCTGTGCTTCGTGCTTTAAAAGATCATATAACACTTCCAAAAGGAGGGCTGGTTATCACTGGGAGTATGTGTATATTAAGAAGGTAACCCAAAGTCCCTATAAATCACCAATCAGAGGCAGGACTCTACTCTCTCCATCCTGCACCTCTTCCACTAAGGAAAAAGGCAAAGTATCATGAATCATAATTGAAACCCCACATTTTTTCTTCCTTCACCGCAGAGTGCAATTATATATTTGAGAATAGTCCTTCTAATAGAATAATTTCACCCCCTTTTTAATAAAGTGAGTCTCTTGTAGAAAGACTATATTCAGTTGTAACCTAAAGATTTCTTTATCAAGCAGGGACCTTTTCCTAGGAGAATTCAAACCCCAAAAATTGAAAGTACCCATCCTCCAAGATGTACTACCCATATTCAAATGTAAAAACATATAAAACCTCCCAACCAGGTCTTAGAAAAAGCAAACCCACCGCGCCCTCTCTCTCATCCCATCATATGATGTAATGAATAACTCATGAGGTTGCACCCATCAGTGTCCCATCCAGTGAAATACTTACATAGCTAACCCCAGAAGGTAGAGAATAAAACACAATAACTCACTTACTTTTACATAGCAAAGATACATTCCATATGTGTAACCTGCAGACAATGTTTGAAACACAGCAATAAGATAAGTTGGATGTAGCAGGCATAATATGCATACTATCAGAGAACTCAAGAAAAAAGGTGCAAAGCACTTTAACAATCTGATACACTGAGTACATAAGGGTCCCACTAGATAATGGTAAGATTGCTCTAGAACTTTCTTAGAGGTCAACCACTGAGGTGGAGGAACAGAGAACACTATGTATGTAATCAGGATAAGGGAGCAGTGTGAAGGAATGAGGCTTTAAAAAAACACAAGGGAGTCAGATGTCATACACAGAATTTATTCCTGAATAATATCTTGTAGTCTCAAAACTGGTAGACTCGATATGGTGCTGTGTTTCGGCGCTGGTCGTGCCTGCCTCAGGAGTCTAATAAAATAACATCATGATGAAATATATGTATATAAACATGGAGAATACATGGTAGTAAAACAATAAAATATGAATCATATTTAAAAACATTTAAAAAAGACATTTTAAAAATTCCAATAGAGACAAAAGATACTATACAAAAATTCATAACATGAAGTATCTGCGCTCATATAATGTGTAGGTGAGTATAGTGTAACTTAATAGACTGTGAAAATGAAAATGTGAATATATAGGATGTACTAAACTAATATAGTAAAAATATCCTTGGTAAATACAAGATAAAACTGTTCATATAAAAATCATGGAGTACAAATTGGAGAAACAATATAAGAAAAAATATGCTATTTTAAAAAACATGTAAGATATACTAATACAATACAGTAAAGAATATATGAAATAATTACAAAACGACAAAAATAAAGAGAATAGAAAGAGCTCATATTGTATGGGAATGAAACAAGAAACAAAAGCAAAAATAATAGAGCCAAGTTAAGCCAGGACCAAGAGAATGTCACACATGCACTGAAAAATGTATACTAGAAGCACCAAAATGCACATATTGTTGAAGGAAGAAGCAAAAAACAGAAAGCAGATCACATAATAGGACCATAGTGTGTATATGAGCAGTAGCAGTGAACCGAAAAGTGTCTGAAATATTTGAAAATATGGCCAATCTGATTTTAACACGTCTGATTTCGAAGAGGATGGGCTTTGTCCCAGGCTATTAAGAAATGTACCACATATCATCTCTGGGCTCATACCAAATGTGTTATTCAATTAGTTATAAACTAAGCTGAAAGTTCACTGATGTATTGCAATAAGAAGAAAAATCATAAAGGAGGAAAAAAGGGATTTTAGCTAAACGTGAGCTGAACCATAAAAATGTCTGTTAGAAAAACATAAGGGAAGGTTTATAGGAAGCACCAGATATCACTTATCCTAGACATGAGGGCCCTGAACAAATTTCTTGTCTGACAAAAGTTCAGGATGGTTTCCCTGGACACCCTTCTTCCTATGATTTAACAGAACGATTGGCTATGCTCTCTGAACTTAAAGGATGCTTACGCACACATTTCGATACTCCCAGCTCACAGGAAGTATCTTCGATTTCGACTGGGAACACAGCACTTTCAGTACCGTGTACTGCTCTTTGGTCTGGCGTCTGCACCCAGAGTGTTCACAAAGTGCCTAGTGGTAGTTGCAGCGTCGCTACGCAGACCGGGAGTGCATGTGTTCCCTTATCGCAACGATTTGTTGGTGAAGAGCACCTCAAAGGCAGGCTCTCTACAGTCCATGCGAATGACTAATCAGGTGCAAGAACTACTGGGGTTTGTGATCAATTACTCCCAAGTCCCATCTCACCCCAGTTCAAAAGTTAGAATTCATTGGAGCTCTGTTGAACACAAAGACAGCTTGAGCTTATCTTCCCGAGGCAAGGGTAGACAACCTCCTGTCCCTGGTGTCCATAGTTTGAGCATCTCAACAGATCACGGCTCAGCAGATGTTCAGACTTCTGGGGCACATGGCTTTCACAATTCATGTGACTCCCATGGCATGCCTACACATGAGATCAGCTCAATGGACCCTAGCTTCCCAGTGGTATCAAGCTGCGGGGAGTCTAGAGGGTGTAATCCAACTGTCCACCGACTTCCGAAATTCTCTGCAGTGGTAGATGATTCGATCCAATTTGACCTTGGGACGTCCATTTCAAACTCCTCAGCCACAAAAGGTTCTGACGACAGATGCATCCCTCCTGAGGTGGGGAGCTCATGTAGATGGGATTCCCACTCAAGGAGCCTGGTCCTTTCAGGAAAAAGGTCTTCAGATCAATCTCCTGGAATTGCGAGCGATCTGGAACACTCTCAAGGCTTTCAGAGATCGGCTGTCCAACCAAATCATTTTGATTCAATCAGACAATCAGGTTGCCATGTATTACACCAACAAGCAGGGTGGCACCGGATCTTGCCCTCTGTGTCAGGAAGCTGTCCAGATGTGGCTTTGGGCTCGCTGTCACGGTATGTTTCTCCAAGCCTCTTATCTGCCAGGCGTAAACAACAGTCTGGCCAACAGACTGAGCAGGATAATGCAACCTCACAAGTGGTCACTGAACATGGGTGTCGCCTGCAAGATCTTCCAAGCGTGGGGCACCCCCTCGGTGGATCTTTTTGCCACTCAGATCAATCACAAGGTCCCTCAGTTCTGTTCCTGGCTTCAGGCTCAGAACAGACTAGCGTCAGATGCCTTTCTCCTGCATTGGGGAACAGGCATCCTGTATGCGTAGCCTCCCATACCTCTAGTGGGGAAGACTTTGCTGAATCTCAAGCAAGACTGCGGAACCATGATTCTGATTATTCCCTTCTGGCTGCGTCAGATTTGGTTCCCTCTTCTTCTGGAGTTGTCCTCCGAAGAACTGTGGAGATTGGAGTGTTTTCCAACCCTCATCACCCAGAACGAGGAGTTGGTTCTGCATCCCAACCTCCAGTCTCTAGCTCTCATGGCCTGGATGTTGAGAGCTTAGAATTCGCCTCCTTGGGTCTTTCAAAGGGTGTCTCCCAAGCCTTGCTTCCAGTAAAGATTCCACAAAGAAGTGTTACTCTTTCAAATGGAGGAGGTTTGCTGTCTGGTGTGACAGCAAGGCCCTCGATCCTTTTTCTTGTCCTACACACAGACCCTGCTCAAATACCTTCTACACTTGTTGGAATCTGGTCTCAAGACCAACTCCATAAGGGTTCACCTTAGTGCGATTAGTGCTTATTGCTGTGTAGGGGGTAAGCTTATCTCTGGACAGCCTTTAGTTGTTCGCTTCATGAGAGGTTTGCTTTTGCCAAAGCCCCCTGTCAAACCTCCACCAGTGTCATGGGACCTCAACGTCGTTCTCACCCAGCTGATGAAGCCTCCTTTTGAGCCACTGAATTTCTGCCATCTGAAGTACTTGACCTGGAAGGTCATTTTCTTGGTGGCTGTTACTTCAGCTTGTAGAGTCAGTGAGCTCCAAGCCTTAGTAGAGCATGCACCTTGTATCAAGTTTCATCATAACAGAGTAGTCCTCTGCAAGCACCCTAAGTTCCTGCTGAAGGTGGTGTCAGTCAGAGTTCCATCTGAACCAGTCAATTGTCTTGCCAACATTTTTTCCCTGTCATACCCGCCCTGGCGAAAGCAGTTTGCATACCTTGGACTGCAAGAGAGCATTGGCCTTTTACGTGGAGCAAACGAAGCCCTTCAGACAGTCCGCCCAGTTGTTTGTTTCTTTCGACCCCAAAAGGAGGGGAGTCACCATCGGAAAACGCACAATCTCCAGTTGGCTAGCAGATTGCATTTCCTTTACTTATGCCCAAGCTGGGCTGACTCTAGAGGGCCATGTCACTTATCATAATGTTAGAGCCATGGCTGCATCAGTGGCTCACTTAGCCTCCATTGAAGAGATTTGCAAGGCTGCAACGTGGTCATAGTCCACACATTCACATCTCACTACTGCCTTCAGCAGGATACCCGATGCAACAGTCAGTTTGTGCAGTCAGTGCTGCAGAATCTGTTTGGGGTTTAGAATCCAACTCCACCCCCTCCACCCCCCTAGACCCATTTTTGTTCTGTTCCAGGCTGCACTCTGTTAGTTGTTTATGGTTTCAGGTCAATCTATGTTACGTCCTCACAGTTGCGAGGTCCAATTGACCAATGTTCATTGTTTTGAGTGAGCCTGGTTGCTAGGGATACCCCACATGTAAGAACAATGAGCCTGCTTGTCCTCGGAGAAAGCGAAGATACTTACCCTGTAGCAGGTATTCTCCGAGGACAGCAGGCTGATTGTTCTCACAAACCTTCCCACTTCCCTCTTTTGAGTTATTAGTTTCTTGTATGCTTTTTGATTTAACTAAGTGGCACTCTCGCGCAGCAGGCTGGAAGTCATGCACGGTGCGCGTGATTCACGTGCCAGAAGACTTTGGGCAAAACTTTTAAATTTTTTGCTTGAAAAAAATTGCCGTTTCCTGGGCCGACGCAGACGTCGACCCACATGTGAGAACAATCAGCCTGCTGTCCTCAGAGAATACCTGCTACCAGTAATTTATTTATTGCATTTGTATCCCACATTTTCCCACCTTTTGCAGGCTCAAAGTGGCTTACATGGTACCGTAATCAGCGTTAACCGATTTCAGTATGAACAAATATAAGTTGCGATTAATATCAAGGTGATATTACGGTAGAGTGAGATACATGTATGGTAAAGACAATTGGGGAGAACTTAGAGAGGGAAAGGAAGAGTTAGGAAATGTCCGTTACGATCTTTGGTTAAGTTGTCGCAGATGTCCAGGTTTTTTATGTTGGGTTGGTGGGGTATGCCCTTCTGAACAGTTCTGTTTTTAGTGCTTTCTGTAAATTCATGTGGTCGAGTGTGGTTTTTACTACTTTTGGTAGTGCGTTCTACAGTTGTGCGCTCAGGTAGGAAAAGCTGGAAGCATAGGTGGATTTGTATTTGGGTCCTTTGGTGCCTGGGTAATGGAGGTTTAGGTATGATCTTGCTGATTTTATGGTGTTTCTGGGTGGTAGGTCGATGAGGTCTGTCATGTATCCCGGTGCCTTGCCGTAGATGATTTTGTGATCTGTCGTACAGATTTTGAATGCGATAGGTTCCTTAATTGGAAGCCAGTGCAGTTTTTCTCAGAGTGGTTTGGCACTGTCAAAATGTGTTTTTCCATATATAAGCCGTGCTGCTGTGTTTTGGGCGGTTTGAAGTTTCTTTGATTTGTTCTTTGTATCCCGCATAGATTCCGTTACAATAGTCTGCTGGCTTAGCACCATTGATTGTACAATGTTGCAAAATATTTTCCTCAGGAAGAATGGTTTCTCACGTTTTAGTTTCCACATTGAGAGAAACATTTTCTTTATGGTGAATTTAGCTTGGGACTGTAGTTGGAGGTTACGGTCAATTGCTACTCTGAGAATTTTCATGCTGTCTGAAATAGGGAGAGTGCATCCTGGGGTGTTAATGTTTGTGGGTTTGTATGCGTTGTATTGGGATGAAATGATGAGACAGTGTGTTTTTTCTGTGTTGAGTTTTAGTTGGAATGCGTTTGCTCATGAGTAAGTGTCTTCGCTGTATAGAAAATGCAAAAGGAAGTGCAGACCGGTCTGGCAGAATGAACCGCTACTGCGTGATGACGTGAAGAAGTGAAGACTTGAGAGTACATGAAAGCATACCTTCGGTTCTATTTCCAAAACACAATCAATAGGGAGTTTGCTGCTTCAACAAACAGAACTGTGTGGACCAGATGTGTCAGATGATAAAGATATATAGCCTCTCACCAAAGGAGGACACACATACCGCACATGCATGATAGTATTTCAATGGTATGAACAGAAAAAAAGGAGAAAAAGGATGCGCCCCTTAATATGTACATGGGTGATAGAGAAGAGGGAAGGAAATTGTGGAAAGAATGAGAAAATGAATATTCATTTATAAAGAGAGTACTGACCAATATGGAAATGGAGTGTCTCCAGATAAACGTAATTTGAATAAAGAGTACTGTATAATGGGTTGAATGAATAAACTCATGGAGATATGAAATACATATTGAAAAACTTTCAAAAATGTGAAGAATAATAATGCAATGCTTATTTCTTCCAGATAAAAAAAGCCAAATCATTAGAATACAAAAATTAGGTAATAAAATGCACAGTATCTGCTAATATAATGTGAATACCCACAGAGCATTTCACTGTAAACATGTTTATAGAAATGCGAATAGAAAGGTATAAACCAAAGGGGGGGGGGGAGCCATAAATGTGCTAAATATTACTCTGGTGTCTCATAAAATAGGAAAAATATAAAGTATGGACAGAGGTTCCTTAAATGAGTCATCTTGTACTGTGTGTGTTCTGTTACAGAAAGGGTCTTTATTCTATGTCTAAGTTTATACCTACAGGGGCAAGGGATTGTAAATTGTAAATGAGTTTTTGTTCCTCTCAAAGCAGTAAATTATCTACATTCTTCCTGCACCAATCTCCTTTGAGGACTTTGTAGACGAAGAATTGAAGATTGTCAGTGGCTCACAAGGGATGTGAATTCATTGCTCCTTTTGATGCTATGATGTTCGATTATTCAAATTTTGATCATTCTTTTCGTCTTTCTGATATACCTGAATAATATAGATGACATTGACAGTATTGCGGTTGGATATATGGAAAAGCTTGTAGTTCTTTTTCGTTCATGGATGCGTAAATGAAGATATCTCTAGTGTGTGCTTACACATGCTACAGGAACCACACTTTGAATGTCCCAGAGGATCCATTTCTGAATTTGAGATGGGCTGATCAGGAAGGCAAGATGGAACAAGCTTTTCTCTAAGATTTTTTTTCTCTCGAGTAGGCCACTATCAGCCATTCTTCTTTGAAACAGTCATGTCCTTCAAGGATGTGCCTATGGTGTCTTATACTCATCCACACCCTTGTCACCTGTCGTTTAGACTACTGCAATCTGCTTCTTGCTGGCCTCCCACTTAGTCACCTCTCCCCTCTCCAATCGGTTCAAAACTCTGCTGCCCGTCTCGTCTTCCGCCAGGGTTGCTTTACTCATACTACCCCACTCCTCAAGTCGCTTCACTGGCTCCCTATCCGTTTTCGCATCCTGTTCAAACTTCTTCTACTAACCTATAAATGTACTCACTCTGCTGCTCCCCAGTATCTCTCCACACTCGTCCTTCCCTACATCCCTTCCCGTGCACTCCGCTCCATGGATAAATCCTTCTTATCTGTTCCCTTCTCTACTACTGCCAACTCCAGACTTCACACCTTCTGTCTCGCTGCACCCTACGCCTGGAGTAAACTTCCTGAGCCCCTACGTCTTGCCCCATCCTTGGCCACCTTTAAATCTAGACTGAAAGCCCACCTCTTTAACATTGCTTTTGACTCATAACCACTTGTAACCACTCGCCTCCACCTATCCTCCTCTCCTCCTCCCTGTGCACATTAATTGATTTGATTTGATTACTTTATTTTTTGTCTATTAGATTGTAAGCTCTTTGAGCAGGGACTGTCTTTCTTCTATGTTTGTGCAGCGCTGCGTACACCTTGTTGTGCTATAGAAATACTAAATAGTAGTAGTACTTATACACTTCTGAATTTGACTTGCCAGATGGGAGAGCTTAAGGGTGCATACAATATCTGGAGTGACCTTCTCTCTTCTTGAAGTAAGTCGTCTCAATCCTCTGCTATGGCCCTTGTATATCCAGATGGCATATGTTGCTTAGGATATCCTCTTCTTTCAATTCTTTGGGTCATGATGGTTTTGTGCTTATTAAAGTCTTCAAAGTCTGAATATATTCTAATTAAACGGAAGAATTGATATAAGGGTACATTTCTTTTGAGATTCTGATGATGGTAGCTGCTGTAATGTAGTAGGGCATTGCAGTTAGTGGGTTTCCGATAAAGTGATGTACTGAAGTGGTATTCTTCTTTTCTAGTAAGCAGATCCAGAAAACTGATTTCCTGTTGATCATGATGCATTTTAAAACTCAGGTTATCATCTCGGGTATTCAGCCATCTGAAGAAATCTTCCAAGGAGTTGATGTCTTGTTTTCATATAATGAAAATATCTATATGTCTTTTATAAAATTTGACATTGTCCTTAAATGGATGCTCAGTTAAGAAGGTCTTTTCAAAATTGTCCACATATAGGTTGGCCAAATTGGGGGCCATAGAGGCACCCATCACCGTACCCTTGACTTTCTGGTAGTAAATATTCTGGAAGCAGAAGAAATTGTTGGCTAATGCTATATTGACCAGTGTGAGAATTAGGCGGTTAGGAATGTGCTTGCGAGTGCTTCAGTCTGTTAGGGTTTCATCGATGATCAGTAGAGCATCAATGTGAAGAGTGAGCATGATGGTATCTGTAAGGTTGCCATCAAATTGTTGCAGTAATTGAATCGTATGAGGAATCTCTGATGTAAGATGGAATGACTGCTACATAAGGATGCAGGAAGAAGTCAACAAAGATGGACAAGGGCTCTAAAATGAGCCATTGCTGGAAATAATGGATCTTCTGGGCAGATTGATCACAGATTTGTGCATTTTAGGTAATATATATATATATTGTATGAGTAACAGGATTCTGTACCTGGAGGAATTAGCATTCCTTAGGCTGATGGAAGTGGAACATAATAGTGTCTGTCATTGAGCTGTTGCTCTATTTCCTTTGCTTAAATCTGTACAATTAAGAATGACAATACAGCCACCCTTGTCTGCTGACTTGATGATGAGTGATTTTATAGCCATTTCTTCATGCCTTGGTCAGATTATAGAATCATGGTTTTTCTTATGCTTTGTTATGGGATTCTGCTTTGGAGAGGACAAAATCTGAAAAATTAAATATGGGGATCTCTACCTCCAGCTGTCTAAGTAGTGTTCCCTGCTTGCTTGTGGGTAGAATCTGTTCATGCCTCTGCCTCATGCCCTGCCTCTGGGAGGGTATCTGTATCGTAACTTGTGTAAGTCCTAGGGTTGGTATGGGAGGCGTAGTTGTGCGTTCTTGTTCTATCTGTCAAATTCGATCTAAAAAAAGCTTGTTGGGGATTGGAAGTCATGAGAGCAGGTGAATTAATAGGGTTGGGGAAGTGTGAGACTCACCGGAATTGCGTCTCACTCTTTTTCTACTTTGTTCTCGATGGGTCTGATTCTTTTTATGGGCTGCTGTTGCTGCGTCAGGTCTTGGCATTAGGGGTCTTGTCAGGAATTGTGGTAGGGTCTAGCTTTTCTAAAAGGGTAACAACCCCTTTCTGTAATTGGATTTGTCCCTATTAAATGTATTGTTTTTTGTGTCTTTAATTTCACATTTGAACTAATCGAGCCTGTGATTGATGTCATCTAGAATCATGTCAAAATTCTGGTCATCTTTTTTTTTCAAAGTCTGTAATTTCTCATTACATGTTTCTTGTAAAATATTGCTCTCATTTTTGGCAGTCTTCAATTAAAATCATTAAGTCTAAGGCACATTTGTTAAGAATGAAACACCATTTGTTTAAAAATAGTCTGCTTGTTTAAAAACATTTGTAGGGGCTTTTGAGATACAAAGATCTCTAGGTATTCTCTTTGTCCTACAGTAATTATACTCATGAGATGTAATTCATTTCTTTTAATAATTTCTTTAAATTAATAACATCAGTCCAGTTATCTATTAGTGATTCTTTAGGAGGATGGCTAGTGTCTGTTCACTGTTACTGCTTATATGCATGCTATGGTCTTATGTGATCTGCTTTCTGTTTTGTTTTGTCCTTCTTTGTTAAACTGTACAGCGCTGCGTAACCCTAGTAGCGCTCTAGAAATGTTTAGTAGTAGTTTTTTTATTCTTCTTTTGACAATATGTGCATTTTGGTGTTTCTAATCTACCTTTTTCAGTGCATGTGTGACATTCTCTTGGTCCTTCTAAGCTTGGCTCTAATAATTTTGCTTTTTTTTCTTGCTTCAGTCCCATAAAACACTACATTGCTCTACCACTTGGATTTTTATGATACAAACTTTTTTTCTGTTATCTTTATTTTTGTCATTTTGTAATTATTTTATATGTTTTTTTTCTTTACTATATTGTATTAGTATAGCATATGGTTTTTTTTTAGTAGCATATTGGGGGGTTTTCTTTTTCTTATTTTTCTCATATGGACCATAATTTTTATGATATGAGCACTTTTATCTTGTATTTACCAAGCTTTTTTTATTGTATTAGATTAGTACATCGTACATGTTCACTCTTTTCATTTTCACAGTCCATTAGTTACATTATACTCACATGTATGGCACCGTGTCGTGTCTACCAGTTTTAAGTCTACAGGTTATTTAGGAATAAATTCTGTGTATGACATCTCTGACTCCCTCGTGTTTTTGAAAGCGTCCTTCCTTCATACTACTCCTTTGATTATCTAGAACTTTCAGGGGGCGCCCAGAACAGACTGTTCTACCACGTTTAGCTGGTTTCTGGAGTGCAGCCTGCTAAGAGTATCCAACAGATGGGTGAGTCTGCATCCTTTATCTGAGCGCGTCCAGTTCGAGGCGGCCAGACTAACTTTGGGGCCTCTCTCAGCACCATGGACCTTTTCTAGTATATTAGGCACTTGTAACACAATCAACTGCTTCCTTGCTGCCTGAAATGTTTGCACTTTATAATGCTCTCCCTGCACAGTAAACAGCAACCTAGAAGGAAAAGTCCATCTGTACTGTATAGAATCAGTTCTCAGAAAAGCTGCCACTCCCCTGAATTCCCTTTGCTTCTGCAATGTTATTGGGGAGAGGTCTGGGAACTAACTTTTAAATACTTACATTGCATAAATATTTTAGCACGAGCCACTGCGAGTATACACTCCTTAGTAGTAAATTCAAGCAAGCAGACAATATTGTGACTTCGCCCTCCCCAGTGCAGCCCAAAAGCACGATGAACCTTAACGACATCAGTGCAGCTAAGAGTCCGGAGCCACTCCATCTTAACATAGTAACATAGTAGATGACGGCAGAAAAAGACCTGCACGGTCCATCCAATCTGCCCAAGATAAACTCATATGTGCTAGTTTTTTGTGTATACCTTACCTTGATTTGTACCTGTCTTTTTCAGGGCACAGACCGTATAAGTCCGCCCAGTACTATCCCCGCCTCCCAACCACCAGCCCCACCTCCCACCACCGGCTCTGGCACAGACCGTATAAGTCTACCCAGCACTATCCCCGCCTCCCAACCACCAGCCCTGGCACAGACCGTATAAGTCTGCCCAGCACTAGCCCTGCCTCCCAACCGTCTGCCACCCATTCAAGACTAAGCTCCTGAGGATCCCATCCTTCTGAACAGGATTCCTTTATGTTTATCCCACGCATGTTTGAATTCCGTTACCGTTTTCCTCTCCACCACCTCCCGCGGGAGGGCATTCCAAGCATCCACCACCCTCTCCGTGAGCCAGAATAAACTGCCCAAGCTGCTGGATCACAGAAGCACAGTCCTCATAGGCTGCAATTTCTGAGGCACCCCACACACGGATATTGTTACAGCAGGACCTGTTCTCAAGGTCCTTCACCTTTCACCAGAATACCTATAGATCTTTATTGTCAGAATCAGAGGTTTCTTGTACCACATCTAAATGCTCTTCACTGTGAACAACGTGCTGGTCCATCTTTTCCTGGCATTCTCTCATGGATATAGGGGTTCAGTGTATGAGTGGTTAAAATAGTATAGAGGAGCATGAGTGTGAGAATCCGAGTGCCTCAGATTTTCCCTTAAGGACTAAGTTGTGCTCTGTTAAACCAGGTGGCAATTCTTGACAGCTTGCTTTCAAGCTCTGATTGAAAACCACGGTTCCAAGTGTCATGGGCATCTAGCAGTTGTATGCATTCCGATTAAGGATAGACATTAAGCCCTAAAGATTGAACAAAGGTCACCACAGGAACAATAAAGATATTAAAAAGAGTGGGGGCAAGGATGGATTCTTGTGTGAACCCTACAAGAGAGGGGATAAGGAGCAGAAATAACGTATCAGTTGCTGCTTCAAACGATTGAAGAGAACAATAAGAGCACTGCCAATTGAGCGCTATACTTGTTCCAGTTTCACTCAGACATGCCAATAGAAGGGTGATGTGGACCATATTGAAAACAGAGCTAAGGTCAAGTTGGATTAGGATCTCATGATGTCTAGAGTCATGATAACAGATAATGTCATTAACCGCTGAGACCAGCACAGTTTGTGTCCTGTAAACAATTTGGAGTTCTTTTCCTCAGTTTAATTTTATTGTACATCACCTTGAATTATCTGGTAAAAAAAAGTGATTCAACAAATCTCAGTAAACCATAAGTGCTTGGTCCGTCTTGGAAGTCTGACTGTTCAGGATAGAAAGGGTTACTGGAGTTCCAGAACCTAAGTATTTGAGAGAGAAAACAGCTTTCTCACTCACTTTTGGTAGGAATGACATATTATGCAATTGAAGAATAACTCAAGAAGGAGGATGATTCTTTCTTGGTCAGGGTTAATCAAAAAGATTAACCCTTTTTTTTGTAACAGTGTCAATCAATAACACAAAACAGTTGTTTGGAATAGTTTTTCCAGCTGCGAGAATTTTTTTTTTAGATATAGGCACATTTAGCCTGTCTCAATCAATTCTCAGTTTGACATTTACATTAGAGTTGTCTGCTTTGTTGAAACATATTTGACATGGTAGGGTAAGGAAGTTGTTATTGCTCTGCCCATGCTGAACTTGTTTTGTCGAGAAATGTTTTGGGGGCTTTAATTTCCATTGTTTGCCAAATTCTTTTTGTCTTTTACACCTAATGTACTGGGAAATTGTTTTACAAAAATGCTTTAGTCTAACAACTGTGTTGCCCAGTTAATGAAAGACAAATACAAGTCTTGTGTATAATTGGTTTTTATGTCAGATTAGTCTGCACCATATATATATTGGATTAAGGATATTTTGTAAAATTGCTTATCCCCCCCCCCCCCCCATTTACTAAGGTGCACTAGCGGCTGGCAGTGCGCTAATGCTTACATAGCCCATTCACTTTCATTCAATGAGCTATTTCGGCATTGCTGTGCAGCTTTAGTAAACCGGGTGGGGGGGGGGGGGGTTATTTTTAAATGTGGATATCTTATCCTGATTTTAAACAAAAAAGTTTTTATTCAAATACTTACAAAGTGAAAAGTATATATAGACCAACTTCCTGACACCGAAAAACAAGTGTCGATGAAAGCTAAACACATTCAACATTATGACACATATAATACAGAAAGGCAATACAATCAGAATAAATCAATATAAAACATTATAAATCCTGCCCAAATATGAGACCTGCTAATTATTATTATTCAGATCCATGTCTGTTTCCTAACTACTAAATAATTTAACATATCACCAGAATGGACCTTGCTCTGGTTGAGGGTTTGTACATTTGTTTTATCAATAGAAATCAAACAAAATAAAACATGGAAAAGAAAATAAGATGATACCTTTTTTTATTGGACATAACTTAATACATTTCTTGATTAGCTTTCGAAGGTTGCCCTTCTTCGTCAGATCGGGTTCTACATGGAATGCTGCTACTCTTTGAGATTCTGCCTGGAATCTTGTTAGTCTTTAGGGTTCCAGAATCTTGCTATTCTTTGGGGTTCTACATGTAGAGAGGTGTGGTAGCCGTGTTGGTCCACTCTTACGGTTATCAATAGAAATCAAACAAAATAAAACATGGAAAAGAAAATAAGATGATACCTTTTTTATTGGACATAACTTAATACATTTCTTGATTAGCTTTCGAAGGTTGCCCTTCTTCGTCAGATCGGGTTCTACATGGAATGCTGCTACTCTTTGAGATTCTGCCTGGAATCTTGTCACTTTAGCATTCCGGAATCTTGCTGTTCTTTGGGGTTCTGCGTGGAACGTTGCTACTCTTTGAGATTCTGCCTGGAATCTTGTTACTCTTTAGGGTTCCAGAATCTTGCTATTCTTTGGGGTTCTACATGTAGAGAGGTGTGGTAGCCGTGTTAGTCCACTCTTAAGGTTATCAATAGAAATCAAACAAAATAAAACATGGAAAAGAAAATAAGATGATACCTTTTTTATTGGACATAACTTAATACATTTCTTGATTAGCTTTCGAAGGTTGCCCTTCTTCCTCAGATCGGAAATCTTCGAAAGCTAATCAAGAAATGTATTAAGTTATGTCCAATAAAAAAGGTATCATCTTATTTTCTTTTCCATGTTTTATTTTGTTTGATTTCTATTGATAACCTTAAGAGTGGACTAACACGGCTACCACACTCCTCTACATTTGTTTTAGAAAGGGTATATTCAGTAAAGGCTCTGGTGATGATCTGTGACTTTAGTTGATGTGATGGCATATACCAATAATTTTTAAAAATATACTGAGTTATTTTCTCATCTTAAAATAAAATTAAAATCTTAAACCATACAATTGCATAATAGGCAACTAATGAAGGGAACAAATTAATGAACTGGCTGCTATCCTTGTAAGGCAGAGCGATTCTCAATCCAGTTCAGTAATTTAACTAAGCAGATTTCAGAATATCCACAATTAATATACCTGAGTTTGATTTGTATGCACTCCCTTCATTGTATGCAAATCAATATCATGCATATTTGTTGACAGTGCCTGACTAGGTGTGTCTCAGGGACTGGATTTGGAATCATTGCACTGGGGCATATAATAGCCGCCCTTGCTATATTTTGGATTATATGAATTTTACATGATTCTCAGTTGTAAAATTACCAGTGAGTACATCACTGATCTAAACAGCATAAGCATCTAAATCAAGTTGCAGTTTGCATCAGTAGTTTTTAAAAGGCATTAAGAACTCTGCCACATTTAATTCCAAATTAAACAGTGCATCAGATTTTATAGCCAAATTTGTCACCATGTCTAAAAGCAAGATCAGATTTGAGTTTATATAACAAGTAAACAAAGAAAAGGCACCTTGCTGTTGTCCACCCTGTTTGTTTTTGAACATTTAAAACTAACTTATCCTGAAGGAACCAATTAGTAGGTGCTTATTGATCATCAAGAATGTTATTCCTGGAAATGAATTTTTTTTAAAGCTGTATTATAAAGTAGTTCTGACTTTGTATACCGATTAATGTTTTAACCATTTTTAAGGTGGTGAAGCACTTACAGAGTGGGAGTACCTGCCTCCTGTTGGGCCGCGGCCACCCAAAGGTTTTGTAGGGTTGAAAAATGCTGGTGCCACTTGTTACATGAATTCTGTGATCCAGCAGTTATACATGATTCCTGCTATTAGGAATGGCATTTTAGCAACAGAAGGCACGGGCAGTGATGTGGATGATGACATGTCGGGGGATGAAAAGCAAGACAATGAGGTAAGGAAGATTTGGAGAAAATAGTGGAGGCGCTTTAGTAGACTGTGAGCCCGCTAGGGACAGACCCAGTACCTGTAAAATGAAACTGTAAATTGCTTAGGTCTAAGCAGTATATAAATACTGAAATGAATGAGTGAATGAATTACAAATGTGTTCTAAGTTAGTTGAAATATTTACAATAATCCTGACGGATGACAAAAATAAATTTTTGATGACAGGATGAATAATTTCTCAGATGTCTTAAGCTAATGGAAATATTTTCTGAACATTTTTGTCTTAAAAATATTCTTTCCAATTCTTGTATGTCATGCTCTGTCTGTGAAATATCTATAGTGTAAATCAGATATTGTGTATTTTGTGCATAATTGACTTTTTGGTTGATTGTTTTATAGTAGAGCTTGAGGTTGATTTACAGGGTATGATTTACATAGTAATATAGTATAACAGATAAAGACCTGTATGCCCCATCCAGTATGCCCAATAAAAATACTCATAGGAAATGATGCAATATATCATATATATTCTTGATATTGATCTGTCCTTGCCATTTTCAGAATAGCAATCAAAAGAGCAGAATACACATATCAATGAAATAAAACTTTTATTCAGCAATGATGATCTCACCACAAAATGCCCAACGTGGACCACATTTTGTCCTGCCAAAAGGCTGTCTTAGGGGCAACTAAAAACATAATACAAATAATAAACATACAAAAATATCAAATCATAAAAATCAATACAGTATAAATATCGTACATTAAAAATTTGTCTTTCAAAAGAGGTACTATTAAAAAAAAAAAAAAATGTCTTCAATAAAAAGAGTGCACACAATAAAAGAGGTACTGTTATGCAAAGAAGCTATTCACTTTGACCCCGAGAGGGGAAGTTCTTAAAAGCATAACTCGGACATAGTATTTCAGTGCTGTTTGCTATATGCTGGTACTGCCATCTGTTTGTGTGGTTGAAGTACTGCTGGTAAGCTGTTTTCACTAATCATTGTCTTTTGGATATCTGTTTTAAAGTTACATTTATTTACTACACATTTTTGGTTTTTGTTTGTTGGAAGTTTCCTTCTTATGATTTGTTATTCCTTTGGAATAACTGTTCATGATCTGTTGACCCCCTTGTGAGTGCCTCTTTTAAACACATTTTTTTAATGTACAATACCTATTTGAATTGTATTGGTTTTTATGATTTGATGTTTTTATATATGTTTATATTATAATGTTTTTAGTTGCTGCTGACGCAGCCTTTTGGCAGAGCGAAACATTTTCCACACATGTTGTTTTTTTTGTTTTGGGGTTTTTTTTTTGTTTTTGAAGGTCCATCTCCAGAATTATGCGCATTACTCGAGGTTTCACAAGAGACATTTACAGCGCTTTCACCACCTTTTTCCAGTTGGCAATTCCTCTCCTTGTGCACCCAAGCATCCTTCTGGCTTTTGCCATCACCCTTTCTACATGTTTGGTCACCCCCAAGTACTGCTCCTCTTTCATGCATAGAAGTTTGTCACCCCTTAATCTTTACCACTCCCTCGGGCTCTTGTAGCTTTGTGTTTCTGTGGACCCTAGGTGATATCTACTGCTGCATTCTTGTGGTAGTTTTTTCAAAAACATTTTTTTTCACTATTATGCAGGTCTCTCTAAATTTAGATCTCTTTTTAATTGTCCTTGTTAAGTTTCAGTGGATTTCTTGACTTTCTACATTGCATATCTGCCTGGTTAGACCTTTTTGGGGGAGGCCTGTGTGGCTTGATTTTGCTGTTGATGTGTTTTTGGCAATATGTCCCAGAGAAAAGCCCTTAATGGTTTTAATGAAGTATGCAAGTAAATAGACCAACAATAGTAACCTTAAGCAGAGGGAATGAAGTAACACAACTATTGTACAGCCTTATTGTTAATACATAGGATAAGTGCAGTGAATAAAATGAGTAATGGTTTTAATACAAACTTCCATCTCAATTTGTAGTTTTTTGAAATGTCATTCTTCTACCCACTTATTAGTCCACATTTTTAATGTCAACACTAGTCTGGTCTGCTTTTATTTCAGATAAAACCTATATCATATTGCTGTGGACCTCTTATGGTCTTAAGTCCACTGTGATATGAGCAAAAAAGCATTCATTTAATACTTGTTTCATGCAGAGCACCATGGCCTGTAGCTTTCAGAAACCTAGAAAATCGCCATTGCTTGCAAAATCACAACACAGCTTACAAAGTCATTACTAAACACCACTGTTGTATGAATCACCTTTTTCTTACACATACCATAGGTCCTAATTTGACTTTGACATTTTTTACAGCTCTTCTAGGGGCTTGTATATTTTTCTGTATAATTCATATGTCCAGCACGGAATAGAAAAAAGATGCCATTGGCGATTCGCATCTTTTCTCTATTCCTTGCTGGATCTTGAGAATCACCTGCCTGTTTGTGTTCTTGGACCTAATTTATGTGTCCTCAAGAACCTACACCACACTCCAACTCTTGTAGGCTACTGTCAGATTTAAAGGCTTTTTTTTGTGATAGAAGATGGGCAACCCTGGAGAATGCCAGAGGTTTGCTTATTTTTGTGACTACCGTGCAATTGTGTAGAATGACAAGATGCTCCTCCTAGCCAAAAGATCTAGTGTGCCTAATCAGTTACCTTTGGGTAGATCAGAAAGAAGATACTTTAATCCTGGATATGCCCCATTGAAAGATTCTGTTGCTGCACTCCCTGATGCCAGATGACATTACAAGGCTCTTTGGAAGTGGCTTTGGTGGTTAATTTTTCAAATCTGTGGTCCTTATATGGCTATGGACTGAGTAGGGAAAAAGAAAATTGAAGTATTCTGGGCCGCTGCTTTCTCTTCTCTCCCAGTGGCCCATACAAAGACTGTTCTCAGACAGCAGATCTTGCCATTGAGCTACAGATTCCCATCCCTGCACCCCTACCTCCAAGCAACCCCAGAAGCAGTTAGGAGGATCTGCTTGCAGTTTCTTTTGGGGAGCAGAGTCCACTAAGGCAACTGTGACTTGAAGCCAAGAAGAGAGCAAGATGAGGCAGGGTAGAGAGGCTTAGAAGACCTGAAAGTGGAAGACCTACATTTCAGTTCATCAAGAGATCAACCAAAAACTGGGAGTGATGATGCTTGGTGACCTGATCTAGATAGGGAACTGTAAATCACTTCACAAATGAGGGATGCTGTTGGTCTCACTCCTAACAAACAAGACAGCAGGTTACTCTCGTATCTAAACTGGTAAGAAGGAAATTATATAAAGATTCAGTTCCAAGTCCCTCTATGAGGAATAATTGACCTGCTTGATCTTTATTTCAGCCCCACCCCCTGTCTGCTAATGTTTAAAGAAAAGACCCATTAATGTGTTAATTTGTTTTCAGATAATTTTGTGATAACATCTATCACAAAATCGGCATGCAGAGAAAAATAGAGTATAGTTTGTATGGATGATACAAGATCAATTTCCAACATTCTTTTTGATATTTCACTCATAATGAACTCAATGGTGCTATTTCATTTTCAGACCAATGTTGATCCACGCGATGATGTGTTTGGTTTTCCTCATCAGTACGAAGACAAACCAGCATTAAATAAAACAGAAGATAGGAAGGAGTACAATATTGGCGTTCTGAGACATCTGCAAGTTATCTTTGGTCATCTGGCAGCCTCCAGACTACAATATTATGTGCCACGAGGTTTTTGGAAACAGTTCAGGTCAGATGTGTAGCTTCTGGTTAATGTTCATTGCTCAGCTTCAAAAAGCTTCTCATTCACATCTAGCGTATCATCTTCAATATGTCAAGAGGTGATTCATTTGAGTTGTAAAGACAGGGCTATGATTTAGTCTGTCCCCAGCTGTTATATGAGCGCTGAGCTCAGATTTAGTGGAGGAGTAGCCTAGTGGTTAGTTCAGCAAACCTTGATCCTGAGGAACTGGGTTCAATTCCCACTGCAGCTCCTTGTGACTCTGGGCAAGTCACTTAATCCTCCATTGCCCCAGGTACAAATAAGTACCTTTATATAATATGTAAACTGCCTTTGATGTAGTTGCAAAAACCACAGAAAGGCAGTATATCAAGTTCCATTCTCTTTCCCGTTCCCTTTATGAATTTGACCAGCTACCATGGTGACAGAGAGGAGGTCTTTTGAAATTTAAGGATTTGGTGTTTAGAAAAAGAGTATCAAAGTAAACTGCCCATGTGGAGTAAAACTCATTTGTCTGTAGTTTGGTTCCTTTCCTTTAAGGAAACCATGTATTTAAAGGGACTTTGGAACCTGCCCAGTGATGATGCACATCCTTGCCTGAAAATGTAGCCTTCTCCTATCCAAGTACTGTGTGAGTACAGATAGTAGCTGAGGGCATGCAAATGTACTTGGTATGATTGCATTTTTATCAGTAAGCTGTGATATGAAGTTAATATTTTGCTCAAGCATTTTGTCAACTTAAATATTTGGGGTTTTGTTTTAGGCTCTGGGGTGAACCTGTTAATCTACGTGAGCAGCATGATGCTTTAGAATTTTTCAATTCCTTGGTGGACAGTCTAGATGAAGCTTTAAAAGCTTTGGGCAATCCAGCAATGCTGAGTAAAGTCTTGGGCGGGTCATTCGCAGATCAAAAAATTTGTCAAGGATGCCCACATAGGTAAGTTTGAGTTCACACTTTATCAGAAGTGTTTGTTTTGGTGTTTAATTCATTAATGTTTGTTCATTATTTGTTGTAGTATGGCACACACATGATTTTTAATTTAAGTTCTTCAGTTTTCATTCTTTAACCCAAATAATAAGCTGTCAAGACAGCCATGGTATACTTTACTAGTCTTTAATCATATTTATCAGCAGAATTGTCCACTCTTAAAACAAAATCTTAATAAAGAGCATGTGTCTACTTGAGGGTTAGGGCCCCCCCCCCCCCCCCCAAAAAAAAAAAAAACAATCTCTCCCTCCTGGGCTGCGGTGAATAGTATAGCCACAGCTCAACTGCACGTCCTTTCTGGCTTCCTCCGGCCATCAGGCGCTATAAGTCAGAATGGGGCCTGATTCTTTTGTCTAAAATTAGCTGTGACCGCCGGAGGAGGTAGTCTGATTTAGGAGAAGTCACATGTTCAGAGGGCCTGAGCGTAATGACGGGGTTCTTCATCTCAGCCATAGGTTCTGTCTCTGAAAAGTAATTGTGATTGTCCTAGTGGTTGCTAGGAGTTGGGTACTCAATATATAAATAAATAAAAATCTGTAAAATCACTTTTTGGCAGTTTGCAGTCCAGTGCATCATTCAATATGATTTATCATATGGTATGTTTATTTAGGGTAGCAGAACTAGTACATATTTTAACTCAACAATTATAATCCGTAAAATCTTATGTAATCTGTTTCTTTTCTTAGATGTGTTAAATGTGTTTTGAAAGCTGCTACATTCTGACTTCCACATGTATGAATCAGAAGCTGTTGTGCTAAATCTCATCAATGATCCATGCAGACATCGGTGATTTTATAACAGATAAAGGGTGGAGTTTTAGGGGTTATTCTTATATATATAAACTTGGTATGACTGGAAAATGTGAAAGTTTTTAAGAAATAAAGTGGAGTGAAAAGGGGATTCTCATGAGAAGACAAAAAGATATATAGTGTCCAGAAAAATTCTGGTTACCATTTTGAAAAAAACTAGCTAATACTACTTTAGAGCTTGCTAGCTATGCAGGGGTTAAGATTCCTGACTTTTCCTGCAGGTATGAATGTGAGGAATCTTTTACAACCCTGAATGTAGATATTCGAAACCATCAAAACCTCCTGGACTCTCTGGAACAGTACGTGAAAGGGGACTTGTTGGAAGGTGCAAATGCATATCATTGTGAAAAATGCAACAAAAAGGTACTCTAGGGTTTATTCTATTCCTCTAGTCTTATTATAGAAGATTTAACCATTTTTGTAAGTATTCTTCTTCCCTAAACATATGATTGTCAACAGTGTGAACATAGATAATTTATAAATTAACACATAAGTTAATACTTGGTAATATGGTGACATTAGCTAGAACCTTCAACCTATCATCCTGGTCTGTTTTTTTATTGGTTTATCACTTGTAAATATGCACGTAATCTCACACAGCTGTTTTTGAGGAGAAAGTTTAATGCTTCTGTAATCAAGGGATGTTCAGTATATTCATGTGTCCCAAAGCCGTTTCATATTTATTTACATTTGATTGCCTGCTTTACAATTGAATCTCATTCAGTATCCACATTCTAAATTGATACTTCCTCTCTCTCCTCCAACCCAGCATCCATACAGTTCCCAGTGATGATAAATAAACCCCACCCTTACCTTCCAAACTAAGGAGCCCTTTTACTAAGGCACGCTGAAAAATGGCCTGTGGTAATGTAGACACGTGTTTTGGACATGCGCAAAATCATTTTTCAGCACACCTGTAAAAAATGCCTTTTTAAAATTTTTGCTGCACATCCATTTGGGTCTGAGACCTTACTGCCAGCCATTGACCCAGTGGTAAGATATCATGCAGTAACAGGGCGGTAATGGTCTATGCCCTTAACATGCCGATTACTGCCCATGCGCCAGAAAATACAAATATTTTCCGGCGCGCATAGCGGACATGTGTCAAAAATGAAATCACCACAAGTGCCATGCGGTAACCGGGCAGTAACTCAAAATTGTCACGCGTTGGGCACACATAGACGCCTAGGCGGCTTAGTAAAAGGGCCCCTAAGAGTACCTAGACTTGATCTTATAATGCTATAATCTACACTCAACAGCTATTAAGAAATGCATTATCGCATAATATCAAATACAGGTTTCCATATCATTCTCATAGAATCAGATACAAAGTATACCAAAAATAATGACCAGTATTGAATGCAAAGCACCTCATTAATGAATCAAATGAATATACACAGATCCCAATGTGTAATGCAATCCTTGTTAAACCACAGAAGTATAGAACTCCTCAAGCTGTGTGAGTAATGTCTACTGACAGTGGAGTGATGAAGTAGTCTAAAGCAGTGGGCCCAAGAACCAGGGAAGATAGTTTGAAATCCCATTTCCTCCACTCGTGATCTTGGGCAAGTCACTTAATCTCCATTACCTCAGGTACAGATTGTAAGTCCTCAATGGACAGGAAAATACCTACTGTACATTAGTATAACTCAAGCTACTGAGAAAAGGCACAAGCTAAATCCAAAACATACATGTATCTGAATGCCAAGGTGTATGCCAGTGCTTTTCAACAAAATCCTTTTCTGGCAAACAAGCTCCTCCCGGCGGCTTCTTCCAGCCCCGGAAATGCAAGATGCAAAGAGTATACAAGAATGCCTTTTCTTCAGAATTGGCTTCTCATAGTTCTTATAAGGTTTAATAAATTCTTCTGGGAACTGAAAGCTGAAACAACCATATTGCAGCTTCTTTATCTGATCTTGAAGCGTATATTCCTTATCTCTACCAGACTGTCCAGATGAGTGGGTTATGTCCCTCTGCCAGCAGATGGAGACAGAGAAATAGGTTTCAGCATTGTTGACAGTTCCTCCTTATTCCTTCAGACCAGTTCAGACAAGGGGGTTTATGCACTCCTACCAGCAGATGGAGACTGAGAACAGTAACCTCAAAGTGAGCCTATAAGTATCCTGTGCAGCTTCTCTCTGGCCAGTATTTTCTCAGTCTCAGCAGATGGGGGAGGTATGTGTGCAGCCTGCTCATGTGAAGGGTCTGTTATTCAGGTTTAGAGGATGTTAGTTGGTTCCTTTTGAAGTTTGGAGACTTCCTGGGTGCTATAGAAAGTAAGAGAAAAGAAGCAGTTTTGCTACACTAGGACTGGTGTTAGGCTCCGGCCCCCCCCCCCCCCCCCCAATTGCCTTTCTAGAGGAGTGACAAACTGTGCTGTCCTTGCAGCTGCAGTAAGCGCAGCATTGAGGTATCAGGTGTCACTTGCAAATTTTGTGCTGGGGAGCACTCAGGGCCTACAGGGACCACGGTGGCTGTGACGTCAATCAGCATTCAGGTTGAGGACTACAGGCCAGAGAAATTGGAGCTGGTTCTAGAAGCAGCAGCGGGGGCCATTTTCAGCTGGAACTGCCACCATATTGTCTTTCCTTCTCTACACTGAGGCTTCTTCACACTTTGAGCCTACAGAGCCACGATAGCCTCAGCTCCTGGGGGGACATAAGGTGGCTGCCTCCAGGGGATTGGGGTTTCCTCTGGAGTTTGTCATGTACCAGGCCTTCTGCATGAAGCAGGCTAGACTTAAGGCCCCCTGTCTGATGCATTGTGGGAGGGCGCCTTATGATTCGGAGGGCCTTCTCTCCTGGGAGGACACAGCGGAAGACCAGTGGAGGGCAGACCTCTCCGTAGTCCATATTTTCTATCAGGATGAGTTACAGGAGCTCATCACACAGAGGTGGTAGTCTTCTTCAATTTTAAGGATGATATGACCAGGTAGGGTGTTAAAAGGTTGGATCCCCTCATGGAAGGGGGGTTAGGACCCCCTCGGTCCAAGGACCTTCCCATTGCATAGTGCAGTAGATGGTTTGTTTTAGCAGAATGGGCAGTGCCAGATGCTGGTTTTTAGATCAGTAGATTCATGGTGCACATTCATCAGGTGCCTGAGGAGGTCAAAGAGACGTTGAAGTTGCCTAAGGTAAATGCCATTGTTACAGCCATTATGAAGAAGACTTACCCTTCCATTGGAAAGAGGTACTACATTAAATGATCCTCAGGTCTGTAGGCTGGAGGTGCTTTTGAAGCAAACCTTTGTTTCTGCTCTGGGGTTGCAGGGAGCCATTTTGCAGTAGTTATGTGGCTAGAGCATGTCTGCACTGGTCTGAACATATGTTGGATGCCCCTGCAGGTCCTTCCTTTTAGGCTTTTGAGGTCTGCAAGTTTGAAATGGGCTCAGCCTTTTTGGCAGACTTCTTATGACTTATATTTCTCTAAGGGCATTGTGCTGTTGTTCGCTGCCACAGATCCGTCTGGTTAAGGAATTGGTCACTGGATTTGGCTTCTAAGAACCAACTAGTAGGCTTCCCTTCCAGGGCAAGTTCTTCTTTGGGGACTTCCCAGGTTGTCAGCGGACAAGTCCAGAGGGACCGATTACATTTTTTTGTTGCATAGTAGGTTTTGGGAAGCATGTGGTACCGTGCAGGTCATAGACAACACCAACAGAAGGAAACCATTCCACTGGAGATCAAACGCCAAGCAAAGACAAATGGAGTCAAAAGACCTCTCTCAGATGGTATCCACAGCAAAGTCTTTTATTCAAATAAGTAAAATATACAACCCGATACGAGTCGTGTTTCGGCCTTATCGGCCTTCGTCAGGGGTCTAGGAATTCGTTAGACAATATATATTTCTAGAACAAAGAGACTGCTATTTTATCTCATGAGATCCGAATGAGGTGAATTGGCTACATTTCAACTGTTCTAGGAATATATATTGTCTAACGAATTCCTAGACCCCTGATGCAGGCCGATAGGGCTGAAACAAGACTTGTGTCGGGTTGTATATTTTACTTATTTGAATAAAAGACTTTGCTGTGGACACCATCTGAAAGAGGTCTTTTGACTCCATTTGTCTTTGCTTACCGTGCAGGTCATGCCAGCACTTCCTAGTGCCCTAGATGCTTCCAGAGGGTTCAGTCCTTTCAATGCAGCTATAGCAGGGGCCATCTCTCCAGGACAAGCTCGCTGGCCCATAGTGAAGATGTTCAGGCCCTTCTGGTGGCTGTCAGAGGACTTTTGCAAGAGTTTTACCAGAAGTGGGCCCAAATTACGGAGAACCAGTGGGTTCTGGAGGTCATTAGGGGCAGCTAGGGTTTTCCCAGCCTCTCCAGTACTGTTTTTGGGTTTCGCCCTGCTGCTCCCAACAGAGGCTGTCAGAGACACTGCATAGACTGGTGCAGGCTCGGGCGTTGGTTCTGGTTCCCTAGCAAGAATGAGGTACCAGTTGGTACTCCATCTAATTCATCATCCCCAAGAAAGAGTGCATTTTCCGTCCTATGTTGGATCTCAAAGGAGTCAACAGGGATTCCAAGTGCCTCGGTTCCACATGAAAACTCTGTTTGGTGATAGTAGCAGTCCAGCAGGATGAGTTATTGACTACTTTAGACCTCTTTGAGGCGTAACTCCACATTCCCATCTGGATGTCTCATCAGTGTTTCTGCCGTGCTCTGTTTCCAATTTTGTGCCCTGCCTTTTGATCTGGCAATGATGCTGAGGATCTTTTCAATGGTGGTGGTGCCATGGCAGCAGCTCTGCACAGGGAAGGCATTCTGGTTCACCCTTACTTGAAAGATTGGTTTATTCATACGAAGTCAGGTCAAGAGTGCCCAGCCAACGTCTTAGGTCATTCAGTTGTTTTAAGAGCTCAGCTGGGTTGTCAACCGTGCCAAGAGCAAGCTGGTTCCCTCACAGGTTCTCAAATTTCTGGGTATGTATTTCGATACAGGTTACTCACATGTTTTTCTCACAGAGGTCAGAGCTTTGGAGTTGTGGGGGCAGGTTCACGGCCTGTTGTCCATGGTCTGGCCACAGGCGTGGGACTGCCTTTAAGTCCTGAGCTCCATAGCAGTGACAGTCGAGGTGGTTTTCTGGGCCAGAGCTCACATGTGCCAGTTGCAACATCCTTCTTTTCCATTGGTCTCCCCAGTCTTAGGATCTTCAGGTATGCCTTTACATAGCAGGGGCAGCGAGGGAGAGTCTGGACTTGTGGTTGGTGAAGGATGATCTGTCCTGTGGGATGCCTCTTGAGCTTCCGGAGTATGATGGGCTGTGGTGCTTACTGTCTGGGGCAGGTAGCTCAGGGTCGATGGACCCAGTTGGAAGCAAGCTGGTTAATCAGCAGGCTGGAGAACAGGGTAGTGTGACTGACACTGCAGGCCTTTTTAAATCTAGTACAGTTCAAAGTAGTTAGGATTCTGTCTGACAATGTCACCACTGTGGTGTACATGAATCATCAGGGGGGTGTGAAGAGTCTTCAGACAGCACAAGAGGCAGGGCTGCCATTTGCATGAGTCGAATGTCATATGGTGGATTTCTCAGGTGCTCATGTGGCTGGAGTGGACTTTATGCAGATGTTATTTGAGACGCAATTCGTTGGACCCTGGAATGGAGTCTCGATCTCCAAGCCTTTGTGTCTTAGTTTAGCAATGGGGCGCCCCCGAATTGGATGTCATAGCCATTGCAGGCAATGCCAAGGCTCTTCGTTCCTTCAGCCGTCAAAAGTTCAGTTGAGTGGAAGTGATAGTTGCCCTTATTCAGCCTTGGTCCATGACAATTCTCCTGTGTGTTTTTCCGCTGTGGCCTCTGATGGGCGGGATCATCTAGAGAATAGAGTGCCACGAGGGACTGGTGACTTCTAGTTGGCCCAGATTGGTCAAGACATCTGTAGCACGGAGATCTGGTTGGTCTGATGGTTTGTGCACCTCCGTGGTTTCCAATTTCAGGCGCCCTGTTATGCCAGGAGCCCATGCAGATGCCAAATCTGGCTCTCGATTGTCTGTTTTGGCTCTTGAGTTTCATAGGGATAAGATGGTTCTCCGGACTGTTCCTTCTTTCCTTACGAAGGTGGTATCCTTTTTCCATGTGAACCTGGTGGTGGTCTCCCATGTCAAGGACGATGCGGAGCAGAGGAGTCTTGTGTTATTTGAATGTTCGAAGAGACTTTAGGGAATATCAAGAGAAAAGATTGCCGGTCTGATTGGCTGTTTGTTCTCTTTGGTGGCCCCAAGAAAGAGGAAGTGACTTGTGTGGCTTCCAATTCAAGATGGTTGAAGGATGCTATTGCGTAGGTGTATCTTCTCAGCAGGCGTCGGGTACTGCAGATGCATAAGGCTCACTCCACTAGGGGACAAGGCAGCCTCTTGGGCTGAAAGTAGTCTGTTACTGCCTCTAGACATTTGTAGAGTGTTACTTGATCATCCTTCCATTCTTTTCCTAGACACTATCACTTGGATATTCAGGCACAGCAGGATGCCTGTTTTGGGCACCAGGTTTTGTCCATGGGCATAGAGATCTCCCCCCTTGTGAAGTTTCTGTTATAGCATGTCCTACTGGTCTGGAGGAACCACAAGGAATGAGAAATTAGATCTTACCTTCTGATTCTCTCTTTTAGTTCCTCCAGACCAGTTCAGAGCACACCCTGAATTTTATCTTGGGGCATTTGCGCAGAAGCAGCAGCATTTAGCAAAGAGGAAGATATAATCAGAGTGCTACACGTTGACAGTGGTTCTGTTATAAGGTGTTGGAGTCTTCTGTGCTCTTTTCGTTCCTTTGTTAAAAAAGAGAGAGAGAAAGAGGCTGACATTGAGTTTATGTTTAATCCATATCAAGGGGGCTCAACTTAGTTGACTAATTCCTTTATTTTGTATGCTCTGGGAAGACTCCCCTGGTTGTACATCTAGCTTTGTTATTGCAGGGCTGGCCAGAGAGAGTCTGCATGAAGTACTTATTGGCTCACTTTGAGGCTAGTGTTTTCTCAGTCTCCATCTACTGGTAGGAATTCATAACCTACTCGTCTGAACTGGTCTGGAGTAACTAAAGGAAAGAAAATTAGCAGGTAAGATCTAATTTCTCCTTTGCTGACAGGGTCTTCAGCATAGTCTGAATTCCCATTGTTTGATGTGTTTAAGAAATTTTTTACTTTTTTCATTGTTGAATTTTTGCTTCTTTTTTTTTTTAATAGGTTGATACAGTGAAGCGTTTGCTCATTAAGAAGCTGCCTCCAGTCCTTGCAATCCAACTGAAACGATTTGACTATGACTGGGAAAGGGAATGTGCAATTAAATTCAATGATTATTTTGAGTTTCCACGAGAACTAGATATGGAGCCTTACACAGTGGCAGGTGTAGCAAAGTTGGAAGGAGATGAAGTAACCCCTGAAAATCAGGTGATACCTAATGAACAAACAGAGAATGAGCAGTCTGGGAGTACTAAATACAGGCTAGTTGGTGTATTAGTGCACAGTGGCCAGGCCAGTGGCGGTCATTATTACTCATATATCATCCAGAGGAATGGTGGAGATGGTGAGAAGAATCGTTGGTATAAGTTTGATGATGGAGATGTAACAGAGTGTAAAATGGATGATGATGAAGAAATGAAGAACCAGTGTTTTGGTGGCGAGTACATGGGGGAAGTGTTTGATCATATGATGAAGCGCATGTCCTACAGACGTCAGAAAAGGTGGTGGAATGCTTACATTCTTTTTTATGAACGTATGGACACACATGAAAAAGACAATGAACTAATAAAATATATTACAGAACTTGTGGTCACCTCTAAACCTCACCAGATTAAGATGCCTTCAGCCATAGAACGTAGTGTCCGAAAACAGAATGTCCAGTTTATGCACAATCGCATGCAGTACAGCTTAGAATATTTCCAGTTTGTAAAGAAACTGCTAACCTGTAACAGCGTGTACTTGAATCCTCCCCCAGGTCAGTATAAAAAAAAAATTAATCTATATATTCTCAGATGCTGGATTGATTTCTAGGAACAGCAACTCAGACTTTGACTTGTTAATGGCTTTCCGTATTATAATGACCCCTTCCTTAAACCCTTTCCTTCTAGTAGATGGGAGAGAATTTTGTGGTAATGATTAGCCCTGCTGGACATCACAGGTGATTTTAATGGGCTTCTTTTTTAACAGTTTTTTTCACTTCACAGTTTGACTATAAAAGGAGACAGTGCGTTGTTTGCTATTACATAAAACTGTTAATATGAATGCAGTGTATTTTTTTTTTCATGTACTGCACATTTTTGTTGTATATACTCGTATTTCTGGTTTAGGTTAGCCTCTGTTTGATACAAAGAAAGGCTGAGATTGTGCTGAGGCCTATTATTGTTTCTCTTCCCCTCACCTCATAACTTTTGAGCATCTTGTGCTAGCTGGGCTAAACTTGGTGTAGAGCTAGGTCTCAGGCCACTTTTGTTTTCAAAATTGAGGGATTGTTGTGGGAGAGTTGCATAGTTTTGAGTTCTACCATGGGAAATAAATTGAGAATGCTGCTGCTTTTTGTTCAAAATATATTTTTTTAGAGTTCTGTAATACTACTTTTATATAAAACCTTGATTTCTTCTGAGAAGAATTGTAGAGGTTTTATTTTACTGACCCTTTTTTTTCAGAGAGCTGTTCAAATCAAAGCTGTCCTTACTTGGATATGAATACTTCTAGCTTGTTTCTGAATGTTTGTTCAAGTCATATTACTTCTCACTCCTGAGGGAATTCTGTACAATGGCATAATGCAGAAATTGTGCTGAATTTCTCAAGCACGCAGAGTTTGGTCAGGGACCTACACAGCAAGAAGAGAAGGGGAGGGCCTGGGTAGTACCAACCATGCAAGTGGGAAGAAGAGGGATGCGATTGTTGGCCTCATTGCAGGAAAAGGCAGAGTGAGTTGTATTTATTTTATTTTTGTCATTTATACCCCACATTATACAGTCGACAAATTGTTTCAATGTGGCTTACAATAAAGGAAGGAGTACAAACTGGAGAGAGTCAACACGTTGATTAAGAGGATTACAATGAGGCAATGGAGAACGGAAAGGGCTTATTTTGTGACAATAATGAAATGAGCATATGGTTAAGGATCATCTTTAAGGAGCATATAAAGAAGAGTAAACTCAGTAGGATGATGCAGACAGCATTAGATGGGCAAGATGGAGAGGGATGGGTGGTCAATTAAGATAATTCTTTTGAAGAGACCATGTTGTGTGATCAGTAGAGATTCAATTGGGCCTGTCATCAAGAGCTTAGTTTCTGTTTTTTTGATTTGTTAATTATGTTGATCATTCAGGGAAATGTTCCTTAAAGTAGAAGGCTTTCAGGTGTTTTCTGAATCTAACGTAGCTAGTTATGCTTTGGATATACCTTGGGAGAGAGTTCCAGAGTTTTGGGCCTAAGTATGCAAAGTTTGCTGTGTGTGAGGGTTTGTATTTGATGTTCTGGCAATATGGGAGGTGGAGTTTCAAGTAATTACGAGACTCTTGTACTGAGTTTCGGATCGGAAGGTCGATTAAGTTTTTCATGTAGCTTGGTGCCAATCCATATATTAATTTGTAGATTATTGTGCATAGCTTGAAAGATATTTGTTCTTTGGGAGCCAGTGGAGGTCTTTCAACAGTGGATGAGCACTTGCAAATTTGGGCTTCCGTAGATGAGTCTTGTGGCGGTGTTCTGGGCTGTCTATAGTGTTTTGAGGGTAGAGTCTTTGCATCCAGCATATACTCCACTGCAGTAAATGGGTTAACACCATGGTCTGCACTAACATACAGAAGGTGGTTGTTGGGAAGCAGTTTCCTATTTGTCCCAGTTTCCACGTGGTTTGGAACATAGTTTTGATGACTTTTGTGGCCTGTTTATCTAGTCTTAATTCATAGTCTAAGATAACTCCTAATATTTTCAAATGGTCTGCAATTGGGAGCTTTGTTCATCCAGATCTAATGATGGTGTCATAGTCTTGCAGTGATTAGATGTTAGCATCAGGCATTAGGTTTTCTGTGTGTTTAGTTGGAACCTGAAAGCTGTCAACCAAGATTCCATGGTCTTTATTCCTAGTTGGATTTTGTGCTTAATTTCTGATATGCCTTTATCAAAGGAGAAGTAGATTATAACACCGTCTGCGTAGATAAATGGGTTGTATCCATTTTTTCCGAGTGTGTTTGCTAGGGGAACCATCAATCAGTTTTCCAGGGAGGGGATTTAGTGGTCCCCATTTTCACTTGGTAGGATTGGGATGTTAGGAAGCTTTTGAACAAGTTTAGTATGGCACACCCAATACCAAAGTAGTCCAGTGGTCAGATTAGTATCAGGTGGCCGACCTTTGAATGCTCTCAACATATCAAATTGAAGTAATAGAATTTTTTTTTGCCTTTGCTTATTTCTCACCTGAAGTTGGAAAGTAATGTCACAAGTACCATTTCAGTACTATATCCACATCTGAATCCAGATTGTGGTTCATGGAGGATTGAGAAGTCATTAAGATAGCCCGTTAGTTATTCAGCGATTAAGTCTTCCATGATCTTGATCATGAGTAGTATGGAGGCAACGGGTCTATAGTTCTTTATTGTGCTTGCACTGAGGTTCATGTTTTTGGGTATGGATGTCAGCTATTGCCTTTTTCGGGGGGGAAGTAGGTCATTTGATAGCATTAAGTTCAGGTGGAGTGTAAATTTGATTAAGATCTTTGGGGTGTTTTCAGTAGGTAGTTAGGACAGGGGTCTAGCGTGCAGTGTGTGTTGTAAGATTTTTTGATTGCGTTTTTTACTTCATTGAGTGTTAGTGGACGGAATGTTGTCCACTGTCAATCCACCATGATTTGTTCATGAGAATTGTCTAGATCAGGGGTAGGCAACTCCGGTCCTCGAGAGCCGCAGGCAGGTCAGGTTTTCAGGATATCCACAATGAATATGCAGGAGATAGATCTGCAAGCACTGCTCCATGGCATGCAAATCTATCTCCTGCATATCCTGAAAACCTGACCTGCCTGCGGCTCTCGAGGACCGGAGTTGCCTACCCCTGGTCTAGATCGTCAATAAAAGATTCAGGTGAGATGGTGGAGTGTTTGAAACCTTTTCTTAATTCAATAATCTTGGTTTTAAAGTGTGTGGCTAGTTCTGCTGCAGATGGGTGAGGGTCATTTGTGGATGCAATAGATTGTACATTTAGCATATTATTGACGAGTCTATATAATTTTTAAATATTTGGCTCATCTGGGCCTAACTGTTCTTTGTAGAATACCTGTTTCATCTGCCTTAGTTTTTCTTTATATTGTTTTTGGGGGGGGGGGGGGGGGGGGGGGGGGGGGGGGGGGGGGGGGGGGGGGGGATTCCATTCCTCTTTGTTTTTGTATGTTTTGTTTTTGTTCCACAGTCTTTCGTTACTTCTGCATATACTTTTCAATTTACTTAATTCTTTATCAGCTTTTACTATACCATGTCTTCTTGCACTGCAAATCAGAATGGTTTACATATAATAAAAACAAGATACAATAAGAGAAAGGAACTTCATAAAAATGATAGGACAGATTTTTGTACAGTATGTTCCAAAATATTTCATGGTTTATCCTTCCTCAAGTTTCGCAAATGGTGTGTGTTTTTTTCCTTGTTCCCCTGCTTTCTTTCCAGTAAAGGGGTTGCATGTAGTTTAAAGTGGTCATTCAGAGGGATTGTTCCAACTATGGCTTCCAAGTATGAAGTCTTGGTTTGTGGAGAGTCTAGATGCAAGAAGGTCGGGGTGTGGCCTTTTGAATGGGTGGACTTTGGGGTTAGAGGTTGGAGATCCCATAGTTGAAAGAATTCTACAAGGGTCCTTAGTGTGAGTGTCATCACTTTTTTCTAAATGGAGGTTGATGTCTCCAGCTAGTAGGACATTGTTATAAGTTACACATTGGGTTGAAATGAAATCCTTAAACTCAATTTGGGCATCTGTCCATTTGCCTGGTGGTCTGTAAAAGAGGATGCAGCAGAGCTAGCCTTGTAGGGATGCCTCATGGAGCTTGATTGCAGTTATTTCAAGTTGGGGGGGGGAGGGTTATTGACTGTTATTGCTTCCGCTTGGAAGAAAGATTTGTATAATAAAGCTCTTCCCTCCCTCAACCCCAAGTGCATGATCTTGTATCCTAGTGGGCATATATCTTTGATGATATGATCTTCTTTAGAATGGAGCCAGGTTTCAGTTATAAATATTAGACCTAAGTGATCCTCTTCGATCCAGTGTTTTATAGTCTGTTTTGTTGACTACTGATCTCGCGTTGGTGTATCCGATGGGGATGGGTTGGTAAGTGTTGACATCCTTGTTAGCGAGCGTGATCTTTTACATTTGACGTTGAAGTCTACCTTTGGAGGTGGAGTGTTTCTTCTTTGCGGTTTTGATTGAGTTGTGTGTGTTTCAAAGGTTGGGCCTATGAGTGGTAGGTCTGAACATGTTGGTTGGCTTCAATAGGTAGCGCATTGTGATGTTTGCAATATAGATAAGGGATTACTGGGATTTTGTATTCATTTGCATAGGTTAATGTGGTTGTGTTAAATATTGATCTTAGAAGTAGGCATATGAATAGGTATTTGGTTATTGGTTTTTTGAGTCAGGAGGACTTTTCTGTTTTGTGCATCGAGGGATGGTAAGGTTTATGATCTTCGGCCGTGGATTTGTTTTGAGGATCGGTGTTTGTTGTGGTGTAGTTTGGATGTGGATGGATTAGGATATGTTGAGTACTTCATCCGGTGTGTTCCACTATGGTTCGAGGCTGGTGTGAGTTAGGGCAGATTGGGGTTGTTTGAGGGTTTTTTTTTTTTTTTTTCAAATTTCTAATGTTGAGGGGGTGCTGTTTTGGGTGGTTCCTCAGGAGATGGGATGGGGGGCTTGTAGCGAGCATGTGGTTTTTGTTAGCCTTCTTAGTTTGATTATAGTGCTGGTCTGTAGATTCAGAGAATGTTTTGCCGGTTTGGGTAGGAGCAAGATGTTCGGTCAGCTGGCATCCCTTTATTGAACTTATTTGTTTGAGGGTCCACGGAGCAGGGCTTGGTCACTGGGGTAAGGAGGAATACTTCATCGGGCCGTCGGCATGGTGTTATAGAGGGATGAAGTGATAACATTCAAACTAAGGTGCTGGGCCCTAGTGGAGTAACGTTTGGAAGGTCGTGCTGACTGCGACCCTGGACGAACAGTATTAAGAACTTGGGCGTGGAGTCATGAAGGATGATGTGGGCGGAAGTTCCCTTTATTTGCTGGGTGGGCAAGAGAAGGAAGCTTGGTGATTCAAACCTGGACAGAGAAAGTGCTGGGAGGAGAGAGCAGGGACTAGAGCTTGGGATGGAATTGAGCACGAAAAGCAGGAGAGAAAGAAAGTGTGGGACTCAGAGGTAGAACAGAAAGCCTGGAGAGGGAAGAAAGCAAACTGCAATTGAACTTGGGTAAGGAGGGGGTACACAAGGTAGTTGAGTAAGTCTGGGGATGGAAGGTTGGAGAGAGCAAACTGGTCAGCTGAACTTGAAGAGGGGAGCAGTGTTCTCTCTAAAGCAGGGGTTCCCAACCCAGTTCTCTGGACAAACTGAGCCAGTCTGGTTTTCAAGATATCCACAATGACTATGCTTGAGATAAATGTTCATGCACTGCTTCCATTGTATGCAGATCTACTTCATGCATATTCACTGTACGTATCCTGAAAACCTGAATGGCTTGGTGTGTCCCCAGGACTTGGTTGAAAACCCCTGCTCTAAGGACTGAGTTAATGCAAGCAAAATTTTTCCATTACATTACCTTACCTTGTGAGCACATCTTACAGATACATACACAGACATGAAGCCACACGTATACATAAATACTCGGAGGGAGGTTGGAAAGAATTACATGTGCCGTACTCTGCATGCTTTTCCTACTTGTTTGCCTATAGTTTATAGGTACTCAAATTTTACTCAGATACTGGATGTTTAACACAGCTTAAAAGGGAACACTGCTTCCCCTCTATGAGCACGACTCTTTAAAATTAAAATAAGGGGGGGGGGTAATGGGGTGATTTTGAGCACAACAGGAAAGAACCCCAACTGCCTCCACCAGCACGTCTGTTATTGATGGCATTATACACACTGTATGCACTCCAGAGAACTATGTACCAAAAATATCAAAATAATGCACTGCAATATTGAACATAATAGTATTTACAGTATTCTGGAAATATATGCAGGTGCTTTAATACTTGGCTCTCAGCCCTAGCTCCCCAGTCCAGCATTTTCCTGTTGGCTATATGAACAGTAATGTTCAACAGTATTGTAACAGAAATTCTGAGGTTACTAACATAGTAACGTAGTAAATGATGGCAGATAAAGACCTGTACAGTCCATCCAGTCTGCCCAACAAGATCAACTCATTCACATGGTATGTGATACTTTATGTGGATACCTGCCTCTCTTAGGGCACAGACCGTAGAAGTCTACCCAGCACTGTTCTTGTACTAACGTCGAAACCCCTTAAAATTTACACTCCAGCCCATCCCTATCTATTCAGTCACAATCAGGGCATAGACCATAGCAGTTTGCCCAGCTCCCATTTTGTTTCCCAATTACTGACGTCACCACCCAATCTCGGCTAAGATTCCGCGGAATCATTCCTTCTAAACAGGATTCCTTTGTGTTTATCCCACGCATGTTTGAATTCTATTACCGTTTTAATCTCCACCACCTCCCGCGGGAGGGCATTCCACATATCCACCACCCTCTCCGTGAAAAGATACTTCCTGACATTAGTCCTGGGTCTGCCCCCTTCAACCTCAATTCATGTCCTCTAGTTCTACCGCCTTCCCGTCTCCAGAAAAGGTTCGTTTGCGGATTAATACCTTTCAAATATTTGAATGTCTGTATCATATCACCCCTGTTTCTCCTTTCCTCCAAGGTATACATGTTGAGGTTCATAAGCCTTTTCCTGTATTTTTTGTGTTCAAGACCGCATACTAATTTTGTAGCCACCCTCTGGACCGACTCCATCCTGTTTATATCTTTTCATAGGTGCGGTCTCCAGAACTGCACACAGTACTCTAAATGAGGCCCCACCAGAGACGTACTCAATGACACAATCACCTCCTTTTTCCTGCTGGTCATCCCTCTTTTTACGCACCCAAGCATCCTTCTGGCTTTGTCTATTTTTCTACTTGTTTGGAAGCTTTAAGGTCGTCATACACAATCACCCCCAAGTCCCGCTCTTCCTTAACACTGCTACAGCTTGTTGTCTCGAATCTCTTTGCATCAGGTGTAGTGACCATAACCTGTCACAGGCAGGTATTTTATGTGGAAATCCAGGTAGATCCTGCTTGGCTGCTGAGAATACATATTTTTGTTTTGGCTGTCAAGGGTTAACTCCTTTGACTGTATTGACTATAAATGACCTACTGTGTTTATTTTTAATTTTAGTATTTACACTTACAAGACCACTAATTGTCTCTTATGCACAGTTTTTTCCTAGCCTTTTAATTGGGCAGTAGTGTCCTACAACAGGAGGACTATTTGGATTGTTATTGCATTTGTTTAAATATTACACAGTGGTACAGTATGAATTTTTAATAGAGGTATTCGACATTTGTTTGCTCTTTTTTTTTTATATATATATGTGATATTTTAGCTTCACACTATCAGCCAGAGCTGCTATCGACTCCTGAAACAGGCTTTTAAGCCGAAACACAGTGACCATGTTGAGTCTTTTTCATAAAGGCTGTTTTATCCACACACCTTTTTATGTGTGTTTTCACTCCACCCTTTGCTTGTTCTGCAGTAATCTACTGTACAGATCAAGGTGTGAAGGTTGGGGTAGGCGGAAGAGTGAGCAAATTGTACTTCTTATCAACCATCTATTCTATAGCATGAAGCTTCTTGTTCTTAACAACCAAAATAGCCCTTGAGTATAAAGAAATGTCAACACTCACCCAGCGGGAAGATCAGTTCTCACTAGCTGCAACTCCTTCAGAAGATGACCTCGTCTCTTAAACTAGCAGTACTTGTCAAAATGTTATGTATTCCACTAGACTTTTAAAAATATCATTAAAACTCATATTTGTTATCATTTATCATTTTCCTGGCATAAGATTTGTGAAAATTTGTATTAAAATGATTGGAAACTGTTTACTTAGCCACTTCTGCTTTTCTGAGCCTTAAGGTAAAGTAGATGCTTTGCTGATCCTTAGGCAGCCCATTCATCTATCTTTGTAACTTCTGAAAAGTCTAAGATACCTAAATTGGCAAATGACTAATAAGAGCAAGTGATTCTAAAAATAATAATGTGAAAATGTGTCTAGGCAAAAATAAAGAAGCTGTAAAATAATACCAAGACTAAAAGAGCAAATTAGCGCTCATTCATATGTTACTGCTTTTTTTTTTTTTTTTTTTTTTTGCAGGACAAGATCATCTATTGCCTGAAGCAGAAGAAATAACTATGATTAGTATACAACTTGCTGCTAGATTCTTGTTTACCACAGGATTTCACACAAAGAAGATAGTCCGAGGCCCTGCCAGTGACTGGTATATTTATTTTGTTTTTAAGAGCTAGAAATGATTATTTTCTTTTATGCTTTTGAGTCTGCTGGCTTTTTTTGTTGGTAGTGCCTTATGCCATGTGGGAGACTGACCGTATTGTTTAGATGTAACTGGGTAATTTTTTTTTTTTTACAGTTATTGAAAGATTCAATATCATAGTCCACTCAAGAACTTGTATATTGTGAATTCTAGTAAATGTCTTGTCTTATTTTAGCTTATAGCTTATATACCGCATAATCCAAAAAATTGGTCCTAGGCGATTTACAAAAAGTAATATAAAAAAAGGTATGAACAGATCAACTTAGCTACATCATAATAAAGGAACAGTGGCGAAGCCACAGGTGGGCTTGGGTGGGCCAGGGCCCACCCATTTATGGCTCAGGCCCACCCAACAGTAGCACATGTTTAGTGGTAACTGGTGGGAATCCCAAGCACCGCCAGCTGAAGATTTCCCCCTGATGGCACCTGTGCATGCTCAGTTTTCAGTGCATGCCTGCTGCCAAGGTGGAAAGAAGCTTTTTTCCACCAGCTGAAATAATTTGTTTTTTTTTTTGGGGGGGGGAGAGAGAGAGAACACTTGGTGCCCACCCAATTCTTGCCTAGGCCCACCCAAAATGTGTTGTCTGGCTACGCCCCTGTAAAGGAATATACAATTCTGACACATAATTAGAAAAGGTAAAAGCTAACAATGTAGCAACTCACAACAAGAAGAATTACATTGGTCAAGAAAAAAAGGAAAAAAAAAATTCTATGAAACATAAATCTAAAAAAAATAGGTCTTCAACTTTTTCCTGAAGGAATAATAGGAGCTATCCAACCTAATTTCTATAGGCAGGTCATTCCAAGCAGAAACATAACCAGTGGAAAAAGATGGTATCCAATGCTTTTAATATTTCAGCCCACTAGGGGAAGGAAAAAACAGCATTCAACGATCTCTACAGCAACGTACATTCTCAGTAGAAGATAAGTAATTCTACTGTACAGTTAAAGAAATATGAGCAAGACCATATGTCACTTTATGAACATAACATAATGTTTTAAACAACACTCTAGTGCTTATAGGAATCCAATGACAAGATCTCAACAGGAGGGGATACGCTATAATTTCTAGTACAAAAAAAAAATCAGGCTCACAGCTGTATTTTGAAGTAGTTTAGTTTAGACAGAAATTTCTGTGACAGACCAAGTTATATAGAGTTGCAATAATCAAGAACAGATAGTGTCAGAGCCTGTACCACTAAAGCAAAATCTTTTTCATGGAAATTAGAATTAATTGATCTAAGCTGCTTAAGTTTGAAAAACATTTTTGACCACATTATTAATTTGAATTTCAAAAGATGAAATTGAATTAAAAAAAATAAAAAACCTCCCAGCACACGTGCATACTGTGTGACCTTTAAGGGTAGAGTCAAGAAATACCAGGCTGATTGGAATTAGGGCCATTTCAATCAGTGGATACTTCTTTACCCAGGATTCAACATACTTGTTGAACCAATCCAATGCAGTCTCTCATGCTGCAGATATGCAGTGCTGTTAGTAGGTGCCTGGGGCTTTGTTGGGAAGAATTTCACAGGTACCTCTCTGCTTAACAGTGGATATCTGTCTACACCTTTTTCATAATTCTGAAGGGATTGTAATTTGTGGTTTATTTAATGGCAGAGTTTAATATTTCCAGAGTATGTGTATTTCTGCTGCTTGGAATAGAGCTAGAAAAATGAAATTGCAGATCTATTAGTAATTTGATATTTATCTTTAAAATCAAGCATGGTACCAGAAGAATTTTTAAAAAGGGTTTCAGAGGTTACCTGGGAAATTACAGACTAGTGAGCCTCACATCCGTGCTGGGCAAAATAATAGAGGCTATTATAAAGAATAACATTACTGCGCATATACATACGGACATGGATTAATGGAATAAAGCCAACATGGGTTCTTGCTTCACCAATCTACTACTTTCTTTGAAGGTGTGAATAAACATGGATAAAAGTGAGCTAGTTGATACTATATAACTGGATTTTCAGATGGTGTTTAAGACAAAGTACCTCATGAATGACTGAGAAAATTAAAAAGTCATGGGATAGGAGGCAGTGTCCTATTGTGGATAGGTTAAAAGATTGGAACCAAAGTAAGGTTAAATGGTCAGTATTTTTCAATGGAGAAGGGTAAATAGTTCGGATCCCCAGGGATCTGTGCTAGAACTGCTGCTTTTTAACGTATTTATAAATTATCTGGAAACGAGCATAACAAGTAAGGTGATCCAATTTAAATCACAAAAAGATTTTGAAAAATTGCAAGAGGACCTTATGAGATGGGGAAACAGAGCATCCTGATGACAGATGACATTTAATGTGAGCAAGTGCAACATGATATATATGTAGGAAAGAACCACCTAAACTATAGCTATATAATGCCAGTTTCCACATTAGGAGTTGCTGCCCAAGAAAAGAATTTATATTTCATCGTTGATATATGTTGAAACCTGCTCAGTGTACAGCAGCAGCAGGTAAGAAAGCAAATAACATAGTAACATAGTAGATGACGGCAGAAAAAGACCTGCACGATCCATCCAGTCTGCCCAACAAGATAAACCCATATGTGCCACTTTTTGTGTATACCTTACCTTGATTTGTACCTGTCTTTTTCATGGCACAGACCGTATAAGTCTGCCCAGCACTATCCCCGCCTCCCACTACCAGCTCTGCCATCCAATCTCGGCTAAGCTCCTGAGGATCCATTCCTTCTTAACAAGATTACTTTATGTTTATCCCACACATGTTTGAATAGTATGTTAGGTTGTATTAGGAAAGGAATGGAGAAAAAAAACTAAAAATATTATCCCTTTGTATTACTCCATGGTGCGACTGCACCTCAAATATTGTGTACAGTTTTGGTCATCGCATCTCAAAAAAGATATAGTGGACTTAGAAAAGATACAGAGAAGGGCAACAAGAATGATAAAGTGGATGGGACAACTTGAGGACAGGCTAAAGAGACTAGGGTTATTCAGGTTGGAGGAGAGACGGCTGGGGGGAACTATGATAGAGATCTATAAAATACTGTGTGGAGTGGAACAGGTAGACGTGAGTCGCTTGTTTACTGTTTCCAAAAATACTAGGACTAGGGGGCATGCAATGAAGCTAATAAGTAGTAAATTTAAAACAGGTCTGAGAAAATATTTCTTCATTCAAAATGAAATTAAGTTCTGGAATTCAGTGCATGAGAAGGTGGTAAAAACAGTTACCTTAGCATGATTTAGAATAGGTTTGGACAAGTTCATAAAAGAAATAGTCCATAAACCATTATTAAGATGGTCTTGGAATACTCCACTGCTTATTTCTAGGATAAGTGGTATAAAATCTGTTTTACCTTTTTGGGATCCGGCCAAGTATTTGAGACCTGAATTGATCACGGTTGGAAACAGAATACTGGGCTTGTTGGACCATACGCTTATGTACTTATGACCTGATATGTCTGGAGAAGAGGATGCTCCCTAAAGTGTTAAAATATGAAATTGAAAACTTTGATTGGTCTGACCATGCTCCACTGTGGTATGAATGGATGCTGAGAGGGAAGGAGAGAGGAAGCATTTCAGGAAACTATTACAAAGATTAAAATTACAGAACACATAGACAAACGTGGTTTAATGGGACAGAATCAGCATGGGTTCAACCAAGGGATGTCTTGCCTCACCAATTTGCTTCATTTCTTTGAAGGCATAAATAAACATATGGATAAAGGTGAGCCGGTGTATCTCGATTTTCAGAAAGCTTTTGACAAAATCCTTCATGAGAGATTCCTGAGAAAAGTTAAGGGAAAGGAGGCAATGTCCTTCTGTGGATTAGGAATTGGTTATTGGACAGAAAACAGAGAGTAGGGTTAAATGGCCACTTTTCTCAGTGGAGGAGGGTGAATAGTAGAGTGCCACAGGGATCTGTACTGAGACCAGTGCTATTTAACATTTATAAATGTTCTGGAAAAGGAATGACGCGTGAGGTGATAAAATTTGCAGATGAGACAAAGCTATTCAAAGTTGTCAAAACACATGTGAATTGTGAAAAATTGTAGGAAGACCTTAGGAAACTGGAAGACAGGGCATCCAAATAGCAGATGAAATTTAATGTGGACAAATTCAAAGTGATGTACATTGGGAAGAGTAATCCAAATCATAGTTGCCTGATGCTAGGGTCCACCTTAGGAGTCGGCACTCAAAAAAAAGATCTAGATATCATTGTAAAGACCAAGAATATCATAATGCCTCTGTATCGCTCCATGGTGTGATCTCTCCTTGAGTATTACATTCAATTGTGGTCATCATATCTCAAAAAAGATAAAGCAGAATTAGAAAAGGTTCAAAGAAGAGTGACCAAAATGATAAAGGGGATGGAACTCCTGCCATAAGAGGAAAGGCTAACAAGCTTAGGGCTCTTCAACTTAGGAAAGAAACAGCTGAGGGGGGATATGATTGAGGTCTGTAAAATCCTCAGTGGTGTAGAACTGGTAGAAGTGAATCAATTTTTCACTTTCAAAAAGTACAAAGACTAGGGGACACTCAATGAAATTACATGGAAATAATTTTAAAACAAATAGGAGGAAATATTCTTTCATTCAAAGAATAATTAAGCTCTGGAACTTGCTGCTGGAGGATAAGTACATAAGTAATGCCACACTGGGAAAAGGCCAAGGGTCCATCGAGCCCAGTATCCTGTCCACGACAGCGGCCAATCCAGGCCAAGGGCACCTGGCTAGGATGTGATAACAGCAGTTAGTGTATCTGGGTTTAAAAAAGGTTTGAACAAGTTCCTGGAGGAAAAGATGGGCATGGGTGAAGCCACTGGTAATGTGGTCTGACCAAGTATGGCTAGTCTTATGTTCTTATGTAAACTGCCTTATTAGTGTAATAAGTGATGGGACCTCCCCTTCTTCCCCACTCCTAACCAGAGCTGTGAGGGGGGGGGGGGGCTTCCTTATAGGTTCTTTGGGCAGCGCTGTGAAATCAGAGTTTTCCTATAAATGGGAAAAAGTTGCTTTTGTAACTTCAGTGTGCAGCAAAAATGACCATGATTCTGAAGGAACAGGCCTAGGGGGCACCAAAGCAAATTACAGTAGCAGTGAAACTTACATTGCAACGTAGCGGAGAAGCGTGATTAAGTCTGATGATTATACTGGCAGCATTGCTAAGCAATGTTGGTCTATTTGATGCACTATATTCAGAATGATCTATCCTGGAGATTTTTGTGTATAACTATCTGTAGGTTCTGCTGTATACCAGTTAATTTGTGCAACTCCACAAGTGACATATTGTGCCTGCCAGTTCTCTGTTAAATAGTTTATATTTTCTTTCTTACAGGTATGATGCATTGTGCATCCTTCTTCGTCACAGTAAGAATGTGCGCTGTTGGTTTGCACACAATGTTCTTTTTGCCTATGCAAACCGCTTCTCGGAGTATCTTCTGGAGTGCCCTAGTGCAGAAGTGAGAGGTGCATTTGCAAAGCTTATAGTATTTATTGCACATTTCTCATTGCAAGATGGTCCATGTCCTTCACCTTTCACATCTCCAGGTCCTTCAAGTCAGGTATTCATCCAGTTATCTATTTTTCATGTTTGTAAATTTCCAAGCTGCAATTGTTTCCACATTAAGAGCATGTAGAGAGAAATTAATTTGAGTATTTCAGCTGTCAAGTAAAATTCTGTACCTTTTGGGAGTTTGTAATCCACATTGTGCTCATGAGGTTTGTAACAAAATTATTAACTTTTAAATTAAATCATATTACTCAGAATATAGGTAAGAGTTACTTTAGGTAAGAGTTACTTTCTTGATGTAATTAAGGTTTATTCCTTTGATAAGCAGTATTCAATCAGGCACACAAGTGGGTAATATTGCAGGTTGCAGGGTAGAACAACCTGATCAGCACTCAAAAATAAGTTTAAAGTTCTGAGCACCTGTGAGCAGCAGTCTCCTCTGTCTCTTTTGTCCCATTTGGATCGGTAAATAGGTTGGGGTGATTCAGACAAAATGTTAGGGTGTGATCATATGTCGGGGTTGGAAACTGTCAGTTTCCTGATTAAAATGCCATATTTCATTATTCTGTGTTTTTCAGATACTGTGGGGTATGCCTTCTTGAACATTATATGCAATGCCAGACGATAGACTATATGATCATATTTCTCCTCTACTACAGCTCCTACACTGATTAAATTCAAAATCCTTACGATGACCTTCAAAATTATGCACACATCCACTCCATCTTATCTCGCTAGCCATTGAGTGGAGGAGTGGCCTAGTGGTTAGGGTGGTGGACTTTGGTCCTGGGGAACTAAGGAACTGAGTTCGATTCCCGGCACAGGCAGCTCCTTGTGACTCTGGGCAAGTCACTTAACCCTCCATTGCCCCCTGTAAGCCGCATTGAGTTTGCCATGAGTGGGAAAGCGCGGGGTACAAATGTAACAAAAATAAATATCATTCCCTATACGCCATTTTGTACACTTCGCTCCTTGATAGATAACAGATTAGTTATTCTGCTCCCATTAAGAGCACGTCTGGAATCAACGTGTTTGGCTGCTTTGTTTCTTCTTGGCCCCAGCACTCTGGCACTTGCTCCCTCAGCATTTATGACTCGCAGAGTCATTTGAATCTTTTAGAGTCTTGCTGAAAACTTATTTTTTTAAATCTGGCTTCTGGACTTTAATGTTTCTACCATCTGGTTTATAGGGTGTTCGGTCTACCTGGTTACACTTCTGGAACAGGAAACGGTATTTAATTAGTTGTGATATGCTTTCACAAAGATGAAATCTGGATTTTAATTATCTGTCAGTGGTTTGAATATGGGGTATGCCTGCGTTATGATGATTGGTCTTGAGTGCATGAACTTTCCTATCAATTATGGATTTATGGATTTGTATTTTTTTTGTTTAGGTCATTGGACACTTTAGCAAGTTCTGTTTCAGTTGAATGAAGGGGGCGAAAGCCAGATTGAAGTGGATCAAGAATAGCTTGAGAGGAAAGAAAGTCAAGACAACGGCTGTGAATAGCACGTTCAAGTATCTTGGCTAGGAAAGGGAGGAGGGAGATGGGGCGATAGTTGGAAGGTTTTTTAAGGAGTGGTGTGACTATGGCATGTTTGAAGGCATCAGGAACAGTCGCAGTGGACAACGAAAGATTGAGGATATGACAGGTAAAAGGGATGACAGTAGGAGAGAGAGTGTTAAGTAGATGGGTGAGAATAGGATCAGAGGAACAGGTAGTTAGTTTCGAGGAGGAAATAAGATGTGTAGTTTCCTCTTCAGTGATTTCAGAAAAGGAGGCAGGGGGTGGAGGGTTGAGAGAATGGACTTAAGGGAAGGAGAGGTGGAGGTGACCATTTTCTTATCAATAGAGGAAAAAGATACAAGCAGTGTAGCTTGCTTCTCAATAGCCATTTTAGAGGATTCTAGGAATCTTGTAAGATCCAAACTATCTGGGGAATTTAGATCATCAAAATTGCCCTCCTAATTAACTGATCTTATAGCTCTAGGCAGATAATAGATTTTTATATCCACAGCATCAAAAGCTATTTCTACAACTTCTTTCATATATATTTTAAAGATTTCCATTGGTGACAAATAATAGAAATTGCATGTGTTCTCCAAATTTTCTATTTGCGTCTTCTACACCTACTCTTGAGACCTATTGTGCAACTTTATGCTGTGCTTTGTTCACTGCACTTTTGATTCCTTCTATTCTGAGTCTCTATAACATAGTACTATATAATAACATAGTAGATGATGGCATATAAAGACCTGTATGGTCCATCCAGTCTGCCCAACAAGATAAACTCATTACAATTGTATGCAATACTTCATATGTATATCTGGTCTTGATTTGTCTTTTCCATTTTCTCGGCATAGACCGTAGAAGTCTGCCCAGAACTGTCCTTGTTCTCCAAATTCTGAAACTGAATCTATCCAGCCACGATCAGAGCACAGACAGTAAAATTTTGCCAAGTACTAGCTTTCCTTCCTAATCTCTGCTAAGCTTCTTTGGATTTATTCCTTTTAAACAGGATTCCTTTGTGTTTATTGCACACATTTTTTAATTCCATTACCATTTTCATCTCCTCCTCCTGCGAGAGGGCATTCCAGATATCTACCACCCTGTCCATGAAAAAATACTTACTGACATTATGCCTGAGCCAGCCCCCTTTCAAACTCAATTCATGTCCTCTAGCTCTGGCATCTTCCCATCTCTGGAAAAGGTTTTGTTTGCGGATTAATACCTTTCAAATATTTGAATGTCTGTGTCATACCACCCCTGTTTCTCTTTTTCTTCAGGGTATACAAGTTCAGGTCAGTAAGTCTGTCCTTATACGTCTTGCAATAACTATGCAGACACTCCCTTTGCTTAACTGATTGGGACTGCATGAGTGATTTGATCGACCTCCCTGCCAGAAACAGATCTATTTCTTCACAAACTTACCTCAACCTGCACCTTCCCAATTGCAGAGGAATTAAATACAAGACCTACTATGCATCCAGTTTCTCCTTTTTGGGCAGCCAACTTTGGAATGCTCTACCAAAACCTATCCGATTAATTAACGACTACTTGCCCTTTAGAAAAATGCTGAAAGCTCATTTCTTCAAGCAAGCCTACTCTGTCCCAACCTAATCTTACCAACCTCCACTCCCAATTCTGTTCTGATACCGACCTCATCATTAGTTTTACTTACCCCACCTCCCCATTCACCCTCTACTCATCCCATCCTTCTCTTCTCCATCTCTCCTTTATTATATCCCTCCTTACCTCCCAACTTATACTATCCTATCCTGTCTACCCTCTCTTATCCTAATCATGCATTATCAAGCTCAACTTTATAATGTTTCATTATCGTTTTGAAATTTCTATTATAAGACTTTGTATTTCGAATTACTATGTAAGCCGCATTGAACCTGCATTGTGTGGGAAAGCACGGGGTACAAATGTAATAAATAAACCATATTTACAGTACAGTTAAATATCTGTATTGTTAAATTTGCGCATATCAATCTCGGCATTAATCAGAAATAACATTTTTATTTTGAGCAGATTGCTTTCCATTCTAGCATTTATATCCCACCTGTATCAACTAGAGAATCAAAGTGGGTTACATAAAACAAAAAATAATCCCTTATCAACACATGCTATAAAAACAATCTTACAAAAACGTTATTTCTTATAAAGTAGATTCAAAATATTTGTTAAAAAGATGTCTTCAAAATGTTATGAATTAAGTAATTATATATTTCTGAATATGTACAGATAAATTCCACATTCTACTTTATTAATAAATTAATGAACTATCATGAAAATGCCTAAGTGGGACATCCTTAATAGAAGGAAAACCCAATCTCAGTAAGAAGCTAAAACGAGACAAAGGCCTAAAGGAAGGAATAACTATGAGAATTTGTACAGCAACCATTAATTATCTTAAAAACAGGACATGCCACCTATGGGCATTTATTACATGAAATGCCAACTATTTTGTAAATAGTGACGTATCTGTGAATCAATTCCAGTAACAAAAACACATTAAAATCCATCTACACTAACTGCATTTTGGATCCTTTGTACTTTGGTTAAGGCATGCTACATAGAAACATAATAAGTGAAGGCCTGAATGGTCCATCGAGTCTTCCCAACAGTTCACATTCATTATCAATTCAAGATTAAACATAGTAACATAGTAGATGACAGCAGAAAAAAAAGTCCTGCCCGGTCCATCTAGTTTGCCCAACAATTTAAACTCATATGTGCTACTTTATGTGTATACCTGACCTTTATTTGTTTCTGCCATTTTCAGGGCACAGACCGTAGAATCTGCCCAGAACAAGGTCCATCTCCCAACCACCAGCCCCGCCTCCCCCCACCGGCTCTGCCACCCAATCTCGGCTAAGCTTGTGAGGATCCATTCCTTCCGAACAGGATTCCTTTATGTTTGTTCCATGCATTTTTGAATTCCGTTACTGTGTTAGTAAGATCATGGTCTTTCTTTGATGTTTCTTGGATGTAGTCCGTAGAAGTCCGCCTGGCTCTGTCCTTACATTCCAACTACTGGAGTTGCCGTCAAAGCCCACTCTAGCCTATCTGAATCCATCTTGTCATTTGCGGGACACAGACCGTAAACTTTGCCCGGCAATGACTTTGTAGCTCATCTCCAGTTTTTACAAGTACTAATTACCTATACTGTACATCAACACCTGTCACAAATCACAAGAGGTTTTGAATGCAGAGCTTGACTACTAGACACTGGCTAAGCAGTTTAGTCAGAATGTATGTGATGCCTGATGGACTTGGGATAAGGATATTACACATGCAGTCCCTTTTGCACACTAGAGTACAATCAAAACAAAAATAGATTTCTGGTATTAAAACCAAATATACCAGAAGTCTTTTTTTCTTTTGTTCACCATATTCCAAGTATGACCAGAACATTTTATTGAACAATTTATTTTTCCTCAAAACAGTGCCAACATGGAAAGTCTCAAGAACTTACTCTTCTGGTTACCAGGCAGTGGTGTGCTGGTAAATGTTTAACAACAGGCTGTCTCCCCGGTCCACCTCTGCCCCCCCCCCCCCCCCCAAATTGCAGAGCTGGATATAGCCGGGGAGAGAGCCTGGGGGGGGGGGGGGCAATGCATTATTCCAGGAAACAAAAAATTAAATGATCCCAGGTTCCAATCTACTACTACTACTACTACTTAACATTTCTAGAGCGCTACTAGGGTTACGCAGCGCTGTACAAAATAAACAAAGAAAGACGGTCCCTGCTCAAAGGAGCTTACAATCTAAGTAACGAAATGTCAAGTTGGGCAGTCTAGGTTTCCTGGGCAGAGGTGTAGAGATTAGGTGCCGAAGGCGACATTGAAGAGGTGGGCTTTAAGCAGAGATTTGATGTGGGATAAAATGCCATAAATAAGTAAATAAATATAAACTTTTAACGTTGAGCACCTGATTCTCAAAGTGGACATATTCCAAACACTATAATGAAAATAAAATGATTTTTTTCTACCTTTGTTGTCTGGTGACTTTGTTTTTCTGATCATGTTGGCCCAGTGTCTGATTCTGCTGCTATCTGTCCTCTTAACTCCGTTTCCAGGGCTTCCTTTCCATTTATTTCTTTACTTTCCGCCTTTCTTCTTCATTTCTTGCCCTACATCCGTAAGTAAAAGCTGGGTCCTCCGCAGACTTGACTGTCCAGTGGATCCAGCTTCTGCCTATTTTCTTTCCTCCATGTGCAGTTTTTCTCCTCTCTTCCTTTTCCCTCTCATCTCATCTCCTTCCTCTCTCTTCCTCCCCTCCATCCACCCATGTCCAGCAACCCTCCTCTTCCCCCTCCCCTGCCCCCCTCCATCCACCCATGTCCAGCAACCCTCCCCTCCCCTGCTGTCCCCTCCCCTCCCATGTCCAGCAACCCTCTTCTCGCCCCTGTCCTCCATCCACCCATGTCCAGCAACCCTCCTCTCCCCCCTGCCCTCCCCTCCATCCACCCATGTCCAGTGATTCTCTTCTCTCCCCTGCCCCCCCTCCAGCGACCCATGTCCAAAGATTCTCTTCTCTCCCTTGCCCCCCCCCCCTCCAGCCACCCATGTCCAGCAACCCTCCTCTACCCCTGCCCTCCCCTCCCTCCACCCATGTCCAGCAGCAACCCTCCTCTCCCCCTGCCCTCCCCTCCAGCCACCCAGGTTGTCCAGTGGATTCTTCAGGTAGGCAGGAAAGATCCCCAGTCTTTCCTGCCCGCTGCCGGCGCTGGTTCTCCCGCAGCGCTACAGGATCACTCTTCAAAATGGCCGCTGAGACTTACAAGGGCGGCCTCCAAGACTTCAGCAGAAGTCTCGCGAGGCCGCCACTGGAAGTCTCAGCGGCCATTTTTAAAGAGCGCGCGGGCAGGAAAGACTGGGGATCTTTCCTGCCTACCCCAAAGCATCCACTGGACAACCAGTTGCCTTCTTCAGGTATGGGATCCTGTAGCGGCCGGGAGGGAGGGAGGAGAGCCGGCTCACCCTGAATAACAACCGGCTCGCAAAATTGTAAAATATTTAACACCGGCTCTTGCGAGCCGGTGCGAGCCGGCTCCAGCACACCACTGTTAACAGGGTTTCTACTCTTTTGCTTCTCATACAGCTTTTAACCGTACCCTTAATATTAATGACTGATTATCACATGTGAGATTACCTAATGAGCTTCAATTTACTATAGAATTAGCACCTGGATTGCAAGGGTTCTATGTAAATTCAACATACCAACCACCCATGCACCCTCAGCTTTTGAGTCACCCATGCATGTGGCTAATTCTGTCCTGCTCATCCATGGAGAAAGTGAAGTTGTTTACCTGTAATTTAGGTTCTCCTTGGACAGCAGGATAAATCAGCCACACAATCTTCCTACCCTCCCTTATTGTTGAGGTTTCCTATAATTGAGCAGTAAGGAACACTGGAGCATGTCCATAAGTTTTTCTGGGCTCTACAAGAGCAGATCTGAACTGACACCATCAGAAATGACCACACCCATGTGTGTGCCTGATTAATCGTGCTGTCCAAGGAGCTTACAAGTAAACAACTTCACTGTCCTAATGCTGTGTGATGTCACTTGTGTGCCTGATTAATCCTGCTGTCAACAGAAAGCACCTGTTTTGGGTAGGCAACTTTGATTTCTCTTGTATTGCTTTCTCATTTTTAAGACACTGATAAGAATCCTGTATTGTTGGAGCTCCATACTTATATTAACAATAAGTCTCTTGCTTCAGTTCACCTGGGACTGGTATTTGGACTTGATATGTTTTGGGTTGAAGTATCATTTTTACATCTGAAAGCAGTATACAGTTGTTGTTACCTTTACCAGGTTATATGATGGTTCTTTGTTTTTGTTCATGTGTTTATATTAAAACTTCAATAAACCTATTTGAGCTTAAAAAAAAAAAAAATCATGTATTACATCCATTAGTGACTGAAGCATGGTTGTGATAGTTGAATCCTTTTTTTTTTGGTAGTGTAAAGTTCAGTTTTTCAGTCATTTAAAATAATTTCAAAATGATTTCACAATTATTTTATTTAGAACAAGTCTTGCCAATAAAACTAAAAATCCTGATCAGTGATGGTTTTCAGCATGAGAAGCATGGTATTTCACTGAATTGTTTTCTTTTTTTCTGTGTTTAGGCCTATGATAACCTAAGTTTGAGTGATCACTTGCTGAGAGCAGTACTGAACCTTCTTCGAAGGGAAGTGTCGGAGCATGGACGCCATTTACAACAATATTTCAATCTGTTTGTGATGTATGCCAACCTCGGTAGGAAAAAAACCCACATGCCTCTGTATATAATCACTGCTTCATTTAATATTGAAGCTCAATTTATATTACAAAGCAGATTTTCTACCAAATGCAAGTCAGATAATCAGATTGCTCAGGGCTGGGGAGCAACAAAGACCATACAGTGGTGGAAATAAGTATTTGATCCCTTGCTGATTTTGTAAGTTTGCCCACTGACAAAGACATGAGCAGCCCATAATTGAAGGGTAGGTTATTGGTAACAGTGAGAGATAGCACATCACAAATTAAATCCGGAAAATCACATTATGGAAAGTATATGAATTTATTTGCATTCTGCAGAGGGAAATAAGTATTTAATCCCTCTGGCAAACAAGACCTAATACTTGGTGGCAAAACCCTTGTTGGCAAGCACAGCGGTCAGACGTCTTCTGTAGTTGATGATGAGGTTTGCACACATGTCAGGAGGAATTTTGGTCCACTCCTCTTTGAAGATCATCTCTAAATCATTAAGAGTTCTGGGCTGTCGCTTGGCAACTCGCAGCTTCAGCTCCCTCCATAAGTTTTCAATGGGATTAAGGTCTGGTGACTGGCTAGGCCACTCCATGACCCTAATGTGCTTCTTCCTGAGCCACTCCTTTGTTGCCTTGGCTGTATGTTTTGGGTCATTGTCGTGCTGGAAGACCCAGCCACGACCCATTTTTAAGGCCCTGGCGGAGGGAAGGAGGTTGTCACTCAGAATTGTACGGTACATGGCCCCATCCATTCTCCCATTGATGCGGTGAAGTAGTCCTGTGCCCTTAGCAGAGAAACACCCCCAAAACATAACATTTCCACCTCCATGCTTGACAGTGGGGACGGTGTTCTTTGGGTCATAGGCAGCATTTCTCTTCCTCCAAACACGGCGAGTTGAGTTCATGCCAAAGAGCTCAATTTTTGTCTCATCTGACCACAGCACCTTCTCCCAATCACTCTCGGCATCATCCAGGTGTTCACTGGCAAACTTCAGACGGGCCGTCACATGTGCCTTCCGGAGCAGGGGGACCTTGCGGGCACTGCAGGATTGCAATCCGTTATGTCGTAATGTGTTACCAATGGTTTTCGTGGTGACAGTGGTCCCAGCTGCCTTGAGATCATTGACAAGTTCCCCCCTTGTAGTTGTAGGCTGATTTCTAACCTTCCTCATGATCAAGGATACCCCACGAGGTGAGATTTTGCGTGGAGCCCCAGATCTTTGTCGATTGACAGTCATTTTGTACTTCTTCCATTTTCTTACTATGGCACCAACAGTTGTCTCCTTCTCGCCCAGCGTCTTACTGATGGTTTTGTAGCCCATTCCAGCCTTGTGCAGGTGTATGATCTTGTCCCTGACATCCTTAGACAGCTCCTTGCTCTTGGCCATTTTGTAGAGGTTAGAGTCTGACTGATTCACTGAGTCTGTGGACAGGTGTCTTTCATACAGGTGACCATTGCCGACAGCTGTCTGTCATGCAGGTAACGAGTTGATTTGGAGCATCTACCTGGTCTGTAGGGGCCAGATCTCTTACTGGTTGGTGGGGGATCAAATACTTATTTCCCTCTGCAGAATGCAAATAAATTCATATACTTTCCACAATGTGATTTTCCGGATTTAATTTGTGATGTGCTATCTCTCACTGTTACCAATAACCTACCCTTCAATTATGGGCTGCTCATGTCTTTGTCAGTGGGCAAACTTACAAAATCAGCAAGGGATCAAATACTTATTTCCACCACTGTATATTTGCAGATTTGTTTTTCTGTGAACTCTTAGAACATTGTCAGGATTTGGTTTAATAGGAGACTAAATATCCTACATAGGTACATAAGTATTGCCATACTGAGACAGACTGACGATCCATCAAGCCCAGCATCCTGTTTCCAATAGTGGCTAATCCAGGTCACAAGTACCTGGCAAGATCCCAAAACAGTACAATACATTTTATGCTGCTTATTCTAGAAATAAGCAGTGGATTTTCCCCAATTTCAATTTAATAATGGTCTACAGACTTTTTGTTCAGGAAGCCATCCAACCATTTTTAAACCCCACTAAGTTAACCGCTTTTACTATATTCTCTGACAACGAATTCCAGAGTTTAATTACACATTGAGTGAAAAATGGTGGTGGTGTCATGTACACTCATATTTTATATTCTTTATCTTTCCAGTGTTTTTCATGTAAGCTTGAAGGGGATTGTCTTGGTGCCATATTTACAATGGGTTACATTTGTTTACAGGTTAAGAACATTATTAGAGCACAGCAGGCTGGACCAATCCTATTTTTACTTGAATATCTTTCCTTCTCTCAAAAGTGTAAAAGGAAATGAGAAGAATTACTGAACTAAACACTTCAAACATGATCACTATAGAAGCTTTAATTGAATTACACTTGTGTTAATTACCGTATTTTTCGGACTATAAGACGCACCGGACCATAAGACGCATCTAGGTTTAAGAGGAGGAAAATAGGAAAAAAAATTTTGAAGCAAAAAGTGTGGCAGAGATCTGCTGGAGGACCACAGGTTGTACAAAACTCTTGTATGGGGACAGCAGTTTTGCACAACCTGTGTGTCTCTGCAGTGGAATTTGTCCTCCCCTGCCATCCATGTCCAGCAATTCTCCTCCCCTCCCCATGTTCAGCGATTCGTTCAAACCCCTGCCTTTCCGCCCTCAGCTCCCCGACTTTCCGTTCATGCAACCGTGCTCCCTGCCTTGAAATCTTTAATTTACATACCCGAAGTCGCCGCAAACCAGCAGTAAGTAAAAGCAGCAGGCAGGCTCGCCTCCTCATCGCTTCCCTTCCCTCTCAGCGCGTTCCGCCCTCACGGAAAGGAAGTTACATCAGAGGAAGGCGGGATGTGCTGAGAGGGAAGGCAAGCGACGAAAAGGCAAACCTGCCTGCTGCTTTTACTGCTGGTTCGCCGCGACTTCGGGTAAATTAAAGATTTCAAAACGGATCACAGGTGCACAAACGGAAGGGAGCGGGCAGGTGAGCCGGACCTCACAAAAAAGCACTGGGCGGAGTTGAGGCGTACCGCACAGGGCCCCTTTGAGCGCGAGGCCCTATGCGGTTGCAACGCTCGCCTCGGCCTAAGACCGGCCCTGGCTGCCCCCCCCCCCCCCCCCCCCTTTTCCCACAGCGAGCAGGTACGCTACATTCGGACTATAAGACACACCTACATTTTCCTCCCAAATTTGGGAGGAAAAAAGTGCGTCTTATAATCCGAAAAATACAGTACATTTGAAATTTTTATAGAAATTCTGTACAAATGAGTATGTTTTTGTACTTTTGCCTGAGTATCCACCTGTACATTTATTTTCCTGTGAGGTTCTTCAACAATAATATAGAAGTATTTTTCTGCTAAGTCAGTTGATGCTTTTAAATAAGGATTCATACAGAATTTTAGATGAGATTTTAATTTATTTGGTCCTCATAAGTAAATGTGACTGCACATGAGCATGGTGAACAATTAAAAATAACATTTTACCAATTTCTTGTATTGAAAAGAGTATACATTTTAAAATGTTAACCAGCCTTAAAACCAGCTTAAATATTTTGGCCAGTTTTAGTACTTTATGTGCTCATTTTCAAAGCACAGAGACTTACAACGCTACATAGTACTTACGTAACTTTGTAAGTCCATGTGTTGCAGGAATTACCACTATTGTTAGCAGAATCTGTGGTACTTCAGGAGTCAAACACCACACACCAGAATGAGAGAGAAATCTTCTTTATTTGCCAGCAAACAAAGTAGGACATCAGCTCTAGCTCTCTCTGTGTCCTGTCCTTCTGTGTCTCTTCTTCTGAGCTCTCTGGATCCTGCGTCTCCTGTCTGTCCTCTCTCGTCTCAGCTCCTTCTCTTCTAATGTAAGCTGCTTCTGCTCTCCTTTATATTGGGTCCTTCTGGCCCCCCTTTCTCACCAGATGGTAAAGAATAGATTGATTACCCTGTCTTGAACTAATTATTACTTACATATTACTTAAAAATATCAGTTACATAGGTTTGAGATATTTCCTAAACTGACCTATGACCTGGGGCCTCTCAAACTAGACAATGTGGCACCTATCTCCTGCATTTTATTATTATTCACATAATCAGCTAACTTCATAACTTAGGTTCATTGAGGGGCTAATCTTGCTTAATGGCACACAGACATGGTTTGTTATTACTTTCAAAAGACCAGTCCTACACTTAGCTAATCAATCAAGGAGAAGAGAGTTGACTTGTCCTGACCTCTTTCACCTAGCTAGGACTGTGGATAATTCAAACCAGATGATGACCTCTTAAATTGCAGACAAAGCTCACTTGAAAAGTCAGACACTGGATTGAAAAGATATTCTACATAGAAATAGAACTTATTAATTAAACAGAATAAAACATATTTTAAAATAAGCAGAAATCAGAATTCCTTATAAGACAAAATCTAAATTATCAAGAATATCTATATCTAAACTATCTTCTTCTAGACAGCGTTCAATCTAATCCTTTAAACTGCCTGCAAAACTGTCCAGTATGCCTTGCTCATAATGGCATCCAGATGTGGTAAATAATACCCATGAACTAACATTAACTCAAAAAGGGACAAAGAAAGTTTCATTTCTCTCTGACCTTTCTAACCTCTAGTCTAGCAAAAGCTAGACATTTGAGCAAATTAAAACCAGATGGCATTCTACCACTTGCAGGACTGAACCAAAGTTAAAATTAATATGATTTCTCTGCCCAAGCTGCCTCACATGTACTGTGAAAATGAACCTCTTAGTGTATTAATGAATTTAGCCTTATGCTTTAGGGCCAAATTGACTTACCATGAACTGGGTAATTATGAATAGAGAGAAACTGAAGCAGTATCAGGAAGCATTAAGGGATGATATAAGAAGGTCTATATCTTTTGCTCTTCTTTACTTTGTGAAGTGTAAACTTGTGGCTCCTGTTTAGTTGAAATGAGGAAGAATTAGAGGACAGGCTAGAATTTGTTAGGCCCTAGATACTCTCTCTATATATAGCCAGAGTGAAAGGTTTGTACTGGGGAATAGTCAGTGTCCCCTTGTGGATACATCTAGTGAGGTACAAGATGGATTTAAATCAATGCAGGTACTAACATGGCTAGGACAGTGGGATGCCTGCATGATGGTTGAGTTAACAATCCTGTAAATTTATAGTTTTTACAGTTAAGAACATAAAAGTAGCTATATTGGGTCAGACCAATGGTCCATCTAGCCCAGTATCCTGCTTCCAGCAGTGGCCAATCTGACTCGCAAGTAGTTGGCAGCATCCCAAATAGTAGCAAGAGTTCATGCTGTCAATCCCAGGGACAGCAGTGGCTTCCCCCATTTCTATCTGAATAGCAGACAATGGACTTTTCTTCTAGGAATTTGTCTAAACCTTTTTAAAACCCAGATAAGTTAACTGCTGACACTGTATCCTCTGCCAATGCGTTCTAGAAGACAACGGGTTACAGGACCTGAGGCAACATGGCTTTACCAAAGGAAAATCCTGCCAAACAAATCTCATTGACTTTTTTGACTGGGTTACAAGAGAAATGGATGAAGGCCGTGCGCTAGATGTAATCTACTTGGATTTCAGCAAAGCCTTTTATACGGTCCCCCACGGAAGACTCGTGAATAAGCTGAAAGGGCTGAACTTAGGACCGAAAGTGGTGAACTGGATAGAAAACTGGTTTACCGACAGGTGGCAGAGGGTGGTGGTAAATGGAATCCGCTCAGAGGAAAGGGTGGTGAGCAGTGGGGTTCCTCAGGGGTCGGTGCTGGGACCCATTTTGTTTAATATATTTGTGAGAGATATTGCTTGAAGGGTTGGAAGGAAAGGTTTGCCTTTTTGCAGATGACATGAAGATAGCTAATCGAGTGAATACCCTGGAAGGAGTAGAAATGATGAGAAGGGATCTCCAAAAAGAAGAACGGTCAAGAGTCTGAGTAGTAGTAGTAGTTGTTAAAATTTAATAGTAATACTCTTACTGGGGTACAATTATTCGTTCGGTTTTTATTTGTTATAAAATACTGCATGAAAAACCTCTGTGTTATTTATGCTTTTACACCTAAAAACCTTCAAGTGAAAAATGAGTGCAATTTTTTCTTTTTTTCATATATTTGCTATTGTGCTCAGTGATAGGGAAACCGGCTGGACCTTCTCACAGCGTTATACTGTTGTTTTTCCCGTTATGACATCATTGCACCCCTACCGTCTCCTTATCTTTGTGCTGTCTGGTATTTGATACTTGTCTACTCACAAATCTCTAATGACAAATCTCTTAGAGGGGTGATCGTGGTAATCACGAGTCACTGGAATGGTTTGCTCGGAGTCCCCTCTCCAACTTGTGCTGACTAGACTGCGGTTTTAAAATCTCTGGCTCTGGTAAACAACCTTGCTTATCTTTCCAGTTCCCTACATGTGAGCATGTTTCGCGTGTTAGCGTCCTCAGGGGAACGGAGTGCTTAGGTAGGAGCTGTGTAGTCTCAAACTTCAATACATATGAGCATGTTTCGCATGTTAGCATCCTCAGGGGAACGGAGTGCTGAAACACATTTAAAAATAATTCAGTTTCTCTTTGAAGTATCCCTAATTAATCTACATATTGTGTTTAATCTTACTGCAATAGTTGAATCTCAGCATCTTTAAGACCTGTCTAAATAAACCATACTGAAAAAGTCTTTTGGCTAACCTTAGGTGGGAGCTGTGCAGTCTCAAACTTCAACCGACCAAAACGCTGGCGCATGCGTAGTGTATCCCCTTTTATCCCCCGTTTGCCTTTTAAACATTTGTCGGGGGGGGGGGGGTGTCTAAACCCACCAATCAATCTCTTTGTTGAGGCCCCGTGGTTCCACTGTCTTCCATTGGTGAATTAATCATTGTTCCATTTGAAGTAATCTAGATACTATATCTCCTGAGAACTTATCCGGTAGTTGTTGTAGTACTACAAATAGAAGATCTTTTTCTTGGTGTCCCGCTTCTGCCAAATGGGTAACTAGAGGTGCATCTTTTTTCTGTTTTCTTAAATTGCTGAGGTGTTCCGCTATGTGGTCTTTGATGCGTCACTTCATTTGTATAGTGTACCATTTTATGCATGGCATCGTATCCCATATACCACCCCCCTATATTCACAGTTAGTATGATTGCGCAGTTTTTAACTCCGGCCAGTGACTGGATGTGTGACCTCTGAAGTGCACCACGCATGCCTGCAGTATACACACTGACGGCATTTTCCATGTTCCCCCGTGGAGGATACTGCACTTTCATCTTTAGTGCTATTGAATAGTTCTCCTAAATTCCTTGATCTTTTGTAAGCGAAACAAAGATCTGAAGAGAGATTGTGCTGTCTCAACAGTGGCCAATGCTGTCGGATAATTCTTTTGATGTGAGTGCGATTAGAGAAGGGTAGAACACATACCATACGATTTTGTAAATTACGAGTGGTAGAGTGAGGTTGTAACAACCACTAGCGGTGTGCATTTCTTGCTCTCTTGCATGCTGTCTTCAAATATCCTTTCCGGGTATCCCCGCTTTCTCAATCTTAGATATAGATCTGCTGCATGCTTGTCATATAATCGCTCATCCTGGCGTATTCTTCTTATCCGAAGGAATTGCCCCGTGGGGATGCCCAGTTTTTGTGATTTTGCACGAAAACTTCTGTAATGTAAAATTGAATTAGTATCAGTAGATTTCCGGAAAATCTGCGTGTAGAATTTGCCTTCATGTACTCTGATATTGATATCCAAAAAACTAATGATATCAGATGCAGTCAACATTTCAAATGTGATATTGGTGTCACTGTCATTGAGATGTTGGAAAAACTCTTCTAATTCATCTGTCCTACTGGTCCAAATGAAAAACACGTCATCAATGAACCGTTTCCATAAGAGTACGTTTCTAAAGAATTCCAATGAGTATACAAATAGCTCCTCGAACTAAGGCATGTATAAACATGCTACAGTCGGGGCTACCATGGCCCCTATAGCCACTCCACGTATTTGTAGGAAATGTTGATCTCCAAAAAGAAAGTAGTTCTTTAATATGACTTGTTGGGCCATCATATTGAGTAATGATATTTTCTCTCTCGACAGATCACTGCTTTCCAATTGATCATTAATTATCTGCAACGTGTTTGTTTGTGGTATCATGGTGTACAAAGACCTCACGTCCATGGTAACCATAATTATTGGTTTCTCTATGACCGGAAGACTTTCCAAAATTGTGATGAGATGTGTAGAATCCCTTACGTACAATGGTATAGTTGTTATCCTCGGTTGCAGAGATTGATTGGTGGATTTAGACACACACCCCTGACAAATCTTTAAAAGGCAAACGGGGGGATAAAAGGGGAGACACTACACATGCGCCGGCGTTTTGGTCGGTTGAAGTTTGAGACTGCACAGCTCCCACCTAAGGTTAGCCAAAAGACTTTTTCAGTATGGTTTATTTAGACATGTCTTAAAGATGCTGAGATTCAACTATTGCAGTAAGATTAAACACAATATGTAGATTAATTAGGGATACTCCAACAAGAAACTGAATTATTTTTAAATGTGTTTCAGCACTCCGTTCTCCTGAGGACGCTAACACGCGAAACATGCTCACATGTAGGGAACTGGAAAGATAAGCAAGGCTGTTTACCAGAGCCAGAGATTTTAAAACCGCAGTCTAGTCAGCACAAGTTGGAGAGGGGACTCCGAGCAAACCATTCCAGTGAATCGTGATTACCACGATCACCCCTCTAAGAGATAAGTGCTAAATCAATTTAACATTAGAGATTTGTGAGTAGACAAGTATCAAATACCAGACAGCACAAAGATAAGGAGACGGTAGGGGTGCAATGATGTCATAACGGGAAAAACAACAGTATAACACTGTGAAAAGGTTCAGTCAGTTTCCCCATCACTGAGCACAATAGCAAATATAAAAAAAAAAAAGAAAAAAATTGCACTCATTTTCACTTGAAGGTTTTTAGGTGTAAAAGCATAAATAACACAGACGTTTTTCATGCAGTATTTTATAAGTTAAAATTTAATGATAAAAAGTGCAGAGTGATGCATTTGGGGTGTAGAAACCCAAAAGAGAGATACCAAATAGGAGGGAAGAGATTAGTAAGCTCGACTCAGGAGAGAGACCTTGGGGTGTTGGTGTCGGAGGATATGAAGGTGAAGAAATAATGCGATAAGGCGACGGCTGTGGCTAGAAGGATGCTAGGCTGTATAGAGAGGGGTATAACCAGCAGAAGAAAGGAGGTGTTGATGCCCCTCTGCAAGTCATTGGTGAGGCCCTACTTGGAGTATTTTGTTCAGTTTTGGAGGCCGTATCTGGCTAAAGATGTAAAAAGACTGGAAGCGGTGCAAAGAAAAACTACGAAAATGTTATGAGATTTGCGTTGCAAACCATATGAGGAGAGACTTGCCAACCTGAACATGTATACCTTGGAGGAAAGGAGAAACGGGTGACATGATACAGACGTTCAAATATTTGAAAGGTATTAATCTGCATACAAACCTTTTCCAGAGACAGGAAGGTGGTAGAACTAGAGGACATGAATTGAGGTTGAAGGGGGGCAGACTCAGGAGTAATGTCAGGAAGTATTTTTTCATGGAGAGGGTGGTGGATACGTGGGAGGTGGTGGAGATGAAAACAGTAATGGAATTCAAACATGCGTGGGATAAACACAAAGGAATCCTGTTTAGAAGGAATGGATCTATGGAATCTTAGCGGACATTGGGTGGCAACACCGGTATTTGGTGAATAAAACCGGTGCAGGGCAGACTTCTATGGTCTGTGCCCTGAGAAAGGCAAGGACAAATCAAACTTGGATATGCATATAAAGTGTTACATACCATGTAAAATGAGTTTATCTTGTTGGGCAGACTGGATGGACCGTTCAGGTCTTTATCTGCCGTCATTTCATTCATTTACTATGTTAACTGTTCGTCGAGTTCTGTCATACAGATAATTTGCTGATCATGGCTCCTAGATTAGTGGGCAACATATATTTTGACACAGCCCCCCCCCCCCCCCCCCAAGGCAAACTTCCAGGTGTGTAAAGTTAGAGATTGGTTCTTCTTTGGGCTGAAGGTGCTGTTATGACAGAGTGGTAAGGAAAATAAAAATACAATCAGACAAAACACCAGACCAATTATTCTATGGGTTCTCTGTTCTCATTAGCAAGCAGTTATTTTTGTTAGTTCATATTTCTGTTCTTATGCTGAGTTTTTCCCATGGAATGTCCAAAATTACAATTAAACTCCACATGGATGGCTAGATTTCAAAGTATTTTGAAGTGGGGAGAAAATCATGTACTGTGAGCCATGGGATGAGAAAGCCCAGTCCAAATGCATAAGCAGGAGATAAAATCCTTTTTTTGAGTGGCTGTTTCTTTTATTGACGCACACTGTTTTGATACCAGTTAAATAGAAGTTGCATAATATAAGAAAAAGAGCGAATTGAACAATAATATGTGAAGTTAAAGCTGTGAATCTTTCATCTGCGATGCTGTCTTTAATGTGCTTTATTTCTTTTTCTTTTGAAGGTGTATCAGAAAAAACTCAGCTCTTGAAACTAAATGTGCCAGCAACATTTATGCTAGTAGCTCTGGATGAAGGCCCTGGTCCTCCAATCAAATACCAGTATGCTGAGCTGGGCAAATTGTACACTGTGGTGTCGCAGCTAATCCGTTGTTGCGATGTATCATCGCGTATGCAGTCCTCCATCAATGGTATGGTAAACATTGTATTGTGAATGTTAGTCTTTGTCCGCAGCATGTCTGGTGACTTCTGCCAGTTGTGTTGGGTGGTGTTGACTCTAGGTAGGGTGGCAATGAAGACATTGAGAAGCTAATATTGCTGTTGGCAAAAATTGTTCCAGACCCACTGTCACATGTGGTTTTGTTTTTTTGGTTCTGCTGTTTGGGGACTTTTTGAGGCAAATGGTGTAGTTGCGCCTTTCTTTTTGGACTTAAATGCACAAATTGTCCTTACAGTGGTAGTATTTATTTATTTATTTGTATCCCACATTTTCCCACCTCTTTGCAGGCTCAATGTGGCTTACAATACACCATGAATAGTGGAAATAAGAAGAGAATAGACGTTTGGTATTACAGAAGGATTTTGGGTTACATGATAATGAAAAACATGATAGTAATATAACAAGAGAACATTTTAAGACAGTTTTGGATACATGTGGGGGAGTTCACATGCCAGTAAGTTGAGTTGAAAAGAGGACAAAAATAAAATTAAGGCAATATTACAGTAAGAATAACACAACATTTCTGATTGACAGTAATTGTATTCAGATGTATAGTTTATTTTGTACAATTTTTTTTGACTGTTTATGTAGTGGATGTTTTGTTAGTAGAACTAGCCTAGTGATCACAGTGGTAGGATGAGAGACAGGAAAGCAAGGGTTCAAAACCTTCTAATTATTCTTATGACCATTTGGTGAAATCACTTAACCCTTCCTCGCCTCAGGGGCCCTTTTACTAAAGCTTACTGTATGTTAACAGATATTAGCATATGCTAAATGCTGCATATCCTATTTTATATCTGTGGGCCACATGGCACTTAGCACATGCTAATGTCCATTAGCACACACTAAACTTCAATAAAAGGTCCCTTAGATTTTTTGTTTGTTTGTTTTGTTACATTTGTACCCCGCGCTTTCCCACTCATGGAAGGCTCAATGCGGCTTACATGGGGCAATGGAGGGTTAAGTGACTTGCCCAGAGTCACAAGGAGCTGCCTGTGCCTGAAGTGGGAATGGAACTCAGTTCCTCAGTTCCCCAGGACCAAAGTCCACCACCCTAACCACTAGGCCACTCCTGGAGATTGTAAGCTTTGTCACACCATCATCAGTCTGAAAACAAATTTGCTTGGTTGTTTGTTGTGGCATACTACACTGCTGTTCATATAATATGTCAAAACAGTTTACACCTAAAAATAGAAGAAAAGAACTTCAAATTTGTATGGAAATGAGAGAGAAGAGGAAACATACTGTACCATCACTTACAAAAAGAATCTCATAGTGGGACGACACATCATACAGACATTAGCATCAAATTAAAAGAGAGAATGCAGGCACAAACAAATCAACCTCACCAGAGCCCAAAATTGTTAATTTTGGACTGTTATAAGTAACAGAAAATAGGTTTTTAGCCTTGCCCTACATTTTTTGTAAGACTATTTGGCTCAGAGAGGGAGAGGCAATGAATTCCATAAGGAGGCCACTGCAGAGAAGATGGCCCAGAGGACAGTTGTGTAACTTGGTGCATCCAGTTAGGTGTGCTTATGGCATATGCTGAGTGCCAATTCTAAATTTAGACACGACCATTTGCATCAGCTCAATAGCAGGCCTCAATGGGTGCACCTAACATAGTATTCTGTAAGTTATGCACGTAAGTTGGAGACACAACCATTCTCCTTCCATGCTTCCACACTTGTACTCCCTCCTTTGCAGTTTCATGCTGCCTTGTGCAATAGTGTGTAGTGCACTTATGTGTACCTGCAGGCACCTGGTTATAGAATTCTTCTTACGATATCTAATTGACTCCAGTTTTGCACATGTTGCTGGGAGTAACTCTTGAGTTTCACACAATGAGTGAAGCAGCTAAGGTGGAATGTGTGGGATTGTTTATTATTTATTACAAATGTCTATACTGCCAAATTAACAGGTTTGTCAGTTTGCAATGAAACTTTTAAATTAAGGCTAATAAAGAAAGAGAAGAACTCTGTAATCAGGACAGGAAAGCAAGACAACTTGGACAAGAGAACCATATCCATACAGAGAGTACACTTGATAACTGTACTTCTTAATAACACATAAACACCCAATCCTGGCAATATACGAATGAATGAATGCTGCTCTTATGCTTGATATCAAGTCAAACCCACATTCTGGGACGATCATAGAAGTTAGTGGAATGCCAATGTGAACAAGGGCTAAAACCTTAAAAATCCTCAAGTGCACCAAAAGCCAATGGTACTGAAATAAGGCATAGCATGATTGAATTGACCTGCTGAGCATAATATCCTGATGGCTATGGTTGGTAGAGACTGAAGGCATTTGATCTGAAAAGAATTGCTTCCTGCATAGATGATACTGAAATAGTCAAGCCATTAAGTCAAAGTAGCATGAATTATGGTGTACTGAGCTGTCTCATCTAGATCATAGTGGATCGGGAGCAAAAAAGTCAGCATTAACAACAGAAGATACCTGAGGCTTGAAAGAGAGCTGATGTACAATAAGTTCCAATTATTTAAAAGCAATTAAGCTGATTGAAGAACTGAGTAGTAGAGGTGCAGTTGAAAGGCAGATAGGCCACAAGTACATAAGTATTGCCATACTGGGACAGAACTAACATCATCCTATTTCCAACAGTGACCAATGCAGGTCACAAGTACCTGGCAAGATCCCCAAAAAAGTACAATGCGTTTTATGCTACTTATCCTATTGTAAGTCAGATGATATAGTAGATCATATCCTAGAAATAAGCAGTGGATTTTCCCCAAGTCCATTTAATAATGGTCTATGGACTTTAGGAAGCCATGCAACCCTTTTTAAAACCCTGCTAAGCTAACTGCTTTTACTACATTCTCTGGCAATGAATTCCAGAGTTTAATTGCATGTTGAGTGAAGAAAAAGTTTCCCTGATTCATTTTAAATTTACGACTTTGTAGCTCCATTGCATGCCCCTTAGTCCTAGTAGTTTTGGAAAGCGTAAATAAGCAATTCACATCTACCCGTTCCACTCAGTATTTTATATACCTCTATCATAGCTCCCCTCAGCCGTCTTTTCTCCAAGCTGAAGAGCCCTAACCTCTTTAGTCTTTCCTCCTAGGGAAGTCGTCCCATCCCCTGTATCATTTTTGTCGCCCTTCTCTGTACCTTTTCTAATTCCACTATATCTTTTTTAACCAGTGATCCTTTTAGCTACTGTTTTAGAGGCACTTAAAATGAGTTGGTGGGTATTCAGGTATGCTGCAACTGTTACAAGTGCAGTTGTGATAGGTCTGGACTTGAGGAATCTAGATTGGTAATCAAAAGAACATCAATTGCATAATAGAAGACACTGATGTTATATTTTAAGGGGGGTATACATGGTGCATGAATGGAACAAGAGCGAGTCTTCCACTTGTAAATTTGCATGTACTGCTTGCTGCACTGGACGCACCCATGTATGCCTGCCATTGACCTGGCATAATTGGGTGTGCCTACATGTAGGCATGCTGGTGCAGGTTTATGCTAACGTGCTATAACAGAACCTGGTCACCCGGAAGCCATTATAAAATAGGCAGTCTCCTTGCTGCATCCGGGCACCTACATTATATATATATATATATTTTTTTTTCTTCATTATTTATATACCACCTAGACCTAAGCCGTCTACAATTTTCTTTTTCAGTGCCTCTTATATACCTGTAGAGCAGGTATATAAGGGGCTCATTTAAGTGCCCCTTATATACCTCCTCTAGAGTGGGTGTAGTGTTAATTCGTACTTTGTGTGTAAATCGCAACTCAGCCCAAAATACCACCTCCAAGCATGCTTGCTCTCTAGATACATTCTGGCTTGCATTGTGTGTACTTTTAAACATGACTTAATTTTATAAAACTAATTCACATGTGAAAATAAAATTATCCAAAGGCTCAGAAAAACAGCGGTCAGATGCTGCAACTGCTTGGAGGATTATAATGCATGGCCCTATGTCCCTTTGAGTTTCAAGACCGTATTGACCCCTGAGGAAGACCGTTGCCGAAACTCACCCGAGTAGGGTCATTCTCGGAGATGTTCTGGCAGCTCCATTGTATGACCTTTTCAATGCTGCTTTAGAGTCTGGAGTAGTCCCAGAGGGAAATGGGACTTGATATACCGCCTTTCTGAGGTTTTTGCAACTACAGTCAAAGCGGTTTACATATATTCAGGTACTTATTTTGTACCAGGAGCAATGGAGGGTTAAGTGACTTGCCCAGAGTCACAAGGAGCTGCAGTGGGAATCGAACTCAGTTCCCCAGGATCAAAGTCCACTGCACTAACCACTAGGCTGCTACTCCACAGAGGACTGAAGAAAGGTAGATGTGTTCCCTCTGCACAAGAGCTGAAGTAAGGAGGAGATTGGGAATTACAGACCTGTTAATCTGACCTCAGTGGTGAGTAATCTAATGGAAACGCCTCTAAAGCAGGGGATTGTGAGGTTTCTCAAATCGAATGGACTGCAGGACCCAAGGCAGCATGGTTTCACTTTCACTTGATGCAGGACTTGTCAGACAAATCTGATTGATTTCTTTCACTGGGGACCAAACAGTTGGACATGGGAGGGGCGTTAGATGTGGTGTACTTGGATTTTAGCAAAGCCTTTGACACAGTTCCAAACAGGCAACTGATAAATAAACTGAGTTCTCTCAGTATAGGCACTAAAGTGACTGGGTTAAAAACTGGTTAAATGGAAGGAGACAGAGGGTAGTGATAAATGGAGTTTGCTTCGAGGAAAAGGATGTCATCAGTAGTGTACATTAGAGATCGGTCCTCGGGGAAGCTCTTTTTAACATCTTTGTGAGTGATATTTTAGAAGGGATCTCTGGTAAGGTTTGTCTCTTTGCGGATGATGCCAGACTCTAATAGGGTGGACAACCCTGGAGGGTGTGGATAGCATGAGGAAGGATTTAGTGAGGAATGGTCCAGTAATTGGCAACTAAGATTTAATGCTAAGAATTACAGGGTCATGCATTGAAGTAGAGCAGGACTTGGGGATGATTGTATCTGAGGATCTTAAGGTGGCCAAACAGGTAAAAAAGGCAGAAGCATAGGTGCCAACTTTCCAGAATCATTGGGGGTTCTAAACCTAATGGAAATGATCCCTTCCTGGACACTGTGAATGGCTGTTATGGCCAGAAGGATGCTCGGGTACATAGGAAGAAGAATGACCAGCAGGAAAAAAGAGGTGATAGGGCCTCACTACAGACATATACAAAGGCATTATTTAGAATACTGTGTGCAATTCTTTAGAGCGCACCTACAGAAAGATATAAACAGGATAGTGTCTGTCCAGAGGGCGACTACAAAAATAGAAAGAGGTGCTTGTTATGATCAGTATCTTTAATCATCTGATTTCTCCACATAATCTCTCTCCAGTGGGGGATTTCTTTATTGCAAATATTGGTTTGTTTTAAGTAAGAACATTAAAAAAAAAAGTTCCCTCTTACTGCCTTGGTCTGTTAATCTTACTGTACATCACTTTTGGTGATCTTTTTTTTTTTTTTTTTTCTTTTTCAAAAAGGCAGTAAATAAATCCTAGTAAATATATATATATATATATATATATATATCAATCGTTTAATAAAAGGTAAATTTGCTAAGTCCCAAAATACAAGATAGAAGATTCAGGCACATAGAAATTGTGATTTTCTCAAGAGAATAGTTGCACATGTGGGTCACAGGATTGTAGTTGATGCCAAATGAATGGGTTACATAGAGGCTTATTTTCAAAGCATTTAGCCTCCCAAAGTTCCACAGAAACATATGGAACTTAGCCTCCCAAAGTGCTTTGAAAATATGCCTCATAGTAACATAGTAGATGACGGCAGAAAAAGACCTGCATGGTCCATCCAGTCTGCCCAACAAGATAAACTCATATGTGCTACTTTTTGTGTATACCTTACCTTGATTTGTACCTGTCCTTTTCAGTGCACAGACCGTGTAAGTCTGTCCAGCACTATCCCCGCCTCCCACCACCGGCTCTGGCACAGACTGTATAAGTCTGCTCAGCACTATCCCCGCCACCAGCTCTGCCACCCAATCTCGGCTAAGCTCCTTAGGATCCATTCCTTCTGAACAGGATTCCTTTATGTTTATCTCACGTGTGCTTGAATTCTGTTACCGTTTTCATTTCCACCACCTCCCGCAGGAGGGCATTCCAAGCATCCACTACTCTCTCCGTGACATTTTTCTTGAGTCTGCCCCCCTTCAATCTCATTTCATGTCCTCTCGTTCTACCTCCTTCGCATCTCCGGAAGAGGTTCGTTTGCGGATTAATGTAAAAGAAATGTGCAAAATCTATGGCATGCATATTTATTGTGGATATCTTGAAAAACTGTTTGGCTAGGTGTGTCCCGAGGACTGGGTTCTTCAAGATCTAATGGTTCCCCTCAGGTTTTTTTGGTTTTTTTTTTTTTTTTTTTTGGGGGGGGGGGGGGGGGGGGGTTGTCTGCTAATGCCATTAGACCATAATCTTTCTTACGTGCTCCCATGGAGCTTCAAGTTCTGTCCTGAGTGCAAACAAATTCTGTCCATTACTGATCGTCATATAGTTTGTTACGGAATGCAGGACTAGCCTAGTGGTTAGAGCACCAGTCGTGACATCCAAAGGTGGCCGGTTGAAATCCCACTGCTGCTCCATGTGATCTTGGGCAAGTCACTTAACCCTCCATTGCCTCAGGTACAAAATTAGATTGTGAGCCCGCCAGGGACTGAACAATACCCATTGTACCTGAATACAACTCACCTTGAGCCACTACTGAAAAAGGTTTTTGCAAAATCCAAATACAGAAGTATCAGAGGCACCATGACTTTGCCCCAGGCTGTGGCATTTATACAGAGATGTAACCCAGAGTTGTTAGGGCCTGGCTGGAGAGATTTCAAGTTTTTCTCACCAGTAAGCTAAAGTTCTACTCTTTGAAACTGGTCTCAGTTTGATCCAAGAACCATAGAATCTCAGTGACCAGTGTTAGGCTGATCATGCTGAAAGAGGCTGTTCAACTCTTTCGTTCAATGACAGGCCCAAGAGATGACATTTATTCCTTCCACTCAAGCCACGACTAGTATTCCAAGCATTCACACATGGAGCCAGTGGGATTCATCACTGAGCTTCAAGTAGAGGCTTCAAAGTAACATATCTCTTTGACACTTTGCTTCAAGTTCCATATAATCCAAGTGGACTCATTTGAAGGTGACCTCTGCCTCTGTTTCAGACAATGCCATACCAGTCTATAAAGCTCAGTTCAAAATGTTTAACTGTTTTCTTCAGAAAACCATAGAGGGTATCTACTCCTTATAAGGATGACCCCATTATTATCATTGGAATTGACTGGGAGAGCCACCAGCATGTTTGCTGTGCACTCCAGACATGATGAGGTTGCAACATCAAGCACATTGGTTCTCAGCCCAGTCCTCGGGACACACCTAGCCAAACAGTTTGTCAAGATATCCACAATAAATATGCATGTGATAGATTTTGCACATTTCTTTTGCATAGTCCTTATGGATATTCTGAAAACCTTACTGGCTAGGTGTGTCTCAAGGTCTGGGATGAGATCCCCAGATGATCCCCTCTTCTTCATCAGTCTATCTTGGAACAATCCATGCCAAATTGATGTCAAATACATTTGGGAAACTTTCCCTGCCTCTTGACTCTGCTTGGTCCCAAAGCCAAGAGTTTTAGGACTTGGATATCTTTAGCCCCAGAGACTGTGCAGTCTGAGACATCCTTTCATCCAGCTTAAATATGATCTGGCCAGTGTCTCTGGTTTTTCTAATCTTAATCTCAAAGTAGTTGTATCAGTCCTCTCAGTTGTGAGCACTAGGGAAACAATTCTATAAAGGTCACCCAAAATTTGGTCTCTAAAATGCAAGACACCGAGCATGTATAATGGCATTTGGGCACCTAGACTCTATTATAGAATAGAGCGTAACTCAGCATTTGCATACCAGCATTTAGGTACTATCATTTAAGCCACGTAAAAGGCAGGCATAAATGTTGCACTTTAACACATAATTTATAATGTTGTATAAGTTGACGTGCCTAAGTGTGGTACCTGCCCATGCTCCACCCTCATGTATGCCCCCTTGCATTTGTGCGCTGTGTGGTTTGCGCACTGAGCTTCTAGAATAGTACTTATCGCCCAAGTGGCACTTTTGTGCCTGAATGTTATATTCACACGTTTAACACAGTAAATGATGGCAGATAAAGACCTGCATGGCCCAGCCAATCTGCCCAGAAAATGGCCAGAGGCGTACCAACCACTGTGCAGGTTATAGACATTCATGTTTAAATACTGGTTGACAATTTGCTATCATACTAACCACATATAGGCAGTTAAATTTAATGGAGTCTTGGAGCAATATATGTTATAACTGAAGTATTGCTAACAGTATTCAGCTTGTTAGTTAAGATGTCTTCCCTCCCCCTTTAGTTGAACAGCACCCTTACTCATATGATGTACAATTCTGGAGTTGGAGGCGCCAATCTTCATCTGTCTTTTGCCATTTTGTGGGTTGCAGACTGTAGAAATCTGTCTGGCATTGGCCTTCATTCCCCAATACTAGAGTTGCTGAATCTAAGTGCTAGTGTTCCATAATCTTAGCGTGCAAATGGCGCTTACATTTAGGCGCTAAGATTATAGAATTAGGTATCATTGGGAAGTAGGATTCTATAATGGAGATGGATAGTTGAGTATCTCTTTCCTATAATATTCTGCTGTCTTTAAGCTCAAAACAATTTACATGTTAAAACAAAATATCAGAATACAATATCTCCAAGTTTCCAAGTTTATTAATATTTACAATCCCACCATATGGACATGCCATCTAGTTGGCTTACAATATTAATTGATAGGAATTAAAAATAAAATAAGGAAAGTTTAAACACAAGACAGAGAGTGAGAGAAGGGGGGTTGAACTCCATTAATAATTCAAAGAATAAAGATGGGGGGAGAAACATTAAGTGAGTTCTCATAGCACTCCAGGGGGTGACCCGGGTGGCTTGCACAAGAATGGAGAGGGATTAGTGGAAAGCATCATTGAACAAAAGTCTTTGTCAGCTTTAAATTGAGATAAAAATGTGTGTGGTTTCAGGTGTAAGGCTAGCAAATTCCAGAGTTGGGGCCCTTGTATGGGGAAAATTGAAGCTCTGGTGTTTTCATGGACTAATTCCTTATAGGTAGGTACTACAAGCTGGTTTTTATTAAGGGATCTAAGAGTATGTTGGGGGTAAGTAATGTATGAGGTGGTGAGAGAGATAAATGGGTTCGCCCGGAGATAATTTTGAAAACCAAAAGGTTTAATTTATGTGGTGAACCTGTGGGTTTTGGAAAGCCAATGATTAAATTTGCCAGCTTTGATAATAAAGAGAACTGTATTCTGTACCAGTTGAAGTCTGTGTAAATCTTTTATCCTAATTCCCTTGTATAGTGAATTACATTAATCTAGTTGGGAGATTACAAGTGCGTGAATAAAGATTTTTAGTGCTGAGTGCTTTAGTAGTGGTTGAATAGATC